>NC_045689.1:17609014-17961773 GCF_003331165.1 Xiphophorus hellerii | reverse complement strand
TCTGCTTAGACAGATGACCTCACATCCATCACGGTCCTTCAGACATTATGTCCTGATGTCTGTGCTAATGTCTCAGAGTTGCTCAACCTCCTGTCCATTGCCTGCACAACCTTTTACCTAAATAAGGCGTTGATCATCTCTGCTCTCCTGTTAGTTCCCCTTTTTCCCTTAACCGTTCACCTTTCACCTACCATCTACCTACAACATATCAGTGATGTTTAATTGCAGTTACACCTTTTACACCATTTCAAGTTCAATGTCAAATCACATTTATATCACATTTATTTTCTTTTAGCTTCTCTGATCTAGCATTCATTTATAATTTTATAACCATAACTTATATCACATTTATTTTCTTCAGCTTCTCTGATTTATCATTCATTTATGATTTTATAACCATAACTTATTAATTATACTTATTATAATCCTAATGTGAGTATTACAGATGTTTTTCTGAAAAGAAACCAAGAATAATCCATGATTCTAATTATTTGATACTAAAGTTACAGTTACTTGTTTTTCTTATAAGTGTTCCCACAAATGTTCGTGTAAATATTATTACAAGTAAACCAATATTAATATAAATATTTTACTTTGAATCTTATCAAATTACTCAAAATGTTTAGATTTTCTTCTTTAACTTTCATGCTTTAAAATAAGGAAATAGTCTCAGCTATATTTATAAATCTGCAGGCTGGAAACTTTCTTCCTCTTTTTCCAGGAAACCTGCTTTTCCTGTTTAATGACTCTCTCTGTCCTGACTATGATTTCTTATGATTAGATAGAAAAAGTAGAATTAAAGCAAAGTTTGCATGAGACAAAACAACACACACAACCAGATTTATTTTATTGACACTTAAGTCTACTGCTGGGCCTAGATGTCACTTGAGTGATTCCTTTTAAAGATAACTTTATTTTTTTATTACTGCTAAACTAAAATCTCCAGCATGGGGAAGTGGGATGAGCTCGGATTTTCTTGACAGTGCGTGTGTGTGTGGCCCGGTTCTCCTTCAGAACCAAGCTGCTGGCTTCATGGAGCTGTGGTTCTGGTTTCCTCCTGATCAGAACCAACAAACTCTGACAGCAGATTTCTACAAACTCTCTTAAAGCTGCAGCTTCTCAGTGGGAGGAGAATGGTTCAGGCTTCCTGATTGGACACAGAGACAGCAATCAGCCAATCAGAGGAGCAGCAGCTTGCTGTGTTCCTGCGTTTGTGTTGGTGTGAAGATGAGTGTTGTTGCTGTGTCCATGTCTCCAGGAAGTCCAGCTGGACTCCAGCCGTCCAACATGTCTAGAGACAGTGGTCCTCATCCATCAAACTGTGGCAGCAGCAGATCTGATCTCAGATCTGTTTGCTCTCTCAGCTCAACAGGAAACAACTGATCGGGTTCATCCTGGTCACAGCTCTGAGATCAGTCTGACTGCAGCCTGGAAACCATCTACTGGATGTGCTGCGTCACTGACTGCTGCTGGAGAGAGGCTGGAAACACTCACTGATCTGCTCTCTCCTTCCTTCTTCTCTCTGCAGGTTCTGATCTCTGTGAAGTAGAGAATGGTCTCAGTGTCCTGCTGATCCTCAGAGGTTGAAGCTGCAGCAGTTTGAGTCTAAAGAGACTCTGACTGGATCATGATGATGACCTCTGACCTCCAAGGTTTTCCTCCCGTTTATTTTCTCGTGTCTGTCATTTATTGTTTGTCTCTTTGGATCAATAAAGATCCAATTCAAACTGGGCTCCATTTAGAGGCTTCGTGGAGTTTTGATCTGAACTGGATTCAACTGGAAAGTTGATCTTTTTTCTCTCTGATTCATTTTCATCCTGGAACCAGAAATGGTCTGAGAATGGAAACATGGGAATCATTTTCAGTTCAGCTTTGAAGCCATGAAAGACACTTCAAACCTCTTTTCTCTGCTGCTTCGTCCTTCTGCTGACATGAAAATGTTCCTCAAAGCTCCACAGATAAAAAGATGCTTCACTGGAAACTGCAGCGAAACTTCAGCTTCCATCAGAGAAACCAGTTTAACCAGTTTAGAACTGGATGTCCTACAGAAACTCTGATCTTAGAGCAGTTTTCAGAAACATGTGGAACCTGGAAAATAAAGATTTTATATATTTTATGTTCATTGTAAAAGCTAAATCTTGAAGTTTTACGTCATCATTGATTCTCAGCTTTAATTTCTCTCAGTTTGTTTTGGTTTTTACTTTTTTAACTCCATATTTCATGTTTTGAGTTTTCTAGAGAACTTCAGGGCTCTTTACTGTGATTTTACTGATTTATTCAAACCTCAGAGAATCACTGGGATAATGTGCTGATTGGTTCATGTTTGATTTTCATAATTCTTCTAATGTAATGTGGGTTGCTGGGTGTTTAACGACCAAATAAAGTTTTTAAAAAATCTTTGTGTATTTTTTATGCAGCTGATTGTGTACACATATAATAAATAAACTTGTCTTGTACATTCTGCGTCTTCTTCTCACACTTTTTGCCTGAGAGGAGAGTCTCTCCCTCAACCTAGGTACCCTTAGTTTAAACTTTAAGGTTTAAAGAGCTGTTGCTCTTTTTGCTTCAGCTATTAAATATTCCTTTTCTTTCCTTCTTTCTGTGCAACCATGAAAGCTGTGATCCCACCCGGCCCGGCTCAGTTGTTACCTGGTACCAGGAGGAGTTGGTTCTGATGCACCATACATCTGAAATAAAGTTGCTTGTCGCAGCCTTTCGTTCCAAAAAAGCAAAAAATAAAAACTCCAATAAAGGCTGTGGGTGGTAACAGGCGGTTTGGGATTTGTACGCACTTTGACTCGATTCATTTATTGCAAAAGTAGAAATAAAGGTCTTGTAACTTAGTTGAAATGAAAAATAATCTCAATTTAATGTTTGAAGGTGTAAACAAGTGTTCAAAAAAAAAAAAATCATTCTACCAAACCTCCCGTCCACACCAGACATCCACCAAACAATCCACCCAGCACCCGGTGTGTTCTTAATTAATTACTTAAATTGGTGGGAGGGTCTAACAATTAACAACGTAAATTAAACAATTCCAAATATAAAAATTAATGACAAATTTTGATTCTAAATTAACTTAAATATATTCCAACTACCCAAAGAACAAAACAAAATTGGTAGAAATGATAAACTACAAAACCTTAGCATAAATGGCCACGACAGTTGCTCCTAAAGTCATCAGTTGGACCTGTCTGGTTCTTCATCTGGTCTCTGTCATGTTGTTTTGAACTCTCCGAACCCACATGCAAAGACTCTCTCAGGAGATCAGATTAAAGATTTATTTACAAAAGACAATTGGTGTGTAATGCAGGAGCGTCTGATCAGGAGCGGACCGGTGTGATCGAACAGCTGGTAGGTGGGCGTAACTCGTCAGGGAGCTCAGGCGGATGGAACTGCAAATCCCGTACTTCGCATGGAGTGTCCAGACAACAGGGAGCCTAGGAATCACAGAAAGGTACAGGACAGGTAAGCGTGCGAAACAGACTGGATATCTTTCTAGAGATCTCAGGACCAGATGTACCACAAAGGCGACAACACTCTGGCGACGAAGTGCCGGGAACCCGCTCCTAATATGCTCCCGCTGATGATCCACAGGTGTGCCGAAACACACCTGTGGAGAGGGTGTGTGAATACGCGGGCGAGCTCTCGAACGCCACCTAGAAGGAAACCAGAGGAACTGCTGAAGCTGCAGATCCTGACAGTCTCTGGTTGTTCAAGCACGATGAAGAAGTTCCAATAGGTTCCAAATCTCATTATTTCTCAAGCAAATGATGCTGAGGGGTGCTGGTCAGGTCCTGAAACTGTTAAACGGACCTGGGTGGAGCACAGAATGGAAAATTGGTGAAGTACAAAAAGAAGTGCTCATTTGACCAAACTTGATTCGTATTCTCCCTCCAACCCTCTGCAGGTCCCCGCCATGTTTGGTGGTCCTAGCCCATTCCTTTCATGTAGCTGCCATAGACTCCCGTTCATTTTTCGACCTAGTCAAAGTCTGGCTAGGAACGTCTTATCGCGCTGGGACTTAACCCTAACTTCAGTGGCCTCTTACCTCAACCAGGTTTCACTACATTTTGATTTGCTTTTTTAGCTCAATCTTTTAAATAAATCAGCTGAGCTTTAAAACCTCGTCTGAGTTTCTGTTGAATGAAGGAGTTTTGCCTCAATGCTGCTCGGCTCACCAGGAATTGGCCTTAAAAGTAAATATGTTTAAACAGATTTTCTCTCCTTTTACTTTTTAAGGAGTAAAAAGGAACAGATGAACTCATGTTCATTCATGTTTATTGGAATAAACATGAGTTCATTCCAATAAACTCATGTTATTGGAATGAACTCAGCTCAGCTTTAAAAAGTCATCTCAGTGATAACTGTTGGATGATGGAGTTTTATCTTAATGCTTCTCTGAAGGGGCTTGAATTTGGTTTTAAAAGTCTGATATTTTAACCAAGTTTTATTTTGTTTTATTTGTCTTCAAACTCTGTTTTGAAGACAGAAATCACAGCTCAGCTTCTGATTTCATTGTTGAGCTCCTGCTAGGTGCCAGAAATGTGTATTATCACGGTTCTGAACATCAGAAATGGACTTTAAAAAACCCAGAATGCATTGCATGGTGGGGCTTCATATTTTAGCTTCTAGTTCAGCTGTTTTTGCTGCAACCCCTAACAAACCATATACTGTTTTCATCAAAATGAACTCCTCTATCAAACTAGATGACTTAGAATGAATTTGGAAACTTGTAGAAAATCAGCACCATGAGTCAGAATAGGGTGTTTATTGTTGAACTGTTGGCCTGCTGCGAGCTTGAAAAAGAAAAACCACCTGCTGGCTGCTTTGGGTAAGTACCCTTACCTATTAATGTGGTCATGGAGTTACAACGGAGCATTCTAGAGGTCTTGCGGTGTATGATGGCACTAGAATGGCTCTTTGGTTTCGTTTCAGGGATGATGGTTTGAACCCCAGCAAGTGTCTAGAGATCTGGAAAGCAGCAGCTGGTCCAGGTTCTTCTTCCTTGGGACAATGGCTGGGTGATGATGACTTGGTATGACTGCTAATGCTCATCCTCCTGGTTAGCGTTATGACACGGGGAGCCATACCAATCTGGTGCGCAGTTCATTTTGGCTAGCTTGATAAAGGTGAGTCGGTGCCCCACCAAGCAGACTCCCAGTACTCTACACAAACCAGACCAGCAGAGAATCAATCAATGCAGAGCATGCTGCATGTTAACCTTGCAGTGTTAACGGATAGCACGTGGGAAAGGTGACTCGGGAGTCTTGAATGCAGTCCAATCTTCTATAGCCTCACAAGCCCATGTGAGGCCCAAGACCATTTTGGCAGCTTCCATGCAGAAAAGCATGATGCTCTTCTTTGTGTGTCACACATTGGTCTTTGCAGTACAACAGCCAGCTATTGGCTATAGCAAGATCCTTAATTAGTACCCTCAATTTCCATTTTTTGCCACTTGTGTGGTAGCAACTCATAAGGTCAATTACACCCATCTTGGAGTTGTATATATGGACAATACTGGGTTGTGAGATGGTCACTTATTTCAGTTTGACGTCTTTGTGAGGTGTCTTCTTGCAGGGTTAGGTAATTATGCAAGTAGTGGCATGCTAACCCTGTGCCACTACCTTTTTTTTTTTTTTTTTTTTTTTTACCAGAATACTGTTTGGATCAGATGCTTCCATGGGAACTTTGGCTTCTGCAATCACCCATTTTGGCTGTCCCCTGTAATGTTTTCTAGTCTACAACTAACATGTGGCAGTAAAATGACCTCATGTGGATGCCGGGTGATAGGAGGTTACGTTCCACATATATTTGTACATGGCCCCTTAAGTTACAGTTCTAAAATGTGAGCTCATGGTGGTGAGAAAATTGGAGTATAGGTTCATACAACTTTTCTTAAAGTGAATATCTTGTAGTTTTAACAAGTGTGCACATTTAAACCCTTCAATGCTGAAAAATATAAATGTACTTTACTATTTTTTAAGGAATAGTACTGCTGTGCAAAACCTAACTTTAAGGTTTAAACTTTAAGGTTTAAACTTTAAGGTTTAAACTTTAAGGTTTAAACTTTAAGGTTTAAACTTTAAACTTTAAGGTTTAAACTTTAAGGTTTAAACTTTAAGGTTTAAACTTTAAGGTTTAAACTTTAAGGTTTAAACTTTAAGGTTTAAACTTTAAGGTTTAAACTTTAAGGTTTAAACTTTAAGGTTTAAACTTTAAGGTTTAAACTTTAAGGTTTTAAACTTTAAGGTTTAAACTTTAAGGTTTAAACTTTAAGGTTTAAACTTTAAGGTTTTAAACTTTAAGGTTTAAACTTTAAGGTTTAAACTTTAAGGTTTAAACTTTAAGGTTTAAACTTTAAGGTTTAAACTTTAAGGTTTAAACTTTAAGGTTTAAACTTTAAGGTTTAAACTTTAAGGTTTAAACTTTAAGGTTTAAACTTTAAGGTTTAAACTTTAAGGTTTAAACTTTAAGGTTTAAACTTTAAGGTTTAAACTTTAAGGTTTAAACTTAAGGTTTAAACTTTAAGGTTTAAACTTTAAGGTTTAAACTTTAAGGTTTAAACTTAAGGTTTAAACTTTAAGGTTTAAACTTTAAGGTTTAAACTTTAAGGTTTAAACTTTAAGGTTTAAACTTTAAGGTTTAAACTTTAAGGTTTAAACTTTAAGGTTTAAACTTTAAGGTTTAAACTTTAAGGTTTAAACTTTAAGGTTTAAACTTTAAGGTTTAAACTTTAAGGTTTAAACTTAAGGTTTAAACTTTAAGGTTTAAACTTTAAGGTTTAAACTTTAAGGTTTAAACTTTAAGGTTTAAACTTTAAGGTTTAAACTTTAAGGTTTAAACTTTAAGGTTTAAACTTTAAGGTTTAAACTTTAAGGTTTAAACTTTAAGGTTTAAACTTTAAGGTTTAAACTTTAAGGTTTAAACTTTAAGGTTTAAACTTTAAGGTTTAAACTTTAAGGTTTAAACTTTAAGGTTTAAACTTTAAGGTTTAAACTTTAAGGTTTAAACTTTAAGGTTAAACTTTAAGGTTTAAACTTTAAGGTTTAAACTTTAAGGTTTAAACTTTAAGGTTTAAACTTTAAGGTTTAAACTTTAAGGTTTAAACTTTAAGGTTTAAACTTTAAGGTT
The DNA here is from genome assembly GCF_003331165.1 of Xiphophorus hellerii. Lineage (NCBI taxonomy): Eukaryota > Metazoa > Chordata > Actinopteri > Cyprinodontiformes > Poeciliidae > Xiphophorus > Xiphophorus hellerii. Next base: position 17,954,639 of record NC_045689.1, on the reverse strand, counting down.
TAAACTTTAAGGTTTAAACTTTAAGGTTTAAACTTAAGGTTTAAACTTTAAGGTTTAAACTTTAAGGTTTAAACTTTAAGGTTTAAACTTTAAGGTTTAAACTTTAAGGTTTAAACTTTAAGGTTTAAACTTTAAGGTTTAAACTTTAAGGTTTAAACTTTAAGGTTTAAACTTTAAGGTTTAAACTTTAAGGTTTAAACTTTAAGGTTTAAACTTTAAGGTTTAAACTTTAAGGTTTAAACTTTAAGGTTTAAACTTTAAGGTTTAAACTTTAAGGTTTAAACTTTAAGGTTTAAACTTTAAGGTTTAAACTTTAAGGTTTAAACTTTAAGGTTTAAACTTTAAGGTTTAAACTTTAAGGTTTAAACTTTAAGGTTTAAACTTTAAGGTTTAAACTTAAGGTTTAAACTTTAAGGTTTAAACTTTAAGGTTTAAACTTTAAGGTTTAAACTTTAAGGTTTAAACTTTAAGGTTTAAACTTTAAGGTTTAAACTTTAAGGTTTAAACTTTAAGGTTTAAACTTTAAGGTTTAAACTTTAAGGTTTAAACTTTAAGGTTTAAACTTTAAGGTTTAAACTTAGGGTTTAAACTTTAAGGTTTAAACTTTAAGGGTTTAAACTTTAAGGTTTAAACTTAAGGTTTAAACTTTAAGGTTAACTTTAAGGTTTAAACTTTAAGGTTTAACTTTAAGGTTTAAACTTTAAGGTTTAAACTTTAAGGTTAAACTTTAAGGTTTAAACTTTAAGGTTTAAACTTTAAGGTTTAAACTTTAAGGTTTAAACTTTAAGGTTTAAACTTTAAGGTTTAAACTTTAAGGTTTAAACTTTAAGGTTTAAACTTTAAGGTTTAACTTTAAGGTTTAAACTTTAAGGTTTAAACTTTAAGGTTTAAACTTTAAGGTTTAAACTTTAAGGTTTAAACTTTAAGGTTTAAACTTTAAGGTTTAAACTTTAAGGTTTAAACTTTAAGGTTTAAACTTTAAGGTTTAAACTTTAAGGTTTAAACTTTAAGGTTTAAACTTAAGGTTTTAAACTTTAAGGTTTAAACTTTAAGGTTTAAACTTTAAGGTTTAAACTTTAAGGTTTAAACTTTAAGGTTTAACTTTAAGGTTTAAACTTTTAAGGTTTAAACTTTAAGGTTTAAACTTTAAGGTTTAAACTTTAAGGTTTAAACTTTAAGGTTACTTAAGTTAACTTTAAGGTTTAAACTTTAAGGTTTAAACTTTAAGGTTTAAACTTTAAGGTTTAAACTTTAAGGTTTAAACTTTAAGGTTTAAACTTTAAGGTTTAAACTTTAAGGTTTAAACTTTAAGGTTTAAACTTTAAGGTTTAAACTTTAAGGTTTAAACTTTAAGGTTTAAACTTTAAGGTTTAAACTTTAAGGTTTAAACTTTAAGGTTTAAACTTTAAGGTTTAAACTTTAAGGTTAAACTTTAAGGTTTAAACTTTAAGGTTTAAACTTTAAGGTTTAAACTTTAAGGTTTAAACTTTAAGGTTTAAACTTTAAGGTTTAAACTTTAAGGTTTAAACTTTAAGGTTTAAACTTTAAGGTTTAAACTTTAAGGTTTAAACTTTAAGGTTTAAACTTTAAGGTTTAAACTTTAAGGTTTAAACTTTAAGGTTTAAACTTTAAGGTTTAAACTTTAAGGTTTAAACTTTAAGGTTTAAACTTTAAGGTTTAAACTTTAAGGTTTAAACTTTAAGGTTTAAACTTTAAGGTTTAAACTTTAAGGTTTAAACTTTAAGGTTTAAACTTTAAGGTTTAAACTTTAAGGTTTAAACTTTAAGGTTTAAACTTTAAGGTTTAAACTTTAAGGTTTAAACTTTAAGGTTTAAACTTTAAGGTTTAAACTTTAAGGTTTAAACTTTAAGGTTTAAACTTTAAGGTTTAAACTTTAAGGTTTAAACTTTAAGGTTTAAACTTTAAGGTTTAAACTTTAAGGTTTAAACTTTAAGGTTTAAACTTTAAGGTTTAAACTTTAAGGTTTAAACTTTAAGGTTTAAACTTTAAGGTTTAAACTTTAAGGTTTAAACTTTAAGGTTTAAACTTTAAGGTTTAAACTTAAGGTTTAAACTTTAAGGTTTAAACTTTAAGGTTTAAACTTTAAGGTTTAAACTTTAAGGTTTAAACTTTAAGGTTTAAACTTTAAGGTTTAAACTTTAAGGTTTAAACTTTAAGGTTTAAACTTTAAGGTTTAAACTTTAAGGTTTAAACTTTAAGGTTTAAACTTTAAGGTTTAAACTTTAAGGTTTAAACTTTAAGGTTTAAACTTTAAGGTTTAAACTTTAAGGTTTAAACTTTAAGGTTTAAACTTTAAGGTTTAAACTTTAAGGTTTAAACTTTAAGGTTTAAACTTTAAGGTTTAAACTTTAAGGTTTAAACTTTAAGGTTTAAACTTAAGGTTTAAACTTTAAGGTTTAAACTTTAAGGTTTAAACTTTAAGGTTTAAACTTTAAGGTTTAAACTTTAAGGTTTAAACTTTAAGGTTTAAACTTAAGGTTTAAACTTTAAGGTTTAAACTTAAGGTTTAAACTTTAAGGTTTAAACTTTAAGGTTTAAACTTTAAGGTTTAAACTTTAAGGTTTAAACTTTAAGGTTTAAACTTTAAGGTTTAAACTTTAAGGTTTAAACTTTAAGGTTTAAACTTTAAGGTTTAAACTTAGTTAACTTAAGGTTTAAACTTTAAGGTTTAAACTTTAAGGTTTAAACTTTAAGGTTTAAACTTTAAGGTTTAAACTTTAAGGTTTAAACTTTAAGGTTTAAACTTTAAGGTTTAAACTTTAAGGTTTAAACTTTAAGGTTAAACTTTAAGGTTTAAACTTTAAGGTTTAAACTTTCACATGCAGTACCTACCGTGGCCACCAGGGGCGCCGAAGAGCAATTTTTTTTTTTTTTCTTATCGATAAAATAATTTCTACATACATTATCAAATACTGTATATATTGTGAGCACAAATCACTTCATAGTGAAATTGTGTGTTTTTGATATGACAGGAATTGTTACAAAAAATGAATAAAAATCAGCTCCACCAAGGTGCCTGTTATTGGCCTTTAGGCTTAGTTTTTTATGCCTTGGGCATGTGTTGTGCCGAGAAACGCTTACCTGCCGAGATATTCTTAAAGATTCATTTTTGTAAAAATGTGATATTCAAGGTTTAAACTTTAAGGCTTAAACCTTGCGGTGCATGCAGTACCTACCGTGGCCACCAGGGGCGCCGAAGAGCAATTCTTTTTTTTTTTTCTTTTTATCAATAAAATAATTTCTACATACATTATCAAATACTGTATATATTGTGAAAACAAATCACTTCATAGTGAAATTGTGTGTTATTGGCCTTTAGGCTTAGTTTTTTATGCCTTGGGCATGTGTTTTGCCGAGAAACGCTTACCTGCCGAGATATTCTTAAAGATTCGTTTTTGTAAAAATGTGATATTCAAGGTTGTACCGTGAGAATCTCGTCCCTTCCCATGCCGAGTTCAAACTTTAAGGTTTAAACTTGCGAAGCGTGCGGTACCTACCGCGTCCACCAGGGGCCCCGAAGAGCAGTTCTTTTTGTTTTGGGATAATGTGCTGATTGGTTCATGTTTGATTTTCATAATTCTTCTAATGCAATGTGGGTTGCTGGATGTTTAACGACCAAATAAAGTTTTTAAAGAATCTTTGTGTATTTTTTATGCAGCTGACTGTGTACACATATAATAACTAAACCTTCATGTTAATCCTCCATGCCATTTTTGCTGTATTATAAGTTTTCACATTTAGTTTCACAGCTTAAATTAGTAAAAGCAGAAACATCTCAAGTTGATTTCAGCTTTAAGCTACTAATTTAGCCAGCAGTTTATTTTTTGCAGTATTCAGACTGAAGATGTTTTTTTTTAATAAAACAGATGAGAATCTTTTCAATCAAAACTTGTTTAATTAAATCAGCTATTGAATTAGAATAATAACTTGTATAAAACTGCCATTTCTGTCTGGTTAATGGTGCAGCAGATCCTGCAGGGGGCGCTCTGGGGCCTCAGTGTCCAGGTCGGTTACAGTCACATCTCCCAGACTCCTGAATCTTCTGGTTCCTTCCTGAAATGATTTCCTGCAATAAAATGTTGGTTGGAAATGAGCAGAAAACTGAGAAAAACCTGAAAAAGTTCAAATGTGACCTAAAGTTTTACAGCTCAACTCATACAAAGGAAAACATGAAAATAAAGGTGTTTATTGTCAGCTGGGTCAGGGGGCGGAGCCTCAGGTGTGTCAGCTCTAGTCAGGTTTGGATCAGAACCGGTTCAGACTCCGTGCAGCAGCAGAGCAGAGTCTGTATATTTTTGTTATTTAATCAATTATCTTAAGAAAGCGAAATTGATAGGATATAAGGTTTCTTTTCTTTTTCTTTTTTGGGGGGGCTTGGGAGTAATATATATGTAGCATCCCGATCCACACTCCATTCCAGTTCATGGCGGTAATGCACATCAATAAGTTGCTTGCCAACCGCCAAAAAAGAAGAAGAAGAGGAGCAGCGTCTGGATCAGGTGAGTGTTTTGCTGATGTTTTATTTACAATGTGAAATTAATCCACAGCATAAACAACTAAGCAGGTGTAAGTGAACCAGGGTGTGATATTATTTAAAACAATGTGGTTGCAAGGAAGTAAATTTGGTAAGACTTTATTTGAAGGGGTGCACGTAAAAAGGACATAGGATTCTTTATAAATGTTGTCATGAAATGACACTTTTTATACAGGGTTTACACTTTTAATTGACTTTTATGTAATGTTTTAGCGTAAGTGTGCATAAAAATCTCATTATTTACCAAAAAAATTGACAAAGTTTACACTTTTACTGTGTGGGTTATTGAACAAAACTATAACGCTGCCCTTAGATCAAATATAACTCGGATTAAATTAATGAATGAAATATAAAATCAGTATTCCTGGATGTAGAAAATGTTTCTGTAAGGATGCAGTTGTGACCTCACACCACTAGGGTGCGCTAGCGGCCGCGCTGTTTCTCTTCTCTCTTGGAATAGAAGTAGCGAGCACGTTACCTTGTACAGTGCGCATGCTCACTGAGCATTGTTGTTGTAGTCAGCTGGTGGTTGTCATTCTGGCGAAAAGTGGAGAAAAATATCAAGTGAAACGGAGCAAAAGCCGAACGGATTGAAATATTTTACAGAAACGACAGTAGGTGTCGCTGTTTTCGCTTTATAACTAACAGTGCCGCTTAATTTTATTTAAAATTAGAGCAAGTCGGTCGTTTCTCCGCAGGTGGAGCGCTCGGATGGAGGCAGAGCCGGAGGACCAGGAGGAGGAAGAGGCGGCTGCCGCCATGCTGTGGTCCATCCAGGAGGCTCTGGAGAGGCAGACCCAGCAGATCGGAGCGTCGGCCTGCGGGGCCACAGCGGTGGTGGACGTCCTGAAGGCCCTCGGAGTGGATGTTGCGCCGGAAGAAGCTGACCGCTGCGTCCAAACCCGCCTGAGGGATATATTATGGGATGTTGGTGCGTGAAGAATAGTTTTTGACATGTTTGCCAGCGAAATAATGTGCAGCTGTTCATTTCTATTGAGACTAGAACGGATAGCAGTGACAGAAAATGTATTTTTTTTGTCATCATTTTCTGTATTTAAAAGCTGTTGATTGTGTTGGAGTACAGAGAGTAGAATGTAAATGTGCAAGTTGTAATTTGTAAATGATTTGAGGGGATCTGGATGAATAAACGTTATGTTCAGGTCTTAATTGAGTTACTCGTTACAATCCTAAACAAGTGGGTTTTTAGTGGAGATTTAAAGGAAGTCAGTGTTTCAGCTGTTTTACAGTTTTCTGGAAGTTTGTTCCAAATTTGTGGTGAATAGATGCTGAAAGCTGCTTCTCCTCGTTTGGTTCTGGTTCTGGGGATGCAGAGCAGACCAGAACCGGAAGACCTGAGAGGTCTGGAAGGTTGATACGACAACAGCGGATCTTTAATGTATTGAGCCGTTCAGTGATTTGTAAACTAACAACGGTATTTTAAAGTCTATTCTTTGAGCTACAGGGAGCCAGTGGAGGGACTATAAAACTGGTGTTATGTGCTCTGTCTTCCTGGTTTTAGGATCTTTTTTCTTTGGCTTTTGGCACAATCTGAGAGGTTTCACTTTGTTTTATATGTATTTTATGTTTCAATCTTTTCTATTTTATAATCGCATTGTATTTTATGATTGTGTATAGCACTTTGGTCCTGTCGGTGTATAAAGTGCTTCATAAATAAAGTTGGTATGGTATGGTATATTCTTAAATATTGAGGCCACACCTCCTCCTTTTTTATGTTTTCTATTCTCACTTAAGAAATTGTAGTTAGGAGGTACGATCGGTTCGTTATTGTCATTCAACCATGTTTCTGTCAGAAACATAACATTGATATTATGCTCAGTGATGAAATCATTAATTAATAGAGCTTTAGCACAGAGAGATCTGGTGTTTAAAAGAGTTTAAATGTTTAAGTTTAAGCGAGTTGGAGGCCAAAAGTTCTTCAGTCTGAGGTTTGAATTAGGTCCGCTGTATTTTATATTTCTGTTTTTTTGTAAAAGGTTTTTGTAGCGATCTGGACAGGTAATGTCCTGTTCTGCAGTGCCGGGGGGCCAGACGGGTGTAAAGATAATTTTCTGGACCCGGACTCAGACCTCAGAGACGCAGAGTGATGGATCCTCTGGGGAGTCAGAGGAAGTGAGCTCTGCTACGTGAGCGCTGAGGATTAGAACAAGCAGAAACTGTTATTAGTGGTTTATTGTGTTGCTGAGCAGAAACTTGGTGCAGCTTTGGCTATTTTATAAAAGTCTTTATAGATAAAACTGAATCTGATCAACTTGAAAATCTTTATTAATTTAATGAAATAGTAATGGAAAAAAAATCTTGAAATGTTTAAACATAAATAAGCTATAAACTGAAATGTGAACTGGTTGTTATTTTCCATTTATTTCCTGGTAGTGATGATCAGACAGGATTCTTCTCATTAGCAACACACCTCTGCTGTGAGAGGGGGCGGAGCCACAGGTGGGTCCGGTTCAAGTTCTGGAGAATCGGGTCCAGTTCGTTCCGACTCGGTTTGTGTGAACAGAAGGAGAAGCAAAGATCTGATCGGGTGAGTTTTAACTCCACATTCTTCTGGTTTCCAGTCCTGACTGGGTTTTCTCTCTTTGAGCTGCTGGACAGAACCAGAACTGGGCCTGGTTCTGGTTCTGGTTCTGGTTATGATGCAGAGCTGCAGCACCTGGTTTCAATCAGGAACTCTGATTTTCTCTGAGTTTTCATCTGTAACCCAGACAACAAGCTGAGTTTGCTCCCAGTTTCATAGTGGAGTCAAACTGGTACCAGTAGGTTCTGAGTGTTTGTGGCCCGGCTGAGATATCTGGGTTCCTGATTGGTGGATGGAAAATATTTCAATATGAAGTCAATAATTTATTGATCAGAGAGGATTTCTCTGGGCTTTTATCAGTAGAAAATCCAGATTGAATCAGACATTGTGGATCAAATGCGTTACTTTATGGACTTTCTTTAATATGGAAAACTTGACCTCTTTCTGACCATCGCTCCATTTCCGAGTCTTTCTGGTTTTAAATGTTTGCTCATTAGAAAATCAGAAAATTGTTGGTTGAATCACAGCAATAATTTCCACAGCTGTTTGCCAACTTGCTAGGAAAGCTGTTTTATGTATTTTATATTTGAGTCACTGAATACAATCACGGACATTTCAAATATCCATGTTTTTCCTTTACTCTGATTTTGTTTTAATGAGCAAAATCAAAGTCCCTGGTGAATTAATGAATGAAACGTATTCATACCCCTTTAAATTTCTCACTCTGTTTCATTGCAGCCATTTGCTAATCTCAGAAAAGTTCATATTATTTCTCATTAATGTATACTCAGCATCCCCTCTTGACAGAAAACATACAGAATTGTAGAAAGCTTTGTAAATTTATAAAAAAAAAAAGAAAAACTGAAACATCACATGGTCATAAGTATTCAGACCTTTTGCTCAGTAGAAACCCCTTTTTAGCTTGTACAGCCATGAGTCTTCTTGGAAATGATGCAACTGGTTTTTCACAGCTGGATTTGGGGATCCTCTGCCACTCCTCCTTCAGAACCTCTCCAGTTCCATCGGGTCGGATGGTGAATGTTGGCGTCACGAATGGTCATAGAGTTGGATGCAGGCATGCATAACAAATCACATTTTATTTTAAATACATTTACATTTTTCAAGAGTACATTGCCAATATGTACTTGTACAGAATTGTACAAATTGTCAATGCATTCAAAATTTGCAGACAACATGCTTATGAAAATTAGTACAATGAAACAATAGGTACACTTTAGAGGAAATGTGAAAAATATTTAACCAAGGACAGAGTATTGTTTTAATTTAATATCACAGTATTCCAGTATTATTGCAAACATACTGACATTTCTCCTTCCTAAGAACAGTGAGGATCAACGGCAGAACATTCCCATTCACTGCACTTTACAGAAACCTACAAAAAAAGAACACTTGTATTTTAAAGAGTACAGACAAATGGCAAAGAAAAAAGTCTGACTTACAATTTTAAGACGTAGCGGACTCGCTATGCATGTGACATCATCGGAACCGATGATGATTGGGACCGGATGCCTGGGGTGGGGAAACATTTCTAGGTTACTTCTTTACCTGTTTATGTTAGAAGTAGAAAAAATAGTCAGCAATATCATAGAATCAGTTGATGTTGAGGCATCAACTATGAAGCTGTTTTCAGTGAGGTCTTAAGGGAGACAATCTACCATAAAATCTTTCCATCCATGATCTGAACACGTTGATCCCTGCAGGGTGGTGAGGGGGGCCGGTGGGGCCCAGCTCCAGCTGTCATCAGACGAGAGGCGGGGTTCACCCTGGACAGGTCACCAGTCCATCGCAGGCACTGAAAGCTAACAATGAATAAAATGTATGAAAGAGAAATGATAAATTAACAAGGAGAATAAATTATGTCCAATTATTTTAAAATCAAATCATGTTTACTAATTGCAGTGATTTATAATTGCTGACATCAGAGACTCAGAACCTGGTTTTAGAGGAAGAATTGAGCTGAATCAGAAAAACTGAAGTATATTTTGAGGTTGTCAATAACATTCCTCTGTGGGATCCAAAAGTCAAGATTCTGAGAGTAGCGTTGTTGTCTTGTAATAGGAAGGGCGTAGGTTCGATTTCATCTTCCTCTTGCCACGTGTCAACGTGCTTTGGCACCACTGTTTGTATATGTTGGGCCTCCCAGCTGTGGTGTTTATCTGTATATGGCAGCCTGAGTCTGTTGAATGTGTAGGTCACTCATAGCACAAAGGCTTCAGCCTGGATGTATTATTGAGTTTTAAATATATAACATGTTTTCAGACTCTACACTGGTTTCCAAAATATAAACTCTCCAGCTTTTATTTAGCAGCTGAACCAAAATCTGCAAAATAAAAATCCAACTGTTTTGTCAGTTGATCCGAATTTCCGAACGCGGCTCCCCGCATCTCAGACCACGGCTCCGACCTTTATTTCAAATAAAAAAAACCCTACTGTATTGTTTTTACCTCTAAAATATATATTTCTCAAATATCAATTGTTACAGCTAATCGTGGATCCATTTAAGTAAATTTAAAGCAAGTACACTCTGCGGTCGGAGCCGCGGTCGGAGTCCCGTTCGGGGCATTTCCGACCGCACTTCCGAACGGGACTCCGACCGCAGAGTGTACTTGCTTTAAATTTACTTAAATGGATCCACGATTAGCTGTAACAATTGATATTTGAGAAATATATATTTTAGAGGTAAAAACAATACAGTAGTTGTTTTTTTTTTTTAAATAAATGTTAATAAAATATTGTCACATGGACATCCAGGTTGTTGAATTGTACTTAAAAGTATGTATGTGTATATATGTACACACACACACACGCCCACACACAGGCATGTGTGTGTGTGCGTGTGTGTGTGGCCCGGTTCTCCTTCAGAACCAAGCTGCTGGCTTCATGGAGCTGTGGTTCTGGTTTCCTCCTGATCAGAACCAACAAACTCTGACAGCAGATTTCTACAAACTCTCTTAAAGCTGCAGCTTCTCAGTGGGAGGAGAATGGTTCAGGCTTCCTGATTGGACACAGAGACAGCAATCAGCCAATCAGAGGAGCAGCAGCTTGCTGTGTTCCTGCGTTTGTGTTGGTGTGAAGATGAGTGTTGTTGCTGTGTCCATGTCTCCAGGAAGTCCAGCTGGACTCCAGCCGTCCAACATGTCTAGAGACAGTGGTCCTCATCCATCAAACTGTGGCAGCAGCAGATCTGATCTCAGATCTGTTTGCTCTCTCAGCTCAACAGGAAACAACTGATCGGGTTCATCCTGGTCACAGCTCTGAGATCAGTCTGACTGCAGCCTGGAAACCATCCAGGCTGCAGTCAGCCTGGATGGTTGCTGACCATCCAGGCTGGATGGTCTGGATGGTTGCCAGGCAACCATCCAGGCTTTTGGAGAGGAATTTGCACTGCTGCTGCAGCAGCAGTGCTGCTGACTGCTGCAGCAGTCAGGAAGGTGTTTATTTTGTTACGTTGTCTCTAACTAATAGTTTACAGAGACAACACAACCCAGTGAAGTCCATTTTGAACTCAGCGGCTTTTGGAGCTCTGCATTGCTTCATCTTGTCAAACAGTAATTTTGTTCTATTCTTCTTTTAGATTAAAATAGTTAAAAATTGGGAGACATTTCTAACTTGTTAAACTTATGTTAACTTACATAAACTTATGTTAAACTTTTCCCTCTTTAATTTGTAGCTTATTCTTCATTAACCTTCTAATAATTTATGTGGAACTGCCATAAGACTTAACAAAACTAACCAGCAGAAATAGATTCCTTCTCTATTGACATGAACAAACTTTCTGCTTCACAGACTGCCCTGATGGTTTCTGGGGACTGAAGTGCCAGTTTTCTTGCCCTGTCTGTGAGAATAGTGGCTTCTGTAATAAGCAAACTGGTATCTGCAACTGCAAGGCAGGCTCCATGGGAAATTTCTGTCAAGAAGGTAAGTCTGTGTATAAACGACTTTTTTTTTTAAATTAACAATAATAAAAACTGAAATGAGACATATTATTATGACTAATACTGACTTCCACTATAACTATTAGTGATACTGAGAAGTGAAGCAAATAACACTAATTTCTTCACAATTTTATGTTGCTGGGTGGGATATATGAGTGAGCACTTTATTCTCAAAGTTGATGTTTTAGAAGCAAGAGATGGTTTTATTAAGAAAATAACATTTCCAAGACTTTCCAAATAACATTCATGGTGTTTCTGGTCTTTGGTGGTCAGAATCTATCGAAAGTGCTCCAATTAATTCCGTCACCTACTTTATTATAACGTTGTAAGAAAAAAAATTAAAAGAGAATTTTAGAAGGAAAATGTTTGTTGATGCTACTGAACAAAATTGAATTAAAAATACAACATGTCACAACTAGTGAGATTTGTTTGTGAATAGATAAGTAACATAACTGGATACAATGTCACCAAGTCAGTATCTGTTTATGTGAAGTGAGTTGTGAGTTGAAAGTTATATTTATGCCATATGTTTTTGCAAATAAATGTGTTCATGATTAATACTGACTTATACTATCACTATTAGTGATACAGAGAGGTGAAGCCTCTCAGACATTTATTACTCCTTGATTTGTCATGTCACATCATAAAAATAAGATAAATAAACAATACCCTTATGATGGCTTGGAAATATATTTACCGTATCTGTTTTCTGATGATCCACTTGTCATACACAGCATGTCCTGCAGGCTACTTTGGACTTGGCTGTTTAGTTCGTTGTTCTTGCCACCCTAATGCCAGCTGTGACTCAAGGAATGGATTTTGCATCTGCCCTCCTGGCAAAACTGGCCACACTTGTGAGACAAGTAAGAATAAAAAAGCAAATCCTGCAGAATAGTACAGAAAGAAAAGAAAAGAAAAACACATGGAATTCACCAGTATGTTTTGCCTAACTTTGTTCAGCATGTGAACCTGGTTTTTGGGGTCAAGGCTGCATTGGAAGGTGTCAATGTCAGGATCACTCTGTGGGCTGTGACCCGGTCAGAGGTCGTTGTGTGTGTGAAGCAGGCTACATCGGAGACTACTGTGAAGAGAGTAAGTTTGGAGTTCGTGGATAATGTCAGAGTTTCAAAACATTTAGTGAATGCTGCCACCATGGGGTTAATTGTTGTTACTGCATCTTTAATCTAACTTTCTGGAGTTGCATATTGCACTGTTTATGGTTTTAACATTTTATTTCATAGCAAACATAGCATGATACAAATTGAAAGGAAAATGTGTTACATTTTGTGTTTATTTCATGCTTGAGATTTAAAATTTGATTTTCTATTATGTTTCTAAATATACTTATGTTCCGGTCTTCCTGCTCCACAGAGTGCGTCAATGGTCATTATGGACATGGATGTGCTCAGAAGTGTCTGTGTAAGAATGAAGCCCTCTGCGACCATGTGAGTGGAGCCTGCTTCTGCTCACCTGGATTCACTGGGTATCTCTGTGAAAAAAGTAAGCCTTTATGTCATTCATCATGTCTACAGTATTATTAATGTAAACGTTTCAACAGCTTCCACAACTTATTTGTTTAGATTTTTTTGGGATGTTGTCTGTTTGTTGTTTGACATAAGACCAGATTGAACATAACCTAATACAATTTATACATCTACAGTACATGTGTGAATGATTGAGGCAGTGTCATTTGGGTTTGTTCTGTACAGATACAGAAGAATGAAAAGCTTATTAGTTACTCAAAAGATTATTTTGAATTTAGTAATCACCAGATCACCCATTTTCTGTTCATGATACCGTTCAAAGTCACTTAAGATATTTCAAAAATATTGAGCCAAAGTCTGTGAAGTTATTCAAATTAGTGCCACATATGTAGTCAAATAAAAACTCTTTTTAAAAGAAACATATAAAAAATTGAAATTACAAACACCAAAGATTGTCCTTGTTTTTATCAAACAAAGTAGATGAATAGAAATTTGTATTCTGGGGGAAAAGGTGTAGGACACTGTAACTTCTAACAGTTCCTGACGTCAGTCTGAGAACGTTTTCCCCACTTTTCACTTTCAGCGGTGAAATAAATGAGGTGTTTCTAACTGTGAAGCCTATTTCAAGTAACCCTGCAGAATCTCAATGAGATATACTTCTATTAGATGTGACCTGGATCAGTACTTTAATCTGTTTTAGTCCTCAGTCAGTCCTTGGAATATGTGTTGGAAAGTTATAAAGTCATTGCATTAAGTTTTGCTTCAGTGTAAGTTTTGTCCAAGGATGGACTCACATATTCCTTCAGCACTCTCTACGCAATAACATTCATGGTATAATCTGATAGTGACCTGGTCAGGGACTTTCAGGAAATAATTTCCAAACCTTGATACTTCCATCTTGATGCTTTTGTAGCTGGTGCAAGGTTCTTTTTGTAGATGCTGTGTTTGGTTTATGTCAAATATAACCATTGTTCTGGTATCCAAATTATTTAGGTCTCATCTTTGCAAAGAACAATGTTCCAAAATTTTTTGTCCATAATGTCTGTGGAGATGTTAGTCTGGTCTTTGTTTTTTTTTCTTACGGAGTAACTGTTGTAGTTACTCTGTAAAAACAACAGAGTAATTACAGAGTAACTACAACAGTGGACTATTTTCCATACAGTGGAATGATCTGAATTCAGATTTGTTCGAGACCCTTTTCAATGTCTTAACAGTATCATAAACTGATACAATCGGACTTTTGGAGACATTGGATTGCTCTTTCAATCTTAGCATAGTGTTCACTCTCACTTTATCTATTGAACCATGAAAAAATATTTATTTTGAAAAGTAGATGAGACCTAAATTTTGAAAGGGCAGAAGAATCTTTTTTTTAAATGCCTTTTTTGTTCTATTAGAAATGTGAAACCATCTTGTGCAATAATGTAATCCATGGAATATTAAAACGCTTATTTTGAAAACCATCTTTAATTTTTTTTTTTTTTAAGTCCAGATTACAGGTATAGACCAGTGTTTCTCAATTCCAGTCCTCAGGGACGCACCTAAAGTGGCATGTTTTAGGTGTGTCTGCCACACACCTAACTTGAATAACTCAGGCTTCTGCAGCACTTAATTGCATGCAATCATTTGAGTTAGGTGTTCTGGAAAAAATGCAAATCTAAAATATGCAGGGCAGTGGCTGCTGAGAACCAGAATTGAGAAACACAGGTGTCGACCTGTTATGTATTTGAAACTGTCATGAAATGGGGTTGTTAGTAGATGGTGAGGATGAGGGGGTCAACCCAGGTTGTGGTGAAAATTATGATTTTAATGAAAGTACAGAGAGTACAAAGTCCATGCAGCACAGGTGAGAAATAAAGCCAGAAGCTCAGACATGAGTAGAAACTGGAACTAAGACACAAAGAGACAAGGCAGGGTAGATAAGACACAACTCAATAAGGATCTGACGAGGAGCAGGGAACACAGGAGAGTTTAAATACAAAAGGGCATAATTGGGGAGACAAGAGACAGCTGAGGACAATCAAGGAGAAGACACAACAACACAGAGACTCAATTAACAGAAAGACACATACAAAAATCCATATCCTCACACATACCTGCTCTAGTAATGATTTGAAATCTAGGAAACAGAATTTATTACTTTGAAATCACTTTTTTATGTCCAATTGTACTATTACTGATTCCATTTAGCTTTACCATGTATTTAATCGCTCTCCATTTATTGCTGTGGTCCCATACAAATGAATGAACCATATTTAATCTGTGGCATTGCTATTTACTATATCCAACAATTAAAGCTCAGATTCTTTATTTGTAACCATGTGTCGGCCTCAGACACAAACGTTCACAAACAGTTTAAATCCAAATACACTAGAGGGTGCTGTAGGACATTTCTTCATGTTTCACAGTTATGCTGAACCCAATGAATCACCAGCCTGTCATAACTGAAACCATTTTAAGACCACACAAATCCCAAAATGTAATTTGTATTAGTCATTCTGAGACAGATGGAGTGTGTCTCTGCAGCCATGCTGCCGTAGCAAGCTATTCATGTTACTGTTCATCTCATCATCACCATGTTTGTCCTGAACTGCAACAGTCCAAAAATTTCATCCATGTAACAAATTCATTCTTGATTATAGTCCTTTGGCTTGAAGTGGCCTTGTGTTATTGCAGACCAAAAGATTTACTGTGAGTTCACTACCAGCCAATGAAATTCATACCACCTTCCAAGTATGCAGGGCTTCTTAAATCATGAGTATGTCACCCTGGAACAGAGCTTCACATCCCTAGTCATAACAGTCTGATGGACTCCTGTGCAGTTATCACTCTGATTGGATATTGTTCTAGAAATGCAGCCGTCAGACTGACTGAATTTCATTTTCTAAAGGTTTAAACAGAGGCGTCCAATTACTTGGTCTTCTGCAGAGTCTCTCCTTCAAGTAAGATTCTGGAAGGGCCTGGTCGGTGAGACGATCCAGATCTTTTCAATTTATCTGTTACTCAAAGAGAGCTTTAAAAAACACTGGCAATCTTCACTGGAACACTTCCTTCACAATTATCAGAACCCCTGGTAAAGATGTACATCATATCTTGTCTTTCTTCCTTTTATGTTTTGGCAGCATATAATTTTAAACTAAAAGGGTTAAATGAAAATCCAATCTTTAATGTGACCTCTTTTATTCAGTATGGGTGAACAATCCCACACTGGTGGATTTACATATAATCATATGTATCCCCACAGCTTGTGTCACCCCTGCTGTCCACACTTTGAATGTTCAATTCAATTCCAGTTCAGTTTATTCATATAGTGCCAATTCCCAACAAATGTAGTTTGGAGGCAGTTTACAAAAAAGTCATTTCAATTCATTCACACATACATCCTACCTGATCCTAGTCATTCAACAGTACAGCTCAAGGTAGCTTAAAAAGTTTCTTTCTAAGAAACCCAGCAGATTGGATCGAATCGTTGATTTGCAGCATTCACTCCTTCTGATCGAACACATAGCAACAGTAGAAAATCGGTTGCCTTGAGTCATCAATACAGCAATCCCTCATACCAACCATGCATGTAGCGACAGTGGAGAGAAAAAAAACTACCCTTTAACAGTAAGAAATCTCTTACTTGTATTGAACTTGATTCAATACAATCTGCCACAACCTACTGGAGTCAGAGCAGGCACAGACAATTGATATAGAGTTATTTTCAAAGTTTATGAAAGTAAAAAGTTAGTAGGGGGAGAGGGAGAGATTGGTACACATCCTATCATTCTGGCAGCAGGACAACTCTTAGCTTTCACACCAGAGTTGCTTGTTAAATGTAAAGCAGACCAGAGCTCCTTTACTCATATAGCCCACATCATTTTAACAGGTGTGAAAGCTCAGCTGATCTCTGCCAGGAACCAAACAAGGGAACTTTGGTCAAGACTAATGGAAATCTCATTCATGGTTCATCTGCAAGTGAACCTTGGCGCAGTTAACTGAAAGTGGTAAAACAACCGAACTATCTAGCAAGATGGAAGTGAAGCCAAGAGAGGATATGACAAGATTTACAGACATATACTGTATGTGACATGAAAACATTGAATTCCTTCTGGTAACTTGTTTTACATTGTGTCACCGCTGTCTTTCCCTCTTTGCTACATTTTTCTGTACTGTTGTGTTTGACTCGTGCACCAGAACAACATCCTAAATAACCTGTTGGGTCGCCCACTGCTCTTGCTGCGCAGTTGCTTGCAATGAGTAGCTGTTGTTACTGCATTATGTTGATCAGGCATCCATCTTCAAAAATGCAGTATGAAAGTGAGCCAGACAAAATGAAGGTGTGCAATTTTCCTACTCAAGAAATATTCTAGTGTGTGAACACTCTGAATGTTGTCTCTGTAGAGCTTCCCTCTAAAAGGGTGAAGATACAAAAATGAATGTTAAGACCAAAAGTTTCTTAAGATGATCTCCATTCATATTTTGTTCGTTGTGCTCTCTTTAGCTCAATCCACAAGTTTTCTGTAGTATTTAGCTCTTGAGGGTGAGATAGAATAGAGTAGAATAGAATAGAAGTATATATTTATTGTCCCTGAGTGGAGAAATTCAGTTGTATCAGCAGCAAGTATTTTATGGTGGAAGTTACCTGATTTTTAGTATTTAAAAGGTCCTTCCAGTTCAAATAGTTAATGATGACAAGCACCTTTTTATGGCCTTCGAACAGAGGTGGGCAATCCTGGTCCGTGAGGGCCTGTGTCCTGCAACTCTTAGATGTCTCCCTGGTCCAACACACTTGAATCCAATAGCTGAATCACTTCCTATGTGCAGTCAGGTTCTCCAGAGTCCTGCTAATGACCTCATTATTTGGTCATTATTTGTTCAGGTGTGTTGATCACACCTGAACACACTTCAGGTGTGTTGAAGTAGAGATACATCTAAAAGTTGCAGGAGACCATCCCTTTAGGCCTGGATTTGCCCACCCCTGGCTTAGAATGTAAACATGCCCACAACATCACAGATCCTCCACTGTACCTAACAGTGGGTCTGAGGTGGAAAGGTTTAATCGTAGTCTCATCTGACCAAAGCACATGGTTCCAGTTACAAAGTCCAAAAATCAACCTGGCCACATTTACATTTGTGATGGTAAAAGTATATCTATTTTCTTCTAGTATTCGTCCTAAGCAATTGGGTAGAGACTTGATGATGCAACTGTTTTCTGAGCTTTTGATATTTTTACCTTCTCTTACCATCATGCTCTCTGTGTGTGTGGTGTTAAGATGAACCTGGGTCTTCATCTGGTTTTGTTTATCACTGTTTGAGTTGTTTTAAACTTTTTAACTATCACTCTGCATGACTTTATTCAAGCAGCTCTTTTCTTGTTTCTGTTTTCAAAGTTATAATGATTAATGTATGTCTTCTTACTTAAATGGTAAGAATATAAAAATAGTCATATAGTCTACATTTCCCCATTTAAAGAATAACAAAAAGACAAGGGCTTCTGTGTGGTGCAGTATTTCCACAAGGGGAAATATATTAATTCATGGACACAAAAGGTAAAGCATAGGTAAAATAAAAAAGTAAAGCATAAGTAAAATAAAGTCAAAGTTGTATTTATATTACTAGACATATTAGAAGTGGCAACAAGTAATAATGAACAAATCTCTCCTGTAAATGAGATTTTAGATCTTAATGAGACAACTTGTTTAACTGAAGATAAAAAAAAAACTGTCCAAATTTCGGTTTTGCTTGCTTTTCACCTTGAGATTTTTCTTCGTGTGTGTCAGACCATACTGCTGCAATAAAAAAGGAATTTTTACACCTCTTTACCAGGGGTATGAATAATTGTGGAGAGTGCTGTAGCTTCACGGGGATTCCTACATACCACGTGACTTTGCCAGAAGCCTTGTTGTGGTGCTGGTGCTGATGGGAAACATTTGAGTCAATTATTATTAAAGAAAAGAGGCCTATTTTCTGTGTTACGACTAGAACTTTTACTTCTCCAGGTACAATTAATGTGGATTACGCTGCTCTGCATCTTTGATGTTTGCTTCAAAATGCTGCCTTTTGTTTGCAGAAGAAAGAATTCCGGCTCAACGAACTTCGAAACATCCGTGTTATTGTTGCTTGTTTAGTTGTTGTTTAGGCCCTGATTGGCACCAGGAAGTTTTATTCTGGTTCTGTCTCTCCGGTCTGTTTCTGTGGTGTGCTCTCGCTGGTTGTGTGGTCCCTGGACCTTCTTTATAGTCTGACAGCAGTGGCTCTTACACAACCAGGGATCTGGAAATAATCCCGCTGTCTTAAAGAGCTCATTTAGTCAAGAGATGGAGGCTTTCATTGATGGCCTGTATGTACATTTGCGCGTGCGTGTGTCTGTGTGTGTGTAGCTTTTGGCTAAAACATCTGTTCCTACCTATAAACAAAGAATCATAGGGAAGAGTCTATACTTATAAACACTATATGTCAATGCTCTACTATCAGAGGCCACATTTGTGCCTTGCTGTGAATATGAATACTTGCCGCCCCCTGCTGGCATGAAAAAGTGAAGTACATACTCAACTACATGTAAGGACTTAGCACGGAGGATGTGTTTCACTATAAATGTTCATATTTTAATGTGGAGAGCCACTGTAGAATTTGTAAATAAATATGCCAGGGTAATCCTCTCCTTGTTGCTATGGTGTCAAATACAGTCCAGACAATAAACAGACAATAAAGTGTCCATTTTGCTACCGCTAAGTTAATGTACAGCTGTTTTAAGATGACAGCATCCTCAGTGGGCCAGCTTCAATAAAACTGCTCTCTAACCACTTCTAAGACAGGCAAAGACGTCATGCTGTCAGCGTGGGAACACAGCAGTGACCAGGCAAGAAACTGCTGAGCAGGAAAGATGCTTTCACCAGTTTAAGGCCTTGAGGTAAAAGAGCTGAAATGAGGAGAAAAGGAAAAGGTGATGTGGCATTAAAGAAAGATGATTTTTTTTCCCCCCTTGGAAAATATTCATCAAATTTCTTGCTCAAGTTTGGCTGTTGTAGCAGAAAACCAAGGCACCAAAGAGGAAGCAGATCCTTTTGCCCCTTCACCATTTCCTCGATTTACAGTTTTGTTCCTATCATAAGCATCCTTATTGGATGTGAATGGTGCCAGCTTCCATGGGGCTGTTGATATCAAACTCTATGACTCCAATAAATGATATCTACTCACAGAGGGTTAATTAGAATAATATTGGTTTAATCAAGTGTCCTAATTAGTTATATCTGAGAAGTCAGATTGTTGGTCAGAAATTAACAAAATGGCAATAAACTGTAATATAAAGTTTCAATGGATGGTACACAACTAAATTGTGCACTATACACATTTCCGTTGTTTAGTTTTAACTTTTGCCCAAATGAAGTCATGCTTGCTGACAATATTTATGTCCTGGTGGTGGAAAAGGCCCATTTATGCTCCAGCCTCTGGCTACCTTCTTTTTTCAGAGCGGACACCATGCTTAGAAAACTCTGTGAGTGTCACTTGACTTTGTGCACACTTAAACAATCTTTTTAGCCCTCACTGAGAATGGGAAACAGACCCTCAGACTGGCATCTGCTTGTTTCTGCAGCAGCATCATAGGTGTGTGTGTGGAGAACAGTAACCAGGCTTTGTTTCACCGTAGGTTGGAGGGGCCTGTGCACACAGCAGGTGCTCTATTTACCGGCTTTTCGTGCCCCCTCTACCCTAAAGAAAGGAGGGGGTTGGTGGAGGCCTCTGATCCACCATAAACTTTGATGTGGCCCAGATCCACCACACATGTGGGGGACAGGAGCTCACTTAACGAACGCAGGCGCTCAGCCGCCGCCGCAGCGTGGTACTCCAATTTGATATTGGTATTTTGGGGAGATGGCAGGACTGAGAGGGAAAGTAGGAGGGGAAGTGGAAGACTTTTTAGAAAGAGAGAGAAGTATGTGAAAAAAGCTGGCATCAAACCTTCTGCGCTGCCAGTTCTAACCAGTCGGATGTTTTATCTCGGCCCACAGCATGCCCGGACGGCTTTTACGGGCTTGACTGTGGCCAGATGTGCGAGTGCAGGAACGGTGCCCGCTGCCACCACATCACAGGAGCCTGCCTGTGCACCGCCGGCTGGGCAGGACCACACTGCATTCTGGGTAATGGAAGCCACATCATTAAAACAGGGTGTGAGGGAGGCCCTCGCTGCGGCCCTTCACGACATCCTCTCCTAAAAGCACAACTAAGATGTGTTTGTAAACAATTATCTATATAATGAGACATTGCCAATGACTTTTTTAGGGATGCGTAAGGGAGGAGAGTGGAGGGAGGACGAGAGTGCCCTCTGGCACCCGGGGTTTAATTGAGGTCTATTCTGGATAAATGCACCCACATGTATATAGAGATCAGAATCAGGGAAGGGAGAACATAAGTTGGAAGAGTCTTTTAGCAGCTAACCAATAAGTGTTTTCATGCTGAAGTTTCTTGAGGATTTCATGGCTTTGTTTTAATGAAGCCTGTGAAATGCCCACTAAAATTCTAAGTCTGTGATTCTGCAGTTTTATTCATGGCTTTGCTTTTTCCGCAGCCATTTTGTGGTTCCAGCTATCAGAGCTTGAGTCAGCAGAAAGCCACTAATATGAGCTAATGATCTATCTTTGCCATTTTTGCATTTTGTTTTTTTCTCAAGCGCCAAATGTCAAGTTCACCTTTCAGTTTGCAATGTGTTTATTCGAAACCAACCTTGCTGAAGATATAACACTAAAGCTTGGTCTTCTGCAGTTTTCCTGTAGAGGACTTTGTGTTGCATGGTAACAGTCATTGTGTCATTGTGCCCACGTATGTTTTGCATTGTCAGAATGCCAAAAAGGTAGATTTGGAGAGAACTGCGGTCAGACCTGTAAGTGTCAGAACGAGGGCAGTTGTGACCACATTACTGGGAGATGCAGCTGCACAGATGGTTGGACTGGAGCCCACTGCCAACTGCGTGAGTATTTCACCACTTCCGTAACTTTACAAACTTTATAGCCATCAATGGTTGGATGAAAATAGGAAATTAATTTGCAACATGTTTGCTCATCCAATAGCACAATAAATAGAAACACAATACACAACATAGCACTTATTTTGTACGAGAAGAAGACCGGAACAGAACAGCCCGTCTGATACATCAGTGTCGACAAAGTGTAAAGTGGAATATGACAGGCAACAGCGCTTATAGTTTTAGTTTATTAAGCCTAACCATAACAGTAGGTACAAAAGAGATTCTATGTCTCTTTTTCTTTATGGCAGGCAAGAAGCTGGAAAGAGAGGATGATCCGAACATAACATGACAGAGGTAACCTTCCTCAGCACCTGAAAGTCCACAGATTGGACTTGAGTCCTCACCAAAATCTTACCAGCCACCTCAGTCGGTTTACCAAGTCTAGTCATATTGGCCAGAGACAAATTAAAAGAAGAGCAATCTTTTCCAAAGATTTCCTTAAAAGTACAGATTTGGATGGACTATTTTTGTTGCAGCGATAACATGAAGTAAAAGGACAGGGCAAGAATATCCTCCAAATACTTTACTATTCAGTATACAGTTGCTGGTACATAGTAGGAAAAAGAGACATTAAACCTATGATGAACCAGTAGATGAGTGCAACTCATTGGACATCCATTGGCTGTCGCACACTGAGATCTACCAGTGTTTTAAAAAATATCGAACATCTTTTAGTGACGTAGGAGTTTTGGTTTTCGCAACTGGAGCAACAACTAACTTTCTTTGTATCTCTGGAACCTTCTGTTTAAGGAGTGATTAAGATGTGAGGAAAGAGGCTGCACAATATCTCATTATGGTTTTAGCACATGACTACATACACAGTATTACCAGACCCTGCATTTTTAATAAACTTGGTCAATTTAAAAATAAAGCTGCACAGTTTTAAAACTGGACAAATACATTACATTGTCACATTACAACCACATATTTCAATGAATTTTATTGGGATTTTATGTGCTATTTCACAAAACAATACAATGTAGCACATAATTGTGAAGTGGAAGGACAGCGTTAGATGATTTTCAACATTTTCCACAAATAAGTATTTTTTAAGTGTGGCTTGATGCTTCGATGTTTAGCCTGAGTTAATACTTTGCAGGGCATCTTAGGGGTTTGGATGTATCAGCTTTGCATTGAGAGTTTTGAGATGAACATCATGCTGCCACTACCATGCTTCACAGTTGGGATGATGCATTCAGGGATATACACATTGTTATGTTTGTTTTAGAAACATTGTTTTACACCATAATTTAAAAATTCTCCACAGTTTTATTTATCACCTCTCTGGTGAGTTCTTTGGTCTTTGTGATGCTGTTGAACAAAAGTTCCTCTGTGACCTTCACAGATACTAAGAATAACACACAGTTGGACTGATGTATGACTTGTCCCTTAAAATTCCTTCATGTGCACCAAAGTAAGAAAAGCTAAATATAAATGCATGTAACAGTTTCCCGCTTTGTTTGTTTGCTTCCACTTCATTGTTATGCACTACTTTATGTCATGCTCCTTCACTTCAGTTCCCAGTAAAATTCCTAAGATTGTTTAAAAAAACTACAAGATTTGGAAACAGTCTCAGTATGCAATTGCAAGACACGTAGCTATAATTCAACCGTACCATATACACTGAGCTCTTTTTTTATCTTCTTTTTAAACTTTTACCTTTGTGTATGCAGCTTGTCCACCAGGACATTATGGGGAACAATGTTCTAACAAGTGTCTGTGTCAAAATGGAGGCTTCTGTCACAGCGTGACTGGCCAGTGCTCCTGTCCACCTGGACACACAGGAGCTGCCTGTGAGTTAGGTGAGTCAATCCACAAAAACAAACAAAAAATGGATATTAAAAAGCCTTTCAGAGGTGATTCTCTTGATCAGATAATAAAGCGTCCTGGTTATGCATGATGACATTTTCTAGATGAATAATATAATTGTTTGGCTTTACTCTGACAGAGCGTGACGAAGGAAACTATGGCGAGAACTGCACACAAACATGTGGATGTTTAAATGGAGGCAGATGTGACAAGGTGACTGGAAAATGTCTGTGTCTGCCTGGTTGGACTGGAGAAAACTGTCAATCAGGTGAATTTAGAACTTCTCTATGACTGCACATTGACATTGAAAGACAGATGGAAATAGAGCCTCTCTTCCCACAACCTGAATCTGTGGTTGCACTTCTTCAGTAACCGCGGCTTGAATTAATTCTGATCACAAACGCCCGTGTGTTTCTCTGAAGCCTGTTCTGAGGGATTCTTTGGGGACCGCTGCGAGCGGAGGTGCGACTGTGCCCACAGTTTCAGTTGCCACCACATGATGGGTCGCTGTGAGTGTCGGCCAGGCTGGAGGGGAGCCAGGTGTGACAAACGTGAGTGTGTGTGTGTGTGGAGAGTGGGGTGAAGAAACTGCAGCGGTGTGAATCAGGCAGAATAGAGGATTTTCCTGAGATAGTTGTGTTTCCCTCCACGGACTATCAGCCTGCCTTCCTGGGTTCTACGGCCCTTCCTGTGCCCGGCGTTGTCAGTGCCGCCCTGGGGTGCCCTGTCACCACAAGACGGGGAGTTGTGGCTGCCCAGCTGGACTCACGGGGTCCGGATGTGAGAAAAATAAGAACAAAACAGAACATTGGTGTCAGCAAAATATATTTATCTTTAGTGGCAAGGTGAGTAGCTGTCAGTTTGCCCACTTCATGCTGATTAGAATTCCCCTTCTTTTCTCCTGCTCCTGGGAAAGTTTACAGTTTACTCCATTCTAGGAAATGCACTCCACCTCTATGTGAGACCCTCACTATCACAGGACTGTATGAGAATGTTTCATTATTTATACCATACCCTGTAGGGCTGTATACGAACAGCTTCACTAGCCTCACTGCTCCTTCAAGCCCCCACCTCACCACCCCAGCTCCCTTCCTCTCCTCACACACTCCCTCGACATCTGATAAATGTTACACACCGGTTGCCAAGTAAAACAGAAGGCATTGTTTTTGTCTCCTCGGCGGCGGATAAGGGCTTTTGGAAGGCAGACATGCATAATGACAGCGCTGTAATTGCCTCTTTAGTCTGGAGTCCTTTCTTATCTGTCCCCCTCGCTGCCTTCTGCTGCTGCCTAACTGAGTAGCAGAGTGCCGCGGTCTCACCCGAAAACACGTTTGGTTCACAGATTCATCTTGGTCACTATGACTGATTGTCCGGGGACTTCATTCATTATTGTGATGAGTGTATATGCAGATAGGCGGAGAGGGTGTGTGAAAGAATGTCCGGCCGGGTTCGGGCACAAGGGAAAGTTGCTGGGAGTGCTGGGTTTGTTACCAGTCAAGTGCTGAATGCCTCGCTGTTTTCACAGAATTATCTAAAAGAGAGGAAAGGGAAATGGCACGCGTCTTTGTTCCCACAAACTGCTGAATGTGTGCACGGCTTAAAGTCTTTTCTGCACAACCAGGCAAAGCTGGACAATGTGATCATTTAGTGTGGTGGCTCTTTACTCGTTGCTTTACTTTTTGTTATTTTTACCTGCAGATAAAATAACTCACTTTCAATAAATCTCACTTTCGTAAGATTACGAAAGTGTCAGAAACTGAAACAGATCACCTGTATAAGTCTCAATATTTTTTTGTCTCTCCTTGTGATCTTGTTCATGACCTTGTTAATCTGTAGCTAAAGAAATGTTTTCCATGGCCTTTGGTTCACATGACCGTAATGCTGGATATGTGTGGTTGTGTCATCCCAGCCTGCTCTGTTGGCACGTTCGGACAAAACTGCAGCCAGCCGTGCCGATGCTCCGGGCTCCATGAGCAGTGTGATCCCGCGACAGGGAAATGCAGCTGCTCATCCGGCTACTATGGGCCACGCTGTGAGCTTCGTGAGTCTGCTGTTAGTAATGTGATGTCAGCATGACATATTTCAAAGCATGGGCTTTTGTTTTCTATTTGCCTGGGCAACTGATGGTAAGGAACATGCCAAGAAGGTCGGCATAGTAACTTGCAGAAGAGTTCACACCCCATATCACACGCAGTCATGTCACAAACACACACCTTAGGTTATTTTATTGGGATTTTGTGTTCAGTCTATCACACAAAAGAGGAAAGGAAGTGATGCATGATACTCAAGTGTTTTCACAAATAAAAATCTGAAAAGTGTGGTAGGCATTTGTACTCAGCTCCCTAAGTCAGTACATCATAGAACCTCCTTTTCTGCATTTGCAGCTACTAGTAGGCTTTTGAGGGTCTGGCTGTCAAAATAGTTCACTCTCAGACTGGATGGAGAACATCTGTGACCATCAGCTTTCAAGGCTTGTCACAGATTCTCAGTTGGTTTTAGCATAGGCCTTTGACTGGGCCATTCTACTGTACGAGCATGTTTTAGACCTACTCCTTAGTCTCAAGTCATATACAACCTCTTCCAGGTTAACTTCCAGGATGAGCCCCATCCATCTTCTCATCAACTGTCACCGGCTTCTCTGTCCCTGCTGAGAAAAAGCTGTGGGAGTTTGCATGGACCTGCTAAAGAGTGCTTTTAAATCCTTTGGTGAAGTTTGGTGAAGCTAAAGCCTCTCAAACATTTATCCTGTCCTCCTCCTTCTCACTAAATGAATCACCATATAAGCCTATAGTCTAAGAACTCACATTAAAGGTGGAGACTTTGCAGCTTTTTTCTTGAGTAGCTATTGTTTTCTGCAATGATATCTGAGCTTAATGTTCTAAATGTTAAGTCATCTCCAAATGGCAACCAACCACAGGCTAGAGCCTTATGCTCACTTTTTTTTTTCTTTTCACATGTTTGCATATCTTGGACATGGAAATAAATGTAACTATTTACAGTTCAAGCCTGAATACACTGGAAAATAAGTGTAGGAGTGATTATGCATGGCCTTTAAGCTTATGCTTTTTTCTAAGCTGCATGGATGCTTTTCTCTGGTCGTTAACACTGAAAGAGTCAGAAAAAACATCCTCATAGAATGACGCTTAAAAAAATAATTCATTAGAACCTCTAAAACTAAATAAAATCACTGTTGTTTCTCTTTCCGGTTGTCCTGTGTGGCCTCCAGGGTGTCGAGCCGGTTCATTTGGGCCAAACTGCAAGTCCAAGTGCACCTGCATCAATGGCGGTCGCTGTGACTTTAGGACTGGGACATGCTACTGTCATCCGGGGTACATTGGAGCTGACTGCAGTTCCCGTAAGTTGGAAAAAAACCCTCAAAAATCAACTTATTTACTTCAAATTGAAGCCAATATGTTTGTTTTAGAAATAATATCTGCTAACAAAGGAATAACTGTTTAAGTCCTATGAAATCATTTGCTTGTACAGGTTGTCCAGGTGGATACTACGGGAAGGATTGTGCAAAGCTGTGCTCCTGTGCTGAAGGAGCGCAGTGCCATCCAGTAACTGGAAGGTGCATATGTGGCCCCGGAAGGACAGGGGCATCATGCCAACAGGGTAAGCTATTATTTCTGAGATCAAGCAACACTATACTACATGGTAGAAAAATACGTTAGTTCAAATGCAAAGATCAGAAGGTGCACGAGTATTTGCAGCTTACCAAAGGTTTGTGGTAAAAATAAACTTCCATCTTTTTAAATCTTAAGAGTCAGCTTATTATTTAGCTTCGAGTCACATCATGTCACAGATTTCAACCCAGGCTTTTCTCCTGCTTTTTATCTTTTACTATTCCCATGAGTAAACAGAGACTCACCACTGAGGCAGACATGCATCATTTGAAACCATTGGCTTTAATGAGTTCTTTGGAAACGAGAGACCCAACAGAGACTGACAAACAAGCAGCAAAATGAGGGTGTAGTTTTCAACATTTTTCACTGTATATTGAAGGAACAAATTCTCCATTTCCTCAGAGTACGGCCTCTCATGATCACAGGGTTTTTATTCCCGGGAAACAGGAGGCTGAGCCGAGCTTTCTTAATCTCTCCTTTTATCAGCAATTCAGCAGGATTGCAGACAGGGGGTTTCCAGCTCTGCTTGGGCTAAATGTTCTCCTCCTCAGCCTCCTGCATGTACTTGAACATGCCACCTCTTAAGTTGCTCTTGTTGAATGTTTACAGAAACCTAAAAGTAGCTCATTCTCTGTGTTCCGTGTCACTGGATTTGGCAAGCATGCAAATAAATAAACACGGGAATCAAAGATGTCTTGCTTATTGTTTTCCGGACACTAAATTACCCAAAGAAACATGATTATTCTTTTATATCAGTGCCAAATTAGGCTAGTTTGCCATCTCCGTAATGAACTGTTGGTTAAATAAACATGATGACTTTCAGTACAGTGTTGTAAGTGTGTGTGTTTGAGTAGGACATGCCAGTTAGTGTATGACTTTGTGCTATTATTTCTGCAGCTTGTTCAAAAGGACGCTATGGTCTGCAGTGCAGGTACGCCTGTAGCTGTCAGAATGGAGCAGTATGTGATCCTGTTGACGGGTCCTGTAAGTGTGGACTGGGCTGGACTGGACCCCAATGTGAGACAGGTATTCTGAACCGTCAGAGGTACCCAACCACATAGTTTTACTTTATTGTACTGTCGCTCGAAGTAGTGTATACTGAGTTTTGATATTTGCTTTTCATAGTTAAAGTATAATGAAAAAAATTACTATTTGCAACTCAGGAAATCTCTGTGGTTGTTACAGGTTTCAGACATGCAAAGTGGTACGTTTTTGGTCAGGAAACCTACAAAAACATATTGTGTTTTTATAGAAAAAAATCCCTATTTACTCACACAATGATGTCTATAATTTCTATTTATTATGATTTTGTTTAATTATTTAGAAGGAGTTTAACAATATGTTTTTGTCTATGTCAAAAACAGTGTTAACTGCGTATATCCATTGTAAACAATTGTACATTTCTGTTGTAACTGTGTATTTGTTCAGCCTGTCCTGCAGGAAAATATGGGCCAGATTGTGCACAACACTGCCAATGTCTTAACAATGGAATTTGCAGCCGTTTTACTGGCAGCTGCAGCTGTACTGCTGGGTACTACGGCGACTACTGTCAACATGGTATGCAAAGTCTTACAAATCCTGATTTTAAGCTGACTCATGAACGCTTTGGTAATAACTGAATGAACAGGTAATTTGAAAATTGTAACTTGATATCTTTTTTTTTCAGAGTGTCCTTCTGGATTTTATGGATTGAATTGTCAGTTCACATGTGACTGTAACATGGGCCAAGCATGTGATCATGTGACAGGCAAATGTTTGTGCCCACCAGGTTATTATGGCTCACAATGTGAAAGACGTAAGTATAGTACATGTGGCTACCCATAAGTGAAGTATGAAACAAAATGTTTTAAAAAAAAAATTCAAAATAGCAGCTATCAAGGACTAGACACCTGTGTTAAAGAAGGTGTGCTATTTTACTTTCCTTTGTGTTGTAAAAGGAACAAATATTGTAATATAAAACCGACCAGGGAAAATGTGTATATTTTCTGTCACAAAGACAGAAAAGGGTTTTCTTTTTTAGGTGATTATGGAGACTATTTTTTATTTTTTTATTTTTTTATTTTTTCCAAGTAAGAATGAGGGGCTTTTCTATGGTTAATGCATTTCTGTTACATCCTTGTGGCCTCCTGCCTGCTTGTGGGGCTCTCAGCAGCAGTGTGAGTATCTACACAACCACTTCAGCACCAGCAGAAAATGTGACTGGGAGCTGAGGAATAGATCCAGACAATTTTGACTTGAATCTAATAGATAAGATTAGGTGAGAGATAAAGATTTGGGGGATGACGGTGGAAATATTCAAAAAGCCCATTCATGACTATAAGAAGGGTTTGATTGTTGTGATGCCAATGAATATTTTTTCATTATTATTTTTTGACATTTTCTGGCATTTCTTTTCCTATATTTTCTTTCTCATTTCCCTTGAGAAGCAAACTTATTGGTTGAATAAAAATATTTATAAATCTATGACTTGTGTGGTGATGTGTATGTGTCTGTATGAGAGCATGTATCTGAATGTCTTGTCTAATATCTAATGCATAAATGCTTGTTGTGTAAAAAAGCAATACTAAGTGCCTGCATGCTATCATGTTCGATAAATTAGAAAATGCACACTTATGACACTCAGATTAAAAGTATAAAAGTACCTCTATAGATCAATAACCATTAAGCTTTTACAACCATTAAGGTTTTAATCACATAATTATAAGAAGGGTTTAATAGTATTAGTAATTGAAATGCATAATTCCTTGCAGTTTGTTGTCTATGTGACTTGATAGCCACAGAAAAGTTAGACGAACATATCAGGCATGTGGTCATAATGTTAAGTTTAATCAGTATATGCTACAGAGGCAAATTATTAACTATCAAGATGATGTGAAAATGTTCATAATAATAATGATATATTTGTGTGTGTGTTTTCTTTTTGACTTGTAGAATGTGAAAATGGCAGCTTTGGATTGAACTGTATGAAGTCCTGTAATTGTGCTGACGAGGCGTCATGTGACCCATCCACTGGTAGATGTCTCTGTCCCTCAGGCCAGTGGGGAGAGAGATGTGAAAAAAGTAATCTCAGAACCATATTTTTTGTTAGCTCTCTTAACATTCCTGTTATTTTATCTAAAGCAGCAAATTCCTTCATTTCCTAAGCCTTATGTTTTTCCTCCCATTCTGCCTCTCCTGTCAGGCTGTGATGGAGACCACTTTGGCCCCAACTGCTCCCTGTTGTGCCAGTGTTTCCATGGTTCCCACTGTGACCGGGTAAACGGCAGATGTCTCTGTCCGCTCACCTGGCTTGGATCGACTTGTAGCAAAGGTAAACTTGAGTTCCTTATTGCCATTCACATTTGCACCGACATAAAACGGCGAAGCTAAAGCGAAGCGGGACATAAGGTCGCAGGCTGTAAAGATGAACCAGCTTCAGTGAAATACTGTGTCCTGAAGTGTGAGAGGCTGAGCACCATCACTCTGCATGTCACCCTGTCTCCCTCAATAGGAGCTCCTTTCTCCTGACAGCTATTTTAATCTGCACTCAGCATGAGGCTAGGCTTTAGGCTGTCTTCGTTTTACCTACTCACAGCAAAGCTCACGGGGGAGACTACAGAGCATTTACCTCCTCCCCAGAAACCCCTGAACATTTGCTTTTGATTTTCAACTTGTGCTGATGTCTTTTTGCATTTTTTTTCCTCCTCCCCTGTCTTCCATTTTCAGCACGGCTGCACCAAACCTCAGGAGTGCTGAATATGTCTGTGTCTCACAGAAATAGAAGAACAGGCAGCAAAACCACATAACCCAAACAGAGGTGAAAATTCCTGACTGGACACTCATAGTCGGGACTTGGCTCTGCGTAGCTTTGCTCTGATCATCTTTGAGAAGCTTATATTGGATCTATGGAGCCGGTACTCAGTTGTCAGAGGCTGGCACTCCTTCACTGAGTCTGAGACAATCAACCACAGGTACCAGCATGTGAAATGTCTTTGGAGGACCATAAACTCAGGTCTGATTCAAGCTGGTTTTACAAGCCCAACACACACAAATACCTGCAGAACAGTTGATACTTAAATTGAATGAAATTGGATCCTTTTGACATATATTGAGTCAGTAATGATCCATTTCACAATAAAACAATGAACTCAGCAATTGTTCAATTGCATTCTTGCATTTCAAACAAACTTTTAGTGTGTGGAAACAACGTTATACTATACTTTTGATTAAAACCATTAAAATAAGAGCAATTTCATGACCTTTTTCATAAGTAAATGTACAGGTACCGGAGAACTCAAGCAATAGAAAAATATTGTCGGTTACCAAAGGAACAAGAAAAGTATTCTTCCTTTTGGAAACTCCAGTCCTCGTGGGCCGGTGTCTTGCAAATTTTAAATGTCTCTCTTCTTCAGCACAGCTGGCTCCAATATTAGCTCATTAGCAGAGCTTTGTAGAGGTTAACTGCATGCTAGTGAGGCAGTTTCAACATTTCATTCAAGTGTCTAGGACAAGTGACACATCTAAACGTTGCAGAACTCGTTTAGATGTGTCACTGCAGTTTGAGACCACTGGTTTATACACTTTGGATTTCTTTGCAATTGTATGTGATTGTTCAACACAAAGTAACAGTAAAAGAAAAATGTGAATGGCTTTCAAAAAAATTTCAAAAATCTAAAGTGTGTGGCATGCATTTGTATTAAGCCATCTTTAATCTGGCACCCTTTAATAAAATCCAGTGCATCCAATGATTCAGACATAGCTAAATCAGAAGAGCCCACTTATGTTTAATTTAATCTCAGTATTACTACGGCTGTTCTGTGAAGGCCTCAGGAGTTTGCTAAAAAAAAAAAAAAAACACACACACTAGTGACAGAGTTGAATCATGAAGATCAAGAAGCACAAGCCATAAGACAAGCCAGTCAAATTTGTCATAAATGCAGAAGTCTGCATGGATTTCATGACACCATGCTCATGGTGAAACATGGTGGTGAGAAAGTTAAAGTCCATCTTGGTACGAGCAAGTTTTTACTCAGACAACCTGTAAAAAGGTTTTTTATCCCTTACAATTGTCCTATTTCTCATAAGATAAAACTTGTTTCCAGCTCCACGTCTTTGAAGTCAGTGTACATGACGTGGACGGCCCAAGAATGTTTTGCATATTCATATTATTTAAATAAAACCTTGTGTCTGCGTAACATGTAACCTATGTTAATATGTAACATAGGTTACATATTACGTGAGAAAAAATATTTTAGATTAGTCATTTTATTGAAACAATTTAGTTCCCCTAACCCAGGCTTTAATATTGTCATCAGTTTATTTACTCAAAAACTCTACAAAACATTGGAAATATATTTTATTTAAGCTTCTTTATCAATTATCTTGTTCTCTTTTTCCTTATAATTAAAACTCAAATTGCATCTGTCAGTGGCCAATCTGCGTCATTTCAGCTGTGCTTTATTGCATAAAGATTGTGAAATGTGTTTTGTTAATATTTTCTTCTGTGTTCTT
This sequence comes from Xiphophorus hellerii, assembly GCF_003331165.1. Taxonomy (NCBI): domain Eukaryota; kingdom Metazoa; phylum Chordata; class Actinopteri; order Cyprinodontiformes; family Poeciliidae; genus Xiphophorus; species Xiphophorus hellerii. The sequence continues at coordinate 17,922,173 of NC_045689.1, read as the reverse complement.
TTGGGGTTTTGTTTCTTGCAAACATTGGAACTGTGCGTCTTCTAGTATAGTATTTTGTATCAATTTCAATGAATATCGAGTACAACAACATTGGGTGTGTTCGTGTGTGTGTCTGTGCACCTGAGATATGATCTTGACTTGTGTGTCTGACCGTGCGTGTGTGTGCGTCAGATAGCAAGTGCACACTTCCCAGTGACATTTTTCAAGCTCACTGGAGCATGCCCACGACTAATGGCCACAGGCAAACGTGGTCCGGCAAAGCGCCTGGACCGAGCTTTCTCCCCCTTTTCCACCATCCATCCAGCATCCCCGGGGTGAGTGATGGGTGAACGGACTCACCAGCGAAGGATCAAGCCCCCTTACCTCACGCACACACACAGATCCGGTCTCCGGTGTGGCTGATGGATGTTGGAGCGCTGCAGCTCACCCTGTGTTGTGACAAGCAGCAGATGTTCTCCAATAATGTTTATCGGCTGGGCCTTCATCTTCAGATGACACACACCTGTTTCCAGTCAAACCGGCCCAGAGAGGCCATCCATCCACCGTGTTCTGGGTGGCCACTGCACCACTGTATCAGCCCCACCATGCATGAAGATGGGCGAGGACGGAGCTGGCACACTAGAATAAATTTTTATGGTAAGATTTAGAAGATATTGAATACCAGACCTTAAATATGCTTACAATTATAGTTCATGACTGAGATCTTTTTTTTGTTTAATCTTGATTCTGGAGCTGCCTCAGAGAACATTTTTATTTTCCTGAATGGTGTTAAGACTTTAAAATGTACATTTTCTTCTGATTATCTCTTAATGAATTTTTAAAGATTTCTGGCAAAAACAAGAAGAAGTCTAAGCTGCTGCGTGGATACGTACATATCAGGAGGCTGAGAAAGAGAAAGGAGGGGGGGTTGGCAGGAAACCAGCAATGAAATAGCCCGTAAACACTAAGATCGCATCATGGGTACTTTTTCGCTGTAATTAAGCGTACGCCACTCTTCACAAAAGAGATTCTATCACTTCGCTGCCATAGCTTCATGTCCCAGAGATCATTTCTGGCCCTCTGCGTTGAACCGGATCCCCCAGAGGGCCGTGGTGTTTTGAACTCTCGCTGACAAAGCTGTCTGCGCAGATAAAGAAATGAGTGGAGGAGGTGGGGGAATCATTTCAACACGTCTTGCACCATTAGGGCAGTTGTTGACTGAAAAAATAAATGTTAAAAGTAAAGGCTCCAAAAAGATCCATATCAAGAAACTCTCCCACACTCTGGATGTGTGTTTTGCTAAGATTGAAATTTTTACTCTAAATGTTTAAAGCCTTTGAAAAGAAGAGAGGACAAAAAAAATCACACTTATGTTTTGGGGTTATTTTCTAAATGACGGCCATATGATTTGAGCCACATTTTGTAGTTCTACCACTAGGTGGAGTTCTATGCAGGAAAGAGCTTGTAAAGGAAACTTGGACTCCAGTCTGCACAAGAAAATCAGCATGAACATATAAAGCCTATTTATGTTCAGCTTGTTCCAGAAATATCCCATGTTGGATAAATGCATCCGTCCCTCTAAACTGAAGCTGCTGGCCTGCAGAGCTCTTTTTTTTTAATCTGGGCTAATCCATGAGCAAATGAAGGCCTTCCAACTGGTTGTGCCACCACGCCTGCCCTGATTAGGCTTGTCATAATAAAACCATGTGCATGGCTGCGCCGCACCGCTCTTGTTCAGCCTGTTCTCTGGAACTGTACTGAGTGTCCATCAATAACACTAATGACCCGTAGCTTCCAGCGAGAAAGAAACAAACCGAGCAACAAAACCACAACTTTAAACTCTGTTGCTCATGGAGAAGGAGCTGACAAGGTTGCAGAAGTGATGCAAAGAAAGATATATGAAAAACAAGTCAGGGGGTGGGTCAAGGCTTGAGAGGAGGTTGAGGGGGGGTTGTCTGATTAGCCTGCAGTTGTTTGTACATATGGAGCGTTGGGACAGAAGAAACTTGCTGAAATGATTTGTGGGAGTTCCCCCCGACCCAAACACCCACTTCTATACCTCCCACTTATGCCAGCTGTTAATAAATACCTTCTTTAGGGAGACACACCCTCAATCTTCTTTACCTCCTCTTCCTCCTCCCCAGTGGTTTCCCTGGTGTCTGAGTCAGCATGGGTGCCAAGTCAATCAGGGAGAGAGCTGCCAGCTGCAGAGGCCCGGCCCGCTCAGAGGGTGTGATGTATGTCCCAGCGAGGCGAGTGGAGCAGCTAAATGCCAAACAGGGTCGGCCGAGTCGGAAGGGTGGCAGAGAAGGGAAAGAAAGAGGTGGGGTATGGAGAGAGAGAAGATGGGGAATAAAGAGAGGCTGAACGGGAGCTATAATGAGGCCTGATGGATTCTGAGGCTCTGCCAGCTGTCCCATTAGCTGAGTGGCTCCAAGCTCCACGAAGCACTGCCCACCGAGTACCCGTCACAACCTATGACCCCACTGGGAAACTACAAGAGACAGATACACTGCAAACATCTATTTATGAAGACACAGCAACTTGCAAATGTATTTATAAACCTGGAACATTTCCTCCTTTTGTCACATTGCAGCCACAAAAAGTTTTGTTTTTCATTTGTGACGGCCCCTGCAGGGCGGTCCTGTGTGTGTGCTATGTGGCTGGTAAATTGTTTGTCAATTAAGGTCCTCGATTGCGGGAGGTGCTTCTGATTACGTGGCCACCTGGATTGCATATAAGGAACGCCGTTCCACTCATGAGAGGCTAGACGACCCGAAGAACCAGGCGCAGACGAGATCCGGACTCGAAGGTGGTGCCGGAAGATCGCTTGACACCTTGTGGGAGCTGAGACCTGTGGGGGCCAACCGGGTCCATGACTGGGGAAGGACCAGGCTGAGGGAGCACTGGGTTATGACGTCTTGGGCTGCCGCCCATTGCACCCCTAGACAATTGGTTGTTTTTAATAAATGCCTCTGAAGGGCTAAAAATGTTTCTGGTTTCCGTGTCCTCCCTATTTTTTGTTGCAGCCATCCGAGGCGGGCCGTAACACATTTATTGTAAAGTGGAAGAAAAAGGATATTAAGCAAATCCTTATGAAATATATTCTACCTCCTTTACTATGATACCTCTAAATAAAATTCTGAAGATGCCTACAATACTGTAAAAAAAGCATTTTGTTTGCTTACAGGTTTCTTTTTTTTGTTTCTGCTCATCAATAATACTTTAATAATAATTTACTATTAATATTAATTAATATTAATTTCAATTATTCAAGCCAACGTAATTCTATGTGCAAGAGTAATTTGCCTCTAACCGTGTCAACTGATTGTTGCCATCAAGCATTTATGGTAACTGTCAATGAGACGTTTGTGTCACTGTGGAGGAATTTAGGCCAACTCTTTCCTGCAGAATTGTTCTAATTCAGCAACACTGGAGAATTTTCAAGCATGAATGGCATATTAAAACTCACAAAATGGCATGACATTTTTTTAACTACAGACTTGGCCAATACATTTTCTCTCTCTGTTCCTGTAAGAGTTATTGTGCATGGATCTTGCGGAATCTGCTGCAAATGAATTGTCCCTCAGGGATAATATAATATTTCAAATTGAAAGCCAACATATTTTTATTTGTGTCATTTAGGTGTGGTGTGATTTGAATCTTTGCCTCACTGTATTGTCCTTTTATAAAAAAAAAAGTAAAGTTGTTGTTCTGGCATAAAAAAAAAAGTTTGATAACCTGAAACATCTAACTGTGACAAAATAGGACAAAAATCTGTCTGTGAGCCTTTTTACAGTATTGTATGTTAACTCATGTCATAGCTACACATTGGACATGGTCTCCAGAGCAAATCTAGAGAACATTATTCATGCTGTATTTTGTGTCATTTGGACTACTGCAGTTCTCTTTTTATTGGTCTGGACAGATGATCAGTTTTACGTCTGCAAGCTATTCAGAACGCCGTTGCCAGACTTCTTACTAAATCTAGTAACTCCACTCATATCACTCCAGTCTTGTACTCTCCATACTGGCTCCCAGTGGATTTTCGAATTTGATTTGAAGTCCTTGTTCTCACTCACTGGAGTCTGAATGATCATCCTTCTGATTCGTCCACACTCTGTTACTTGCGACCTTTGATCCCAAGCCGAGAATCTTGTGGCTGTTTCACGTACTCTGCTACAAAATCAGGGATATGGGTCTGTGGCTTCTAACCTGTGGAACAGTTTGCCTCAGCAGCTTCGCTCTGCTGACTAACCAAGTGAAAACTGTGTTCGCCCATGCTTTTATGTCATGATTTTAGTGTGGTTTCAATCCTTGCTTTTATACTTTGTATAACTTAACTGTCGTTTGGTTGCACAGTGCTTTGTGATGCTTGTGTCTGTGAAAAGTGCTTTATAAATAGACTTTAGTTACTTGTAAAACAAATGTTAAATTAAGCAATAACAAGAATAACAGAATGCATTTAGTTCTCCAGTGGTGAAGATGACTTGCAGAACTTCAAACCTAACATTGAGATGGACAAGAAAATGGGATTTAAGTGACTTTTAAAGACTAGTTCAAGCTGGTGGCCGGGGCTGGTTTGGTCTGAGGATTGTAGAAAGTGCTGATCTAGTGTGAATTTCACACAAAATAGTTTCTCTGGTTCTTAAGCCAACTGTCTCCAAGAATAGACAATTATTTTCAGCTTTATAGTTATGTACTACTCTGTAAGGTTTCATTATATAAAATTCCTGCGGATGTAACATCGCTACCGTGGAGAAAGTACAGCTCAGCTTTGCAAGGCAAAATTAGTCCACAGGTGGCAAAACACATGGTCAAAGGCAATATCCTCACCACTTCATTATGACCATGACTTTCGGAATCACCACCAATAATGAAGCTGACCTCATCAAAGCTGGATGACCCAAACTGACCTCATCAGCATCGCCTGACCCTCTGTGACCTCGACAAAGCCGGACGCCATGTTGAGCCCTGAAGGCCTTAAGAAAGCAACCCATCCATTAAGGTGCCAAGAGCACTGTAAATGTGGAGCGTCAGCAGCAAGCATCTTCACTGACATGCCCAATTTCTGTACCCCACCCCCAAGTTGAGTGATTCGTCGGACAATAGGGCTCCTACCCTCGCAGCCACAATGTCCGCCCACGTTGGCTGGCAGCAGCGACAAAGAGGGGTGGGGGTGGTTGGCCGGATGGGGAGGCCTGCTGCAGGACGGGGACTCTTATTGAGTGTTTGAGCGATGAGCCAGGTCATCACATCTACCCACCTCATCCATCATGCCCCACAAATGGACACAAATAAAGAGGACGCATTCCTGCCTCAGCTCCCACTACCACATTCAAGCCCTCTGCCGCCTTTTCTCCGCTTCCCTCTCTAAATGTGAGCCAAGGCCTTGAGGAAAAGAAAGAGGAGCAGAGTTCAGGCTCTCCCTCGCTCCTGGAGGCCATGGGAGCGCCAGGAGAAAAAGCCAGGTGGTATTCTGACTCATGCCTCCAGTTTGGGCCAAAATGATGGGCTGCCATGGAGCTGTAAGACAATGAAAAAAAAAAGAGGACTAAACAGAAAACAAGTCAATCTACACTGTATTCTTTTATTTTCTTAGTTGTTCCTCCCACAGTATTGAATTGAAATGCATAACAGTTACATTGTAGAAAGCATTAAAACAAAGTACCTCAACTTGCTGATTAATTTTTAAAATCGATTATAAACAATCAAAAAGCACAAAAACAAAAAGAAGTCTGGTCCCTCAAAACGGGAGAATAAACAAGAGTATTCTGTTATTTATCATAAGTTTGGCACGAGGGATTAACATGAACCGAACATCACACAAGCTTTGCAGACAATCATAGAAAATGTCAGATACAGATCTTTACAGACCATCCATGCGCTTCGGATCGAATTAAACCTGATTTATTCTTATCCTTTAAACCATTTATGATTTTTTTTTCCTTATTTCAACTGAATCATAAAAAAAACCCTAAACAAAATCTATTAATTGACTGGTTTAATTAGTACAGTAAGGAGTGAACTGCATTTTTAATACTATGCGGCAATCAAACGTAATCTACAAGCCCCATGACTGGGGATTAGGATTGGCCCGGGGTGGGAATCTCCCTCTTTCTCCTGGGCTAAGAGCAGTGCTATTCAGTAAACAAACTACAGTTTGCCAAGAAATAAATACAATTCTCAAAAATACAACAGCAAATAACAACAACAACACCAACCAAATAAAAAAACAAATGATTGTCTAAAAAAAATGAAAGACACATGAAAATGGAGTTGCTAACAACTAGCATTCAGGCTATTTAGTGGTATTGTTGGTCGGCTAGGATGATTTCAAGAATTTTTGAAAAAAGACGTATGCCCTTTACAGAATGACAATTATCGTCAGCACTGGCTACTTATCTCAGTAAATAACAAAAACAAGGTAAAGTACAAAACAAAACATTGTTTCTTCTCTTACACTAAAAAGACAATCTATTTATATCCGTTCACATATAGCGCAGGTGGGCAGGATGGGGCGCTGCTTGAAACTTGTATACAGTGCTGTGATTGTACAGACACACGCAGTCACGAACACACAAATAGGAGACTGGCCTTATTTCAGTTGAACTCATCTTCATGTGTTTCTTGTAGATATTCGTCAATAGTCAAGTGCTGATCTTGCCGTCTGAACAAGGAGCAGCTTTCATCCAAAAGTTGAACATCTGCGGATCTCTGTGGGGGTGAAACTTGACTTGCGTTCTTGCTCTTATGCTTTACACGCAACGAAACATGCTACGCTGAAACCAGCTCTCAAGAATGTTCCCGAATGTGCTCGAGCCTCGACACACCAGCAAAGTCATGTAATTCGTCTGCATCAGCGGCCTTTACTGTGCAAAACAGAGAAACTCCGAAGAATAAATACAGACTTGTATTACTTTAGTGTCTTTTTTTTTTTAACCGCAACTTAGTTGTTGTTATTGTGAAAAATCATTTTAACTTTTTGTATTTGCCAAAGGGTTTTGTGTGGACAGTGACCCTGCTTTGTGTGTAAGGCAGTCAGATGGGTCATGGTTCTGCTCAGCAGTCACTCTGTGGACGGTCTGGGACCCTCTGATAGCCTCTGTGGCGGACGCCCGCTGCCGTAATCGGGTCAGGGGTTGTGGAATGCAATGGTATTAGGTGTCATCATACGTGGCTAAGGGACTGAATGGCACTGGATTCAGCCGCAGCCCGTGCCAGACTGTGCCACATGGTGGCCGGGGTGTGGGGGGTGGAGTGGAGAGAGTCCTTTTCAGCCAGAGACAACATCATGGCATACGCCTGAGGGAACAGAAGAGGGACGCAAAGCTTGAATATAGTGATTCGTGTAGAGGAGGCAAACAAAAGAACGTACACAAAGCCCTATATAATTAGTGGCACCCCTGGTAAAGATATGCTAAAAAGCCTTGAAGTGAGTTTTTTTTATGGCGACTTGGTAACCCCAACGTACCACTCTGTTGGTACATCATTTTATTGACTCTAGTGGCCTTTATTGGACAGTGGTTAGACAATAAATTATTTTGTGAGAGAGAGGGGGGGGGGGACATGTCAGAGGCCATTGCACCAGGACTCAAACCCACGACAGCCGCAACGAGGACTAAGGACTTTGTACATGGGTCGCACACTTTACCCCTGCATCACTGCGGCACCCAACTACATCACTTTTCATGTGGCAACACTGTTTCATCTTGTTTTTCTCCAACATTTCAGAATTAGTTGTTCATCTGAAAGCTCAACACTCTTTTAGCTTTTAGCTAAATTGATCAGACAGAATGATGGGCAGCTGTTAGCTGGAGCCACTCCAAACCCTTAACACAAATACACACAAATACATGCAAACAATGCTGTAAGTAACTACATACATTATATTTATAATTTGTGGTTATGACTGAAAAGAAATAAAACTCATTTAACGTACCTATTCTCCTTCCTATTTGTTAAATCTGTCACCATGTTGTAATATGTTATGAAAATTACATAATGCAGCTTTAAGATTAATTAACAGTTTTCTTATTTCTGGTTTACATCACATCAAATGCATCTTAATAACAATTGCTTTGTCTGGAAAGACATATCAAAAATAGTATTTCTTAATGTTTGATTGTTATTCCTTGCTAAATATAAGGTAGATGTTTTTAAATAGTGTTTCAGTGTGGGAGTAAACATGAAGTATTCATGTTTAAGCATTTAGCACATCTTTACCAGGAAACCCAGAAGGAATGGAGGATTGGAGAGAACTGGAACTATTCCTCATACCTGAGACTTGGATTTCCTAAAGAGTGGCTGTTTGACTGCCTTGGCGAGTGATGGGGAGGCGAAGGATCCATCGTCCTCATCTCCATCTCCATCTCCATCTCCATCTCCGTCTCCGTCACTCAGCTCGCTCTCCTCCATTTTGCGCAGATCCGAGAAACGATGGATGTGATCCAAAGCTGAGAAGCTGCTCTGTTCCTCTTCATGTGAATACCTGGAAGTTAGGTAAAGAGAATAGAATAGAATGTCATATTAAATATAAGATTTAAGAGTGCTTTTACAACACAAATGTTCAATCAAAAAGCTACTAAAATCAGACAGCAAATTATTCATTCAATATTCAAGCAGTGTAACATGATAATTTAATGATGTAAAAAATATTTTAAAAACCTCTAAAATATTATTAAATTAAAAAGGCTTTCAAGAGATATCTTAAGCGGATGATCTCATGTAACATTTACCTCCTAGGAGAGGTTTTGCAGCTGAGGTTTAAGTCGTTGGGCTCAATGAAGTCCATTTCATCGTCGCCAACGCTGCTGGGATGCACCTTGACGTCTGTCTTCTGAGGACTGTTTCTCGGCTCCTCTGCTTCTTCCTCCTCTGCATCCAGGTCTTCCGCTTCCTCATCTTCCAGGTCACGTGATCCGTGGCTGGGCATCAGGGGTTTCCCCTCCTCCAACAGGCCTCCATTTAGCCTGTGGATTAGGATCATTCACAGAACAATAAATATAAATTCTATCTATACGGTTGGTCTTTTTGTTTTGTAAATGAAAGTAAGTATAGAGAGCTTTGTTGTGGGTCTTTCAGTTTAAACCATAAACTGTGGAAGTTACGAGATAAACAAAGCAAGAAGTGGAGGATCTGCTGCCGAGCAAAGCCGGAATCCAGTTTGTCATCAAGCTTTTGGGGCCCCTTTGGGCACAGCAGCACTGGGCTGATCACTGCGGCACTTAAATGGAGTGCTCTGCCTCTCTCTTTGTTTATTTTCTCTACTATCTCGTATTCATCTAATAGGCCAAATATTTAGCTGACAGCCCCATTTGCTGGGAGAGTTATGAGAGAGCTGCCAACCGGCCTACTCCTCTATCCCCGAAGAGGGAGAGGGGGCCAGCTATCCAAACTGCTGGAGTCTTAATCTGTCCCTCTGTCTCAGCACCACAGGAAACCACCATTTGGCAAATCATCTGGAACCACATTAAGACTGATTCACTAATTACACTCTAGGACATCTCTCGTCAGCTTGCAAAAATGCCATTTCTTTGCACAAAGGCTTCAGAGAAAAAACACTGAGAAGCGAACAATGAGAATATCGAAAGTCTAACACAACCCAACAGTATAAGAGAGAAAAAAAATGGGATACCTGAACTGGATTTGTCTGAAAAAAGGGGCTAATATTACAAATTAGAAGAATTGTGGACTGATAGTCATCAGGAGCGGATGTTCTTGCAACGCAGCTCCTGTTTAGAACGGCACACTGACAGGGCAGTGTTCGTGCCGTCCCAAGCTTGCACAGCTGCAAGCTTGGGACGCTCTCTTCTCTCCAAAGAAGAGAGCGAGAACTCTGTGATTAAGAAAACAGATTCGCTAATTACGCTTTCAAACGTGGTAATTTGCTGAGGATAAAGTATCTATCAGGAGCAGTCAGGAGCACTGCAGTTTGAAAGGAAACACAGGCCGACCCTTTGACCCCACCCCCATCTACACTTTTCCTGTAGGCAGACATGTTGGTTCCAGATGTGGCGGTCTTTCTGCTTCAACCTCCCCTCACCCACAACCCCCGCCACCATTTCTCCTCCATTCTTCTCCAGTTCCCCTCTTGATAGTTTACCACCCGGTCCGGCTCTCACAGGCCTTATCCGCGATCTCCAATCTGTGATCCCACCAACGTGAGACATGGAAAAACAAACGGAGCGACCCAAACGACCCTCCTAACTGCTTTCTGATCTAATCACCACAACAAGAACCAATTTGCATAACGCTCGGACATTTTTGCACACACAAAGATATCTTTCCTTCCCTGTGGCCTAATGGCAAGTAGTATTAAAAGCTCAACGGGAATTCCAAAATCCAGGATTTTATTATCACAGATGATTGGTCTCTCATTAGGAGCCCTAAAAGTAGTGTGGTTAATAACAGAGACTGCCTGAGAGTAAAAAATAATATAAACATAAATAGGGTGATAAGAGGTAACTGTTACATATTAAAGTAGTACTTTAATAAAACGGGGAATAATTATTTCAAAGACCTTCAGTGTAGCTGCAGATCTGACAAAGGAAACACGTGAAGCTGTGCTTACCCTTCTTCAGAGGGGTCCGGTGATGTCTGGTTCTGACTTGCGCTGCTAATAAAATTTCTTATTTCATTAAAATAGGAGTCTTCTTTGTCATCCAATATGGCACTGCTGCTGTCCAACTCTGACTGCGGGGATGACATTGCAGTTCCTGCAGAAAAACACAAAAAAGCAAAATGTCAGTTTTATTGGATGATAAACCTCTTCTTCAGTTTTTCTTTTCTTGTCCTATCTCCTCTGGAATTGCCATAAATTTTGTTCCCACAGCATGACACTGCCACCACTATATGTGTAAAATGGGGTGTATGTAGGGTGTAAAAGCAGTGCTGTTTTTGCAAAATTTTGCATTTGGGTTACAAAGTTCAGTTTTGGCTTTGGTGAGACTTCAACTAGTCTCACCTGAACAGAGCTCTGTGAGATGCTCAGACTGTGAGATATTTATTTAAAATGTAACTCTCCAAAACCTGGCACTGACCTTTCTGAAATGTTTCTTGGTTTTCTAAATGTTGTTTGTTTACTAATGTTTGCTAATGTTCACTAATGTTCACTAATGTTTACTAATGTTTACTAATGTTCGCTAACAGAACAGCTGAGTTTATACTGAGATTGTTACACGACAAAATGAGGAAATGTTTCAAAATTTTAATACTTTTGCAAGGCGTTGTGTGCATTCTCATTTATTACTCCGTTGTGAAATATTATCTGTTCGTCTCACACCATATATCAGTTTGGCAGTATTCCTGCTGTTTAGGATCAGTTAACATCATTGGTAAATGCAGAACTGTGATAGAAACCAAATTCCTTTTATTTAATCAGTTAGAAAATATATTGTCTCATGCGCAAAAGAAAAAGCTTAGCTAATAAATACATTTGTATTTGATAGGACATTAGGCATGATTAAGTAGCCGCCTCCCCTGCTGATGTTGGCTTCTGACCAGTTGTCACCACTTGTTCTGCTGATTCAGAATGATGCAACCGAACAAACTTGTGAGCTGTGATATGCTGATGAAAGCAGTTCATTGTAAAAAAAAAAAATCCAGAGCCAATTTATGCAGGGGCGACGATGGCAGATTTATATAGCTTAATTTGTCATCTTCTAGATTCTTTCAAATCAAGGCAGTTTAATTTTATTCTCCTGTACAGAATTATTTATGAGTCTTAAAAGCAAGCAGATCAGTTTTATTTCACAAAATCCATAAATTTTAGGAGATTTGAAAAAGGAGACTTCTAGGTGAAGATCCGTATGGTTTGGGGCTCACCTGACAGGTGGCCGTTTTCATGCTTTTTGAGGTGGCGGTCAAGGTTGGTCTGCTGGCCGAAGCAACGGTCGCACAGGTGGCACTTGAAGGGTTTCTCCTTGTTGTGAATGTTGCGAATGTGCCGCTGCAGGTTAGAGGAGATGCTGAAGGAGCGGTCGCAGTATTTACACCTGCACAGAGAGCGGATAAAAACAATCAACAATAAACAGCAACGTAGGAAGAGATGGATAATGAAGCTGGCGTTTATTTCTGTGGGAAACAGAACTGAAATCGGTAATGCCGGACACACCAACACACACATGCCGAGTCCCCCAGCCTCACACATGATGGAAGAGCCTGTTTAAGGTGAAACAGCTCTGCTCTCTTATCTCCAGCCAGCGCAATAAAGCTGCATTCTTCTCTCACAAAACAAGCACGCAACAGATTTGGTTCAAGCCCTGCAAAATTAGGGGCTCCTGCCAAGTTTCTTCATGCAAAATTATACGAGAAGATTACATCTTTTTTGCTGGTGGAATTAGCTCGCTCTCTTGGCTGTCCCTCAGGAACCCTCCTGGTTATCTCCACACAAGAAAAAAAGAAATTACAATAAACAGCGGTGATCTTTTCTAATGGCATGCCAGCACGTAGAGTTGTGGGCTATCAGGCTCGGGCAGGAAAGGCCTACATCTGTCTTATTCTCTCCCCTGTGGTCAATAGGCCTCCTCCAAACTTTGGGCCAACATTCTTCCACCTTGGTAACTACAAAGCTGAATAACTTCAGCAAGGGTGTATTCATTATTCAAAAACAGCAAAGGTGCAAAAGTGAATTTCTGCGTTCACAATGAAATAAACACAAAACAAAGTGAGAAAAATTTGTTTTAAGAACCACAGTAACACAAATGAGGGTATGGGGGTAGGGGGGAATCCTTAATATCATGACAACCCCATTGGACAGCAAGAAAGTCTCACTTGAATCCAAAGCTTGCAGCTTGCTTTGAGTCTGGCCTCATAACTGCAAGAGAAATGACCACAGCTGCTAAGTCTGGACTTCTCATCTCCTCAATTTTCAACAAACTTCTCCTCACCACAACCCCCGCGCCCCCTGTCCCCTCCCTTCTCCACCCCACAGTTCTGTCACCAAAGCAACAGTTATCATTTTTCATTGGGTAAATTATTTAGCAGTGGGATAATTATTCCAAGCTTATGGCATAGGAAAACACACATAAACTCTGTTCAAACTGTGGTCTGGTAATCCCTGGGAAAATGTCTGTGTCTTGCTAACAAACGACCTTTTTTTTTGTACTTTTATTTATTGTTCGAACTGAAATTTGCTGCTTTCTTTTGCAGAAGAGGAAATGTTAGATTCCCTATTTCAGATTTGAGTTAATATGTTTTTGTGCAAATACAATTCTCGGTGAGGGGAAAAAAAACCCTGTTAGTTTCATAAAGTGCAGAAAGACCGATGGAGATGGAGAAGCTAGCACAAAATTTTCAAAGCACAACACGCCTCTTTATTACCCAAATGTAGAGACAGCATCCAACACTAAGTCACACTCTTTTCTTTTTTTTTTGGCTGAACAGAGCTCTGCAAGATGTTCACAGTTTGAAATAATGTAATATAACCTAACTTTGCCTTAAACGTCTTTACACTTTAGTCCTGAGTTGTCTCCTTTGTTCCTTCAGGACGCTTCTGGTTCACTAATTTTCTCCAACACACCTCTAATGCTTTCACAGAACAGCTGGATTTATACAGAGATTAAATCACACACACGCAGATTTGCTAATTATGTAAATAAAAATCTGATAACCTTTCCATTCCACTATAAGGTTTGTGTTGATGCAGTCCATAGAATTCCAATAACATACACTTAAGCTTGTGGATGTAATGTGACAAAATATACAAAAAAATAAAGGTCATAGCATACAGACAGAGACAAATCTGGCTTGCAATGGGCCCTAAACAGAACAAGTCATTTGGCAACCTTAATTAGTACCACTGCTCACCAGGGCCTCAGTTATAGCTTCTTCATATTATTTATATCATATAAGTTTAATATTTCTTCTATGTCTGACATTAATAATATTAAGCTTTTCTGCATGAAATTAATGAATAGAAATAAGGCACTATGTGTTTACAGACAGCTTAATCTCCAAGTCATTTCAAATGATGTTTTTTTTTTGATAGCACCCAGGATAACTTGTTTTTTTTTTTTGTCCTTTTGACAAAGATACATATATTTTATTTTTTTAGACAAAATTTGTTGTTCTAGTTAGGGTTCTGAAAGTATGCAGAAGAGGGGACGCATAAAACTGAAAGTTCTTTTTGTACAAAAGATAAAAGTTACAACTTAATTTTGTGGTCTTCTTTGAAAATCCCTCCACTCTTGGAGGTCTTCTGCTTCTGAGATTCCTAGTGTGCTTATGCCTCGGGCCGACTCTACAACAGTTAAAGGTTTCTAGAGTTCATACAGCAGGATTACCTGTATGGCTGCTCTCCAGTATGAGTCCTGAGATGGCGAGTCAGGTTGGCAGAACGAGGGAATATTTTTCCACAGTATCTACAAAACAGTTACATTCATTTGCAGTGCTTAACATATGCAATTTTAACAAGTGGTTTTTTTTTTTTTTTTTAAACAAATGTACATTTCCGTCCTCGGACGAAATAAATAATCAAACTGCTCTTATCAGATCAGTGCCAGAGCTACCTGCATGTGTAGCGCTCCTTGCCCTTGCGCAACAGTGTCTCTGGAAGAGTGGAGGGTGGAGCTCTGAAGTCGAACATGGACGGAACGGAGCGCAGCAGTTCTCCCGACTCTGGCTTCAAGGAGCCAAATGTCTCCAGCTTCTCCGCCATGCTCTCAATGGCCGTCATCTGCGGAGAGAGGCGATTGGAAGGACATTAGGGCTGAAGCCTTTTCTGTCTTGAAATGCAGCAGTGTTTTGTACATGCAAAGCTAGAGTGTCCGCTTTTGTTGCTATCGACATGAAAATTCTTTATCAAATTTAAAAGATTACTTGATTTTCTTTTTAGCACATTGTTGAATCTGATTGCAACATCCAACCAAACATACACAACAAAATGTAGCACCCAATATAGTGTAACAGCATGCTTAATGGAAATGATACAGAATATACAACTTCATTATATTTTATGTGCCATGTAATTCTTGTAACAAAGACAAAAAAGCAATTACAGAATTGCTTATGATACACCTAAAACTTTCTGAATGACCACTGGCAGCTCATTTACAGATTTGTTTACATCATTGACTGATGTGTGTTGTTTACCGGCATCATACAAGTTGAATAGAAGTGAAACAGGTATTGGGTGCATTTTTATCATGACATTCATCAATGATTCATGCATCACAAGGTGAAACAGCTGATATGGAGCAAGACAAGTGGATCTGACACTGATTCATAACTTTTCTGCAACAAACACATGTCATCTTCCCATTTATGATCAACAGCAAGCAGCTGTGCAAATCTAAATGTTAAATGCAGCCAACAAATAATCATAAAGCATGCATGCAATAAATATATACACACACACACACACACACCCCTACTCACACACAGGGGATTACAGACTACAGCCAATCTACTAATGAAACTGAACATTTACTTTCATCAGAACTCTCCAAGGAAATGTGTGCTGGGTAGACACACATGAGCAGAAAAAAAAAAAAAGCTCTGGTGGTCTTAGTTGATTAACTGCCTGGAAATGTGCACAAAACGGAAACTATACGTATGTGTGTGAGAAAGAGGAATGTGTCTATAATGTGTTTTTATGTGCGTCTATTTATATGAGTAAAGAGCATGTACGTTGTATGTGAGGGTGATTCTACCAGCTCAGTGCATATCTGTGTGTTTTCAGGTAGAGCGGCGTGTCGGGGTGTGTGTGTGTGTTTTGAACGTGTGTGTGGCAGAGGAGTGATTCATGTCCACTGCTGGGCTGTAAACCATTCTGTGCACAATGTGGGCAGACAGCACATTCGTCAATATGAAAGATGTTGACATTACTGATCAAGGGCCAGACACGGGTAATAATGATATCGCTGTGCTGAGAGGGGCGGGATGTTGGGGAGGAGAGGAGGGCTGCAGGGGGGAGTGAGAGGTGGGGGTCTCAGTAGGCCGCAGGGCCTGTCAGACCATCGTAGACACACACATGCACACACACAAAGTTTTTCTTTTTTTCCTCCATCTTTTAAAGGGGCCACACAAATTTGCATTATTTTACGTGTATTGAATTTTCAGCCTGTTTCTTCTTCTTATTTCAATAAGAGGACAAATCAGTGTTGATTCAGGTCCTCCACCGCAGCCCTGCTCCAATTCTGACATTCCATCTCCCGCTTTCACCCCCTGTCACTCTCGGGCTTCTCGCCAAGAATGACAAGACAGGAAGAGAAGAAACAGAGGATGAAAACTGGAGAAGAAGAATATGATGGAGGACTTGATGATTACAGGAGGGGGAAAAAAGAGGAATGCAACAGGAAAGAAGGAAGAAGAAGAAGAAAAAAGAGAACATGCAAACGAGGCAGTGAAGGGTCTGGAAGAAAGAGGAACTGATGGTTGATGGATGGCGCCGAAGTTCAGAGTTGGGAGCAAGTGATTAAGAGTGACGGCCGAGTGTAAAGTTCCTGCCGCAGCCGTCGACGGTCCCACCGAGGGAGGATGTGGAGTGTCAGGACTGTTTGATTATGAATATGCCAGCGTTACACGGCATGAATCAAAGTGCGACAGAGAGAAAGCCAGAGCGAGCTCGACGGAGATGAAATGCTTTCACATCTTTTCTGGAAATACAATGTGTATCTCATCGGGCTTGTTTCAGAAATTGCGAAGAAGTCAGTTTGCCTGCCTCTTTTGATGAGAATCCATAAATCTCGGGAACACTAGGGCCTCTACGGCTGTCGGCAGTATCATGTTTGTCCGATAAGACTTTTCTTTGAGCTCACTCTCGGCTCCATCTACTGGGGAATTCGGAACGGTTTCCAAACTGTTTTTTTAGTACCGCAAATCTTGATCTCTGCCAGGATTTTCAAATGTAAGAGTTTATGTGTTTCACATAAAACATGAATATTGCTATGCCTTAATTTTCTGCTATTGGTAAATAATTTACACATTTTCTTAGCTAGATTTTTACAAAATCAGTCTAAGAAATCTCCCTCAGAGTCTGATATGCATGTAAGTTAGTTTGATAAGGTCACCGTTTGGCCACCTACATCTCTGTGCAAGACACCAACAAGAAACCCACCCACACTTTTGGGCGATCATAAACACAACTCATACCTCCCGAAACTCCCTGTCTTTTCCCAGGAGGGTGCACAAATGTGTCTGTGAAGTTGCTTGTTGCTATAGTGTCGCTCTGGGACCAGCACTTGATTGGCTATCTTCAGATGTCAGTGATGCTGTTAGGGCCTTAATTAGCGAGATGCATTCTCAATTGTTGATCTTTATCAGGAACCAGATGTTTGGAGGGAGGGTCTGCCCCTCCTCACCTCCCTCCCACCCCAACAGAATCCCAGAGAGACTGTTACCCGTTCTCTAATGCAGCATAGACACACCCCAATCCCACCAACCACTACACACACACAAACAAGACACCTTGCATTTATCCCTCCCATCCACTCATGTAGGGGAAAAAAATCTCTCTTCATTCACCAGCTAAGCAAACACGTGTTAAGAGCTGTTAGATGGAGAGGGTGTAACTCAGCTGGAAATTCCCTCTTTAAAATGTTCTACGTTTATTAGAGTAGAGAGTAAATGTAAAGATGTTACCTCAAATAAATAAAGTATGCTCAGTTACAGTGTCTTGCAAAAGTACTTTATGTCCTTTATGGTATGATGTAATTGACTTATATATAGTAGAGCATGGTTATGTAATGGAGAGAACAAGATAAATTGTTCTTGAAAATTTTAACAGAGAAAAATATCTGAAATGTGCGGCTTACATTTCTATTCAGCCTTTCAAGTCAAAACCCAGCAGATGCACCTTTTGCTGTGACTCTGATGGACTTCTCTGTCTCAGATCAAATAAAACATGCCTGCAGCGTGATGCTGCCAATGCATCACTGTTGAAATGAAATCTGATGCCCATTTGGACCAAAAAAGTTTCATTGTGGTTTAATCAAATCAAAGCAAATTCAGCGTTTATTCTCAACCAATCCTCTAAAGCCTTCATCGGCTAAATCACACAAAGTTGGATCCTACTTAATTTGCTGACTTCTGAAGGGAAATGGCTGTACTGGTCTTTATTTGGAAATATCACACTGATAGGGTTGAATATACTATAAAATAAAATATTATATTAATTATGTGCTATTTTGTCTTAGTCTACCACGTAGAATATTAAAAGTAAAAAAAAAAAAAAAATAGGGTTAAAAAGAGACAAAGGGTAAAACTTTTCAATGTTCGTGAATACTTTAGCAAGGCACTGTACATGTAACATAATATCACACAATGCGCAAATTAAATATACAAAGAAGAATCGTAGTGATTTGTCAGTGATTAAATTTTGTGCTCTGCTTGTGTGTGATGGTGACAGGCTGAAGCCATGCAAATGTCCTTGTGTAAACTCCTATTCAGCCCATGCATGAGTTACGATTGAGGGTCTGACTGGTAGAGGACCAGCACTCCAGGTCAAAAAGGAACTTACCCAAGTTCTCTGATCTGGCAAACGAAACTGAGGGGCGGAAGAGAGGGAAAAAAGAAGGCAGTCAGAACCAAGGCGTGGTGGATGAATCAACACATATTACTACAGAGAGGAAGGAGGAATCTTGGTGCAATTAACTCTGAATGAGCAATGGAGTGTCTGTCTCTTGTGTTATGGCAGAGGTTTGACTGGAGAGACTAATAGTTTCCAACACGCTATGGTGTTCAATAAGCTCATTATGGGAGGTTACAATTCCAACTGCAGAATATAATCTAACCCAGTATTGGCTCGCAGTAAAATTTCCTGCCAGGAAATAATGAGATGAATCACTCAAGGTTTTGAAAAGTATCCCCAGTCCCTTAAGTTTTGCAAACTCTATTTTAACATGCTGCTCACAACTGAGTCAGGTGACCGATACTGAACCCCCACTAAAGTCTACAGGAGAACCTCTCGCCTAGTCTGGCTTAGACCTATGCAAGTCGGGCGTTTGTGGGAATGATTTGTGTGTCCAGACATCATAAAGTCATAAAGATGGCCTAAGCACTCTGTTAGTGTTTCTACTGATAGGACACCTCATTAGGGCGTGTGGGACGACCATGTGGCTGCTGCAGGCTGGGCCATGCCGCAGTCTGGACAGGAGACATAAATCAGACAAATGAAACAGCCTGTAAAAACCAGACCTGAAACGGCCTGAAAAAAGGGAAGGGAAAAGAAAAAAAATCATACGCCTGAGAAAGTGGTGTTTTCACTTTCCGACGGACCGTTCTCACCCGCAGGGTAAGATTGAACAAATGAACGTGAAAGCGACGTGTCATATACCCACACACGCACACACACTGGAGTACATACGCAGACACTAGCCTTCTGTGGAGCCTCACACTGAAAATGCTGGCACAGAAAAGGCAGGGGCAGAAATCATTGCTTTAAGAGCATATCATTTTTTTATATTGTAATCAAAGACACATTATGAGAAGATGTGTCACAATGTGGCCTTTCTTTGTGCCACATCTGGTTTAGATAGTCAACAATGGGCTTAACAGGCAGTAGCTTGTATAAAACTGGGGGTGCATACTTATCCTCATTAATTCTGTTTGGCCAGTCTGGGACACCCATTGTGAATAGGAGCCTCTCAGAAAAAAATCATAATATTCACAGACAGGGTCAGCAATTGCCCTCTCAATTCTAAACCTAGTTTCCAAGAATCTAAGATTCAAGTTGTAGTGTGGCTAAAGTCATGCAGAATTTAGTTGATTTAATCAAATTAATCTGAATTCCTGTCATTACAAAACACGACCAGAAGGGAGGAGTACTAATACCCCCTTTACTCTATGCTGCCCAAGCTTCTACAGTGCTATAGTCAGAACTTACTTGTGGATGGAAAAGGAAGCCTGGAGTTGGCCGCATGTACTTGTCTTTCAGAGTCTCAAACGGATCGCTCATTCTCCTCTTCTCAACCCTGCTAATAGTAGATTTCTATCAGCTCGTGTTGACTGCATAACCATAAACAGAAGTGCCCGTCTTTGCTCTTACAATATGCAATTAATGGAGATACTGGGAATAACAATACCTGTAGATAGGGTCCATGAAAAAAGGTGTGGGCCTGGCATGCTGTAAGGAGGTGTCTGCTTTAGGAACATCCCCTGCTCTCTTCGCCTCTTCAAAGCTTTTGTTCTTCCTGGTCTCCTCCTGACATGGAATCTGTCCACGGCCCCGGGAACCCAGGCTTAGATCGAGTGGCTGGTCCTGACCAGTAACATTTGCAACATCGGTTTTGGTGGGAACAAACTGGGACAATTTGCCCTCCTTTCGCTTGGTAGTGAGGTCAAATGGTGACTCAGATGACTTGCTTTGAGCCTTCTTGCAGTCATCTCCTGGCGACTGTGGCTCACCCTTCACGCCTGTTGGTCTGAGGTCCCTGTCTGGCAAGGGGTAAACTGGTGGAGAGAAAGTTGGGAAGAAAGGCAGTGGAAACATAGAGGGGTAGGGCAGAGACCCAACCTTCTTGTCCTGCAAGCCAGCCAGTCCAGCTGAGCCAAAATATTTCTCTGCAATAGAGGCAATGGCCTTAATAGAGTCATTTACAGCCCCTGTTACAGCCGTGTGCTCGTCTAGTGACGACTGCATAAGGGATTGGCCTGGAAAGCCTTTAGCAGTACTGCTTCCTATCAAGCTGGGACTTTGAGGGTCTCTCTCAGTGGCCTTTCTCCTGGGACCTTTGCCATTTTCTTGAGCAACTCCCCTCTCCCTTTCACTGTCCATGTCGCTTTCGAGTTCAGAGCCCGTTGTGCTCTCAAGATCACTCCCACTTGGTGTGCTGACGTCGTCCACATCGCTGCTTTCAGATTGGTCACTTTGCTTGTTCTGCTGTTTTGTGGACACCGAAGAGCCCTGATTGGGAAGTTCTGAGTCATGTATGTCGTTTCCAGGTGAACTGCCATTTTTGCACAGAGCTTTTAACAGTTCTTGAGACTCCAGAGCGCCAGGGCTCGGAGGAAGCAAAGGACTTTTCCTTAGTTCTACACCAGGCCCTGTAACAGGTGCATGAGTTGTCTGTCTAATAGGAGCGGAGGTGGCAGGAATGAGCTGTGGCCGGTGATATAGTCCAGAAGGAAACAGGCCGGGGAAGCTGAAAGGAAATGCTGGGGCTGCAGGGAAAGTAAGCCCACTATGGTGGCGGCTTGCGCCGAAGTAATCAGCAAGTCCAGCGCTGCTGTGACCGAGCGTGAGAGCTGATTTGTCTAAGCCAGGGGTACCAGGGAGTGGTAAACCCTGTGCAAACAACCCCCCTGCTGTGAAATGATTCTTTCCTTCACAGAACCGCCGGTGTTTGTTGAGGGACGAGGTGGTGCTGAACATTTGCCCACAGTCCTTGCATTTTATCTGTGTGCGACAGTCAGCATGCATGCGTTTGTGCCGGCAAAGGTTAGAGAACTGGGTGTAGGACTTGTGGCATACCTCACCTGCAGGGACACAGAGACAGACGGAGAATGCATTAATGCCCTGACACACTGAACCATAAACACTAGTGTGGAAAAGATAACATGTCTTCACATCTCTAATCGATATCCATTTGAATGACTAAGTGTGGGGAGGAGAAAACACCATTAGTGCTTATGCTCATTTTCCCATCACTGTGACCGTTTAGTTTCCAGCAAACAAAATTAAAAGGTGTGTCCAGATCCTGGTATTGTGAAGGAATCTGCTTGGTTGATGATATGAGTCAGTCACTGCCACTCATCACCTGCACATCAAACCAGATTCCCAGGAATCTTTTGGCCCATTGTCCTCCCAGGGACGCTCCCAAGGAGTCCACAAACAGTCACACGTAGACACTCATATGGACAGGCAGACACATTCACAGAATATTCTCATAACACAAAGAAATGAAATCACACACAACCACGCACGCAGGCATGTAGACATAAAGATACACACTTTCTCAGCCGCATGCAGTACAATGGCTCTATTTTAAGTTTGTAAAGGAAGCAGAGTTGAATGAATCCTATCCTGCAGTCCAGTTCCCAGGGACAGGTCTCACGTCCTCTGCTGCCTCTCTTCCCTCTCCCCCCTCTGGGCCTCTCGAGTCAGCCCCTCAGCCCCCTCACCTTGTCCCCATGCCTCAGGCCATGTCATCCTGCGCTTAGTGACCTTCCCACAGTCAATTGGGCTGTCACTCTGTCTTGGCACCGGTGTACAGTAACAACACCCGATCCAAAAACAAACCAAAGTTTGATTTTATCTGTCATCACTATTAATATGTCAACCTTATCTGTGTTTGACATTTTATTGGATATTGGAAGAGTTGAAAAAGACATGTTTATATTGTTTTCTATTTTCTTTTTGCAAGTCACAAATGTCAGTTTTGAGATACATATCGCTCCTAGTTGTCTGCTTCCACGCAATAGGATTCTTTATAGATGTGTTGTTCAGACTATTAATAAGAATTTGATTATTGGAGGCATATATATGTGTGTGATTGATCTAGCTCAGACTGGTATTGGATGTTGAAGTAGAGGTAAGGGAAATTTTATGGCTCACTCTCCAATTAGACCTCTGCATACTTTGGATGTCTTCCAGGCAAGAGAGGCAAATGAAAAAGATGGAGAGGAAGAGCAGTATTTGAGGAAGCACATTTACATAAACAGTCTTTTGAGGACTCATAGATCTAGAGAGCTGGAGCAAATGTGCTTTAAAGAGCAATTTTTTTTAAGAAGGAACACTTTATGTCATTAGTATTCAAGTGCCCAAGTAGTCAAAATGCCAAAAACATTTTGAACAAAATGACAATTTGTCACTTCCACTGCTCATAATCTTTCTTGTTATTTTTTGACTATTTTTCGCCATATTTTGATTTTTGATGTTTTGCACATTTTTGTACAATTGTAAAAATCTCTCTCTCCGAGCAACCATCAGACACGGACATTACATGTATAGACAATAAAGACTATATCACAAAAACATTCTAGTCTGGCAGATGGTTAAGTGCACTTTGAACCACGACTTAGCTGTAACTCCTCCCTTGCAGCAGACATGGCCACTGAGGTAGTCAGGTTCCTTTAGATCACATTGAAAAGTCAGAGAAGCTATAAAGTGTGTGTTTAACAAGCAGGGCTACAGGGCCTGAACAAACTTTAACAAAAGTCTCTTGATCATAAATCATAAATAATGTGACATTTATCGACACACAGCTCACACGTATTACACACCGAACGTGAGATCTGATCCATAGCTTAAGTGACGTAATCAGCCATTACTAAACTGAGGACCAATCATGTAAACACATTCAGGAGAGAAGAATGGGAGATGAGTAATAGAGAGTTGAGTGCTTCCGTCTCACAGAAAAGTGTTAAGACACACACATCCTCGACACATTGCGTGCACTGAGATACAAACAGAATCCTGTGAATGTACAGAACTTCTTTCCAAAACACATACATGTCCTTCAACAGCAGTCGGTCAAACAAACATCTTACAGACACACACATGATCTTGTCCAGACAGCTGTCACATTTCTCTGTCTTTTTTTTAACAGAGCCATTAGTTGTTTTTAAACCTGCATATTTCCTGCTGATTACAGCAAATGGACTATTCGCAGGGCTGTACATGTGGTTGCTATTTATGAGGAATGGTGAACATGGAGGAGGCAGGAGAGGAGAAAAAGAGAGAGGGGAATAATGAGGTCTTCAATGGAGATGCAGTCATTCCTGCCTATGCATATATATATATATATATATATATATATATATATATATATATATATATATATATATATATATATATATATATATATATATATTTATATGTGTGTGTGTATGTGTGGGTGTGTGCCTGAAACGCAGGATGCATTAAGTGTGTTGACAGGTTTGTATAAGTTTGCATAAGTATAAAAGAAGGAAAGAAAAGAAAAAGACTGAAGGGGCAAAGGGGAAAGATCACAGTGCTTCAGGGGAAAGAGGAGATCAGATCTCTTGTGGTAGTGAAAGTGTGAAAGGTCAAAATGTGTTTGGGTCTGGCTGGTGTTGACGAGAGGGGGCGTAAGTGTATGCTTAAGTGAGCAGGCATCCTAGAAAAAAAAAGGCTGTTAGCCCCTCTGTCTTCACCAGATCACACTTGGTCACTATGACAAAGTGGCAGGCCGGTATTACTATACAAGCAGAATATGAAGAAAACAAACTGCACAATTCTTGTTTAGACATAAATAGTACAAAAAAATGTCAGAATAAATGACATTACAAAAAGCTGAAAAAAGATCAATTACAGTTTCTGCAAAATCATAATTTTTTTGTCATGAAGTCGTGTTGTTATTGTTATAATGTACTGAGGAGACTTACATAGGTAGGGTCTTAGTGACTTACACATGAAGGGCTTGACACTGCTGTGAATGTGCTTATGCTGCTTGAGGCCCGAAGACGTTGCAAACGTCTTTCCGCAGTCGGAGCAGGCATGGGCCCGAGCCCCGACGTGCTGAGAGCGAATGTGCCTCTGCAGGTTACTGGGGTCTGTGAACACCTGCTGGGGGAGCAACCAAAGAGACACACAGGGGAGTTACTATGTGATTCAGCTAAAGTGTGCAGAAAAAGAAAAGGAGTGTGTAGAAAAGAGCCATTTGTTAAACAGTCCCTTCCATCACTTTACCTTTGAGCAGTTTTCACATTCATAGTGCTTGCCACTGTCATGCGACATCTGATGTCGGATCAAGTTTGATTTCCAGTTGAAAGCCTTGGGACACTGATCACACTTGTATTCCCTCTCCTCAGAGTGCGACTGACTGTGGTTCTCCAAACTGGAGAAAGATGAAATGAGAAACCAACAATCAGAATTTGTCAGATTGCTTGGGGTGCCTTACAAAAGTATCTACCCTCAAACTTTCTCAAATTTTGTCATTATTATTTGCCTTGTATTTCAGTCAATCTATCTTCCCATCAAAGCTTTCCTTCCTTACTTTAAGCACATCTTCTAATGATATTGTTTCAAAAATTGCCCTAGTTTTTGTTTACTTTTCTGATGAAATTTAAAAGTGATGCATTAACATATCTCTGTGAGAAATTTAAGGCTTAAATTCTTATCATAACCTTACTCCCCATTAAAGTTCTCTACCACTGATGTGCCTGTTGTGTTCCTTGGTCTTGATGATGTTGTAGCTTACTAATATTGTCAGAAAACCAGCCATATTTAAAAGAGATTTATTTACATGCATATAAATAAATCTCTTTTTCCTAATTGGGTGATTTTTGAAAGCAGTAAATTTTATTTAATGGTATTATGGAAAGGAGAGCTAAACACATGCACATGCCAGACTTTTTGGGTGTTTGTAAAATAAAAATGAAAAGGACACTTTTTTTTTCTATGATAATTCAGGTGGTTGGATATTTCTGTTCATTACATACCTCTGGACATCAGGGAAGACCTGGTCACACTCCTTACACTCATGTAGGCCATGAGACATATGAAGGGGCCGTAAATCTTGAGGTTCTTGAGCTGTCAGGTCAGCGTCCCCTCCTATGCACAAAAGAAGAACATAAGGACATATTATCCATGAATTCTACAAGAAGATTTACAGACTTGCACAAAGATAAAGACTTACAAGGTGTATTGCATAGCTCCTTCCTCCCTGATTCAAACTTTCTAAAATCTCATACCAAGTTATTTCTTCAAATATTTCAGATGATTCTCTACGTCTAGTTCTATCAAATGTTCACATTTTATCGTATTTGAATGGTATTTCTTAAATATCCATCTGACATTCGGGTACACTCTACTCAATTGACGTGGGAGTTTGTTTTATTTACAGTGAAGTAAAACTCTGATCACTCCCTCATGCTGTCCGCCATCTCATAAAAAGGACTTTAACCCATAGGAATAGCATAAGAAATCTGAGAGGGTTTGAAACCCTAACATGCATTGCCTATACTTGAAACAAGTTGGCATAATTACACAAATAAATGAAGCTTTGTTCCACAAGGTTATTTGACCCAAAACCTAAAGTATATGTCTTACCTCGATTGCTCCTTTTTCCACAGAAGAATTGAAATGAAGACTAATTGTGATTTTACAATAAAATGTGATTATTTTTCCATATTATCTACTTCCAGTCTCAAGAAACAACGATCTTTGTTAAACATCTATCGTGTATAGGTTTAGATAAATCTCCGCTTCCTATTTGTAGACTCATCCCTTCACAGTTTATTCCTCTGTGATCTCAACTTTAGCACCTAACACAGACATCCGTTCACCCTCTCCAGCCGCTCATCCATCTTGTCACTCATCACAGCTCAGAGTTTACAGCAGCATAAAACAGGCATGCCTGTTTAGAAATAGAAGTCAAACCTTGGTTGAGGAAAGCAGAGGGAGGCATCCCACACGGCTCCTTTTGATGATCCAGCAACTCATTGCGGGACTCAAAGTGCTGGTCGCAGTCCTCACAGCGGTACTGCCTCTCCTCTGCATTGTGAAAAAAAGAGAAGCTTTTGAATACAAAGTGAGATGTCTAAAAAAAAATTGCATTGAAAGTGGAAAAAGTTGTGTATTTGTGTGTTTGATGCATACCATGAATATCAGGAGCCATTGTGTCGCAGAAATACTCTTCAGCCTTCATGAAAAGTAATAGTTCCTCGCCAGGAAAAATCTCTCTAGTGACTTTGTAGAAGATCTGTAACACACAATATATATATTTTAGTGATTTAAAAGACATGTTTTTTGGATAAAGGTAAGATAAAGCAGCACTGAACAAAGCTACTCATGTAACTTGTTCAGTTTTTGCAGCTTGTCCTGGTCTATGGAAAAGGAAAAGTGTTACTAAAAAAAGGGAAAGAATTCTAACTTTAGTCTCAAAATGCTGAGATTAAAGTTAAAAGAACAGTCAACCTTCTGAGAGAAAATCAAAATTTCCTTTTTTTTCAGCGGCCCTAATCTTCTTCCGTACTGGTTGAATGTTTATAGCACAATTTATATTTTTTACACACTACCACAGTTGAGCAGCAGTGAATGTCCCTCAAGGTAGTTCCTGGTGCATAAACACACAGATTTCCGCAGTTGTTTACATGGTTAAAACACCACAAAGCTACCGCAAAGGATTACCATACACATGAAAATACACTCACTCATTAACTTGTAATTAATCATCTTATGAGACATCCATCTTTGAATATATGAATGAAAGCACAAACAACTATCCTACTGAATAAATACACAGCCTCATGACGACGC
The DNA here is from genome assembly GCF_003331165.1 of Xiphophorus hellerii. NCBI lineage: Eukaryota > Metazoa > Chordata > Actinopteri > Cyprinodontiformes > Poeciliidae > Xiphophorus > Xiphophorus hellerii. Next base: position 17,895,031 of record NC_045689.1, on the reverse strand, counting down.
ACTGCAAAAAATTACCGCGGGCAGGAAGTGGTAAATTACTGTGTGGACAGAAAGCTTGCTAATTCAACAGAGAGCAAAATAAGCAGGCAAACTGCTGAAGAAGCGGTTGAGTTAAATTAAATTCATCAGCTAAGGAAGAATCTCCAAGCAGGAAAGTAAAACCACCTCTACATGCTTTCATTTTAAACCAAGACATGCTCCACAAATTTCTTCTCCAAAACATGCAATCAATATGGCATGTGCTGCACAAAGGCCTGCTGAGCAGGTGAGTGTCTATTTAGGCAAAGATGGGGGCGGTCACATTAAAGAATCAGCTGAGAGACCCTGCGACTGCGGAGCTTCCCATGGACACACAATGGCCTTTCTCTGCAAAACAATCACACATGGGGTTATTTTCAGCACGCTTTGGACGTTAAACATATCAACTTCCTCTGCTGTGTCAACATGACAATGATGATGGAGGAATTTATTAGAAATGCATTGGGGGATTGATGTGCAGCGGGTGAGAAAATGCTTCTGGGAAGCCGTGGATCACAGGTAGGCGGCTCATGAAGGGAATTCTTGAATAACGCGGCTGCAGCAGCAGAGCCACAGCGGCTCCATGTCAGGTTGCGATAAGTATCTTTGTCGAAACAAGGATAATGAGGTATTCTGTAGCACATAGCGCTGTTGTGTCTGTCATTGTTCTTACGTCTGGCAAATGACATCATACTCAGAATTACACTAGCAAGTCAGGAAAAGGAATATATGCATTTTAACACCTTACTGCCTAACTTTATTTACAATTGTATGAAAAGATTACTTATGTCAAGTAGAAGTTAAATCAAATAGAGATTGATCATTTGAATATATGTGATGTGTAGTGTATAAGTATTGGTGTAGCTAAAATAGGCTAAGTCAGTGGTTCCCAAAGATTTTCTGGGCCCCCCTATGGATTTCAATAAAACCCCCCCAAAAAAGAAAAAAAATCAACTGGGCACACACATCGTTCAACCAGACAGAAACCTATACACGTATTTTGTTTTCAAACTCCACTGAAGTTTATTTCACACTTCAGGTTGGAATAAAACACACTACAAACCATCTTTACAGTGAAACATTTTGTGTAACTTTTTTTTTTTTTCATTCATCCATACTGCTTCCTGCGCCCCACCCCCCTGCAATGGTACTGTGTCCCCCCTAGGGGGCGCGCCCCACACTTTGGGAACCACTGGGCTAAGTAATTGGGAATCACACCAGATGGCAGAAAAGGGGTTCAAATATGATCTTTGGTAGGTGTGGAATATGCATCAACAGGCATTGGTGAAATAAATGTGGCACCCTGGCTACATCGAGGCTGGAGATGCGTTGTCATTTTGAGAGTATTGTCCAACAATGCCTGCTTGTCAGACTGATTGAATAACACTGAGTTGCAAAGTCAATGAAGCGGCCTTCTCAAACTCTAAGCAGCATGCTTAGATAAAGAATCGGTGACAGATTGACAGGCACTTACTAAGTGACACATACCCTGAGTGGCTAGCTTTGAAACCTCCAACAGGAGATTTTTAATTAGTCTGTGTTGCATTTGATCATCTCTGGTACCAAATTCTTTATTTAAATAAATTAAAAAAATAAGCATTCCAAATCATTTTTTCCCATTATTATGACTGTAGATGAACTACAAAACTTACACTTTTGGACTAATTAAACTTGGTATGGACACACATGAATTATGTAGATCCAGTATTGGTACCAGAGTTCTAAAAATAGCTTGTGATTTAGAAAAAAACTTTGTGGAAAAAAAAGAAATGGGTTCTTAGTTTTGCAAAAACTCTCAGCTTGTTCCATCAGGAACCATGGGTATATCGTTGCATCATATGAGCAAGCATATGAGCCTCGCTTCCCAGGAGAGTGATAACCCTGTCCTAGAAAAAAAATGATATGCTTTAAAATAATATGTGGATAAAAGAGATAGCCTCCTGTCCTGTGTTAGAAACACTGACCTACATGGTTAAAGGACATAAGAGGAGTTCAAGGATATTTGAAGAACTCTGGTGAACTATATTGAGCGGGGTTGTTTGTTTTGTTTTCAGGATTTGTGTTTTTAAGTCAAATCTTAATACTGAAAAATAATATGGGGGGAAACAAGAGAAACATTTTGCTTTTTCACCAAAAGAATTAAAGGAACTCAAGTGTGAGGGTTCTCGTTCTTTGCCATGTTTACTTCAACTTTATTGTAAACATACAGGCGAGCATAAATGGAACGCTTAACATGCTTGAGCGGACAAACAGAACCTAGCTCCAGCGGGCCGTCACCTCTGTGAGGTCACCAAAATATTGATACTACGAAACAATCAAACAGCGGTTCAAGCAGATTTGTTATTCTGTAGAAAATCCGCTCAGACGCTGATACTGAGGCTGAAGACAGAAGCTGTTGAAAACCAAAAGGAGAGGTAGGTATATCAAAATCTCGAAGAATGTCAATAACACTTTTTCAAAGAGGCGAGTTTTTACATTTGGAGTATTGTGTTTAAACAAAAGTAAATTTATCATAATAAACATCCATAAGTGAAGGAAACTCTTAACAAATTGCAGGCACAGATGTCCTCCATGCTGAACTTTCCACAAGTAAGAAACTCTGTGGTTTATGAGTCATCTTTGATAAATGAATTACTTTAGAAAAAAAAGGGAATCTGCAATAGTTTAAGAACACACAAGTGGGTAAAGCATGGCAATTATGAGCGGGAGGGGAACTCTACTACTTCCACGAAGATCACCATGGATAAACACAAACAGGTAGCAACTCTGCACGAGTCTGGAGGCACCACCACTTCCCACACAACCACACACACACACACAAAGACAATCCCAACAACACTTTAACAATAGCTTTAAGTAATCACTGAGTGCAAAAATCCAGGCTTACTAAGTCAGAGCAGCGGTAACCTGCTGCCTCAGCTTAAAAGGCAGTGAACACTCTGAACATTCTGTAGTTCACAAATTTATTTTTTACAAAATTGTCACATACAATTTAAAGGCTTAAGTGTAATTTATATTTGACCTTGTTCCCTGTATTAGTGTATAATTTTTTTCTATTTATTTTTCTTATGCGCTCATAAAGAGGTAATGTGTTATGATTGGACTACTTGTTAGGCTGCCGTTGCTGCGTCTTCCCTGCTGATTTCCTCATATCCACAGGTATGCCATTTGCTAACGCTGTCAAAACAAAATAAACTTACTGGGGGCAGAACTTCATGCAAAAAGCTTTAAATTGAACACTGCTTAAGAATTAAGAAAAGAGAAAGCTGTGAGACAGTGGATGAAATAAAACAGGAGCAAAACATGAAAAAAGGCACTTTTAGATTTTGCAGGAGAATCGTGTACTCAGACACAGACAGGCATATCAAATCATATGAAATGATGCAGAAGGGGGTGAAGAGAATTTGCACACAATTCCAGCACATTGGCTGAAACTGACGAAAAGTCAGCATGACTCAATTGTTCTCATATTAACCCTTACGCTGAGAGTTGCTTTTGTATAAAGGGCTCATCAGATTTCAATTTTACAATAAGAGTTTATTAATGAATAAGCTTCAAACTGTTATCTCTGTGAGTTACAATCAGCTCCATTGTATGCACACTCCCACATGCTCCAGAGCCACTTCATTGCACTCAATACTGAGTGACAATCAATGGAGCAGATGAGATTAACTCTCATATCCCTCTGTACTGTATTATGAAAGGCTCTTCAGGGCCTCGTTGGATGATGTTAATTACACTTTTTAATCAATTTTCCATTTAGTTGAATCAGTAGAGTGAGGAGCGCAGAGAAGGGTTTTTAAGTGCTAATTGCCCCTAATTATCCTCACGACAAAACATGAGGGGATCTGTGCTCAGAGAGCTGCAAGCGTGTTGTTTAGGGGCTTTCTGAAGCCTTCAGCTTTGTCTCAAAAACAGCCAAGAGCTCATGATCAACGCAAACAGCAGCCACAAAACTATTAACTGGATTGTGTGAGTGCTGAAAAATACTTGTGCTGGAAATTAAATACAAGAAAAGGGTTAAATATACCTGTAAACAAAAGTACAACCTCTGGAAAGTTCAGTGTGACTGATAAAGTAAGGTCCCTCTCTCCTTTTTTTGTCTTTAGCAATTTTCAGTTTTCTTTAAGGGCTGACATTGATTCTGATTATGTTGGCTAATAAATTTTTTTTCCTGCCAAATATATCAAATAATTGATTTTATAAATAAACCATAGTTTCTCCATAGAGTAATGCTTTTAAATCCGACAGAAAATGAAGGTGTTACAAGGTTATGTCCATTCATACATCAAAGCATATGTTCCTAATCTTTGTCAGATTTTGTTAAACTTAATATTAAAAAATGCCACAGTTGAGTGATGGGCTTATAGATTGTGGGAGTTTTTAGTTTTGAAAATACTGTAGAGGGAAAAAAAGATAATTGTTTTAAGTATTTGGCCTGTTGCTCACTGATTAGAGCTGATCAACAAAAACTTAATCAATCCTTAATTGACTCCAGAGTACATCGCAATTTCCAGTAGTGTCCTTATTCCTCTTCCAATTTATTGTGAAATGATTCTCTTATTTAGAGCTAAGTGTGATAAATTAAAGGAGGTATAAACAACAGAACATATCTCATGCTGTCTATTGTAAATATTTTCTGATTTCAGTTTTTTATCCAGTTCACTATAGATTATACCTTCTCAAATTATGTAGTATACATAGATAAGCAAACAAGAAGCTGAAATAGTAAGAAGAAGCATAATCTACAACAAATCTTGTATTTAGGGGGAAATAAATGGAAGAAAACAGGGTTTGTTTCACTCATTCCTTCCTCTTCCACTCCCCTGTTCTTCTGAGATTACTCATAAACTTTTATAGTAAACAGAACTGGGTCAAAAATGAGAGGATGGAAGCCAGTTTTACTCTCGTGCCGGCAGAGGTGCTTGTAAAGGCCCTGCACAAAATAACGACCAAACACACCTGGAAATTGCTGTCGTTGTAGGACAACGTCCGAACGTAAATCATGCGACAAATCGTTTCTGTCTGACGGCTAAGAAAGAGTCCCTTAAATTTGATCCCGAGGGAAGATTTTCCAATCCATCTGAAGCCCTCAGTAACACTGTGAGGCTCTTCTGCGAAAATCTGGCGGTGGTGTGTGTAATGTGTGGCGTAATCAGCGGTTTCAGGCTGAGTTTGGACTCAGCGCTTTCTCTGTGGCTGTAAAAAAGACCTGCTGGAATCAGGTACTGTGCGGCTTCAACATTTCCAGCTCGGAATGAGGAGCATTGGGAGTCATCGAAACCTCAATGAACAATTCACAGCCCTGCGTACGCACACGCCTGCACACCCCTGCGCACCCCCACACACACACACAGGCACTGCAACTTTGGTTTGGACGTGGGCAAAAGCCCAAACAAAGGCAACACACAGGTGTGTGCACGCACACTCCGGAGACATAATGAAACACTCGACACACTCGCAAAAAAAGGGCCCCCATGTGCTTAGAGACACAGGGACAGACGCACACCGGCAGAATCTGACAGCAGCTTTACAAGACCACCCCGTTTAGTCTATTCATTTTCCAACGCACAGACGGGCATTGTGGGAGGCTACAGTGTGTTTTTGAAAACACCGGCGTTGGCCGGAAGGCTTAAAGACAGCACATTGTGCAGTGTTGTGACAGAGCGTGATACTTAACAATCACCTCATCATAGCCATGTCCGTGACCTGTGGGAGCCTTACACAGCCACCCAGGCAGAACCGCGACGCTGACAGCGAGTCGCACCTCGCGTCGCGTCGCAAGCAGCTCAGGGAAAGCTCTCTCTGCTTGTTTGTCTCTGTCTTTTACCAGAGTGGGGAGGTAAGCATGCATGAAAGAGCTTCTGCTCCTCTTTATGAGGCCCTCCTGCTGTCTCTCGTCACTGAGATGTGTGAAAGATGAGCAGAAGATAAGTGCCTTGGCGGCTGAGCCGTATAGTTTTTGGAAGAAAATTAAACCCAAAGGCTAAATGTGACAAAAAAAAAATACACCCCCAAATCAAACAGAAAAGAGTTCGTCGAGCAATTTGAATTTAAATCCTGCGCAAAAATGTAGTTTATTCTTCCATCTCAGCAGATGACACTGCAGAAAAGTTATCTAGATGGACCACCTGTGAGATGATGTTTTCCGTTTGGGTCAAGCGATCGTGCTCTCGACACACGCGTCAGGTGAAGTTTGGGCCAATGTCTTCCTGCTTTGGGAGCCTGCTGGCTGTGAGGATTACTGAGCTGAACGGGCCCTCATGTGTGCAGCACGCACCTCTCTACAGCCAGGTGAACAGCAATAGGGCTTCGGCATTCCTGGCATATCTAAGAGTTTATATCGCCAGCGTGACCGGGAAGTGTGCGGAACTATCATCCCAGGGGCGGCCGCCTCTGATCGTTCCCTGTGGTCTTTGTGCGGCAGAAGGCAGCAAACAAATACAGAGGTAAAACATGCAGTGATGATAATAAGAAGAGCTGTGTGTGTGTCCATGCGTTTGTCTGTTAGGTGAGGACAGAGAGTGCCAGCCACTCTTAAGACTACCTGACTTACATCACGATAACATCATTTGACAGCACACAGCAGGCTGGATGTTGAAAAGTGCAGATACAAAATTATGGCTTTGGAGTTGTTTAAAAAAAAAAAGAAGGTGGAATTTAAAAACCCTGATTCATCTTGCCAGGCAGAAGACACATCATCATCTGGGGATTTCAAGAACAAGTCATTCGCTTGAATTTTCTCTCCTTCTCTGGTTTCTTTCACTTTGTTGAGATGGATTTCATGTCACACGGCGCGTCTGAGGACACGATTCCACATACCTGCTCATCTGTCTGGCACGCTCTGAGGTTATGCTGCGTGGCCGCAGGGGCAAACTGGATGTGCTTCAGCCAGCTCCCTGCGTCTGGTTTGCTGGCATCCAGGCAGAACTTTACATGGCCTGACCCATCCAAGATCTGCAGAGAGAAAGAGAAAGAGAGAGAGAGAGAGGGAGAGAGAGAGATCAGACTTTGATCAGTATCAGACCAGGTTACTGTGTCCAAACACTGCCTAACCGCATACCTCCCACTAAGAAATCCCACTTAAATGTTAGGAGCTGCTTTGTGAGGCAATGCGCTCACTCACACACACACGCCCGCGAACACACACACACCTAAACACACATGCATACTGAGAAATTTGCACAAAAAGGCTGAACAAAAATACAGTAAATATTATTTTAGTAATTATAAAAGCAGATAGGAAGTAAAAGAATGAAATAAAAAAAATCAACATTTCTTTATGTTAGCTTTAATTTTATTTCCACACTTTAAAGAAAATATTTTTAATATCTTATGTCATGGATTGAAACAACCACAGAAGAGCTGAAATTCAGTAACATAATATAAACAAATCGAAAAAGTAAAAAAAAAAAAAAAATTAAAAAGGAGAAGCTGGTTATAAAAAAGATTTTAAAAATGATTTTATGTTTCAAAATCAAAACGAATTAAACAAAAAATAACAAAAAACGAAATACAACAACAATCTCATCAAAACACTAAAAATACAAATATATTTATTTTAATGTCTATATTATTTTAACTTGAAACCAACCTCGAATTTTATCTAATACTGATGCTTAGCGAATTTCATTTACAGAACTGCATTTACTGATTTCACAACAAAAGCAAAAGTTGTTAATAGAATAAAAATCTTAATAGAAATTATACCAAAAAGCCTGTTCTGCTCTGGTTAAGAGGTGCACTTTTAAAGAAAACGATTTACGAAAAAAAAAATTGATTAAGCAAATCATTAGGCTCCTAAATTTTGCAGCATAAAATGTTATAACGTCGCGTTTGAAAGGCTGCTGGTTTCGGCAGAGCGGTTGTAAACTTTTGCAGGGAAGCAAATCAATTGCAGGAAACCGCCGAGTGATAAGAGTTATGAAGACAAGCCGATTGTTAGGATGCAAAACAGATTCTCTTCCAGGGTCACAGATCTGCCTCAGCGCCTTTGTGTGAGTCTTCGACTGAATAAATATTTTGCATATATATCTACATATAAAAAAGCAAGAATCGGGAATCAAGAGTGGATCCGGCGCGTTTTAAATGAAGCCATAAAACTTCAAGTTTTAAATAATCAACGAGCAACTAAACAGTGGTTTAATTTAAATAATCAGTGCAGGAAAAATAATATTTTATTTGAGGACAATTATCAATCACCTTACCGTCCAAACTCGTGTTACAGCCACTTGGGTGATTAAAACTCCGGAAAAGTAAGGGGGGAAAAAAGAAAAAGAAAACAATAAAAAAATAAAATAATAATAAAATTTTAAAAAAGCAAACACAAAAAGTTTGATTTAAGTATTAAAAAAAATAAACTAGAACTTCTTGTTGCTGCGGTCGCTTCGCCAGCTTTGTGGCATCGCGGTGTGTCTCGGTGCCTCTTCAGTTCCCCGAGCTTCGGGAGTTTCCGCCGGTGCGCTCTCGGTCGCCGCGCCGCTCGCGCTTGGCTGAGGAGTAAATCCAGACGGCGCTGCTCTCCTCTCACTGTCCTACAGACATCGTGGGACGGAACTAAAACCCATCCGGCGCATCAGTCCGCTGCCAACTTTTCACTGTGTCTGCTCTGCGCGCTTCTGCTCGACTCGTCCTCTCCTTCTCTTGTCACCCCTCCTGTCCTGACGCGCCCAGGTGTCCTTCAGTAAGCCATTCAACTTTTCATTTTTCTCTTCCTCCTCACCCCCCCACACACCCACCCACCCATCCCCTCCACCTCTTCCCCTCTCTCTTCCTCAGACAGCTCGGGATGTGTCGTCTGTGTGACAGCAGGGGGAGATTTCGGCAGGCGGACAATTTGCGCGATGTTTCTGATTCCGCTCAGATAAAGAGGGATCCCGCGCCTCAGTCTCCATCCTCTCCCCCACGAGAGTCAAATCGGTTCGCGGGGGTCTGTCTGTGCACCCCTCCCCCCTCCCTCTCTACCACCACAACCATCGGAAGAGACTCTGCTCCGCAGTAAATTTTAAAGTGACAGGGGCCCGGGGTTGGAAAGGGTGAGCGGGGTCAGGGAGAGGTCGCGATGGGGGCTTATGAGAGGGATGAACTCCACGCACACACAGACAGACAGCCACACTTTAATGATTTAGCATCCACGTGTTCCCCAACTTTTTCTCTCTCTCTCTCTCTCTCTCTCTCTTTTTTTCTTGGAAGAATTGATGTTATTATGCGCCTCAAATTTGAACCTGAACGACTTATTGGGATTGTTTTTCCCAATAAGAAGTGTAAAATTAGTGACAGTGCACAACATAAATAACAAATTTCCCTCTCTGGTCTGTGCATATTTTAGGAATGATATACTTTCATAAGAATCCATTAGTAGAAACCTGAACATCACGTGGTAAGTTTGTTTTGTTTTAAATACAAAATATTACACGAAGATGCAAGCTTTTTCTCTTTTGTTTCGTTTTCTTTTCATGTTTATAAAAATAAAACAAAACTATGAATCCACCAGCAAAGAGAAACACAAAAGTCCCTTTGGTTTTATTTAACACACATCTCAATTTAGCAAGACAAAGTATATGGTTGACCACGTGACGTCATTTCCCTTAAATGGTAAGGGTGAGTGTCGCTGGCATAGGGCCAAAAAAAACAATAAACAAAAAAATTGCAACAACAAAATATTAATAATATGACTACTTACTTTGTCAAAACCTGTCAGGACTGTGGACAGTCTGTTCCACCATGAAAAAATATGTGCATCATCACTGTTAATGACACCCATATATATATATATATATATATATATATATATATATATATATATATATATATATATATATATATATATATATATATATAGACTGGTGATTTTGTCGTTACTATGTCAAATATTTTTAAAAATTATATTTGATTATCTTTCTATGTGAACTACAAAACATGCTTGTTCTAATTTAACAATTTAACATGAAAATCAAACAGCCACTGTTTTTGTTTCTTTCAGTGCTGCTGGTTTGGTAATCACTTACCAAAACATGCATAGAGCCTCTCTTTTTAGCCATATTCATAAACAGGCTGGAGGTGGTCATATCAGCCCCGTCTTGTCCCCCATTTTGCATGCCACTGTTGATTTTTGCCTCCCCTATTAGCCCTAACTAATTCTACCACTACTTCTTCTTTTAGTAGGAAGGATGCATACATATTAGAACAATGAGGTAAAAAATAGGAGGACTATATTTCAAAGCCAATTCTTTTTGTGTCAGGGGAGCAATTTAACAACCACAGACTTAAGTGTTCCTGTTAAAGACCTCCAGGAAACTCCATATGGACCATTAGAACCCACTTTTTTTTGGGGAGACATTGACCTAATCACCTGCTTTTTTTGTTCTTGGCAGTTTATTTCCCCCTTCATTCTCTTTCACAGCACAGCACAAAAAAGAGTTAATGAAGTCTTTCAAATAATCAAATCTCCCCGCTTGAAAGAAAACACTTGGAGAAATGTTTGATTAAAAACGGCTTTGTTCTTGGTTTTGTCTCATCAAGATAAGACATGAAAATGCTACTTTGTGGAGAGTCCTTGCATAATGTCGTCAATTTTTTTAAAGCAGGAACTCAAATCAACAGCATTGTGAGATAATAATAATAATAATAATAATAATAATAATAATAATAATAATAATAATAATAAAACAACATCCTCCTTGTCAGTGAGTTTATTAAGGAGCCCATAAAGCAGGAGAGAGTCTTATGAGAGCAGATGATGATGGATAACTCCTCACTCTGCGACATTGACCTTCCATCCCAGATAATGCCCATTGTCCCCCCCCCACGCCCTCTTTTTTTTTTTTTGTAAAGCACCGAGCAGAAACGTGGAGTAAGGACAGGAAAAAATCATGTGTAAATAAGGCAGGGGCCCCGCCACTGATTCCCATCATGTCGCGCTCCTTGAGAACCGCCAGAGAGACCCCCGGTCCGCCCGGTCATTGATTTCCTGCCTGTGCTCGACTTGTCCATTGTTGGAAGCCTTTTTAATTTAGCCATAAATTGGGAAAGCTCAAGTCGAATGAGCTGTTCTATTTTCTTCCTGTCAGGATGAGGGATTTGTTTTATGATGCATTGTGTATTAAATACAAGTAATCTGGGAAAGTGATTGCTCCGGCGGCCTCTCGGTCTGATCGAGGATCTCTGATAGGGGAGAGCGGTGTGAGGGGGCGTTCCTCTTTTTTTGCTTTCTTCCTTAAAAAGGGAGGAAATGTTTGAGGATAAGCAAACAGAGTTTGTGGCATCAGAGAGGGTAAAGAGGGGCAACCTGTGGAAGAGTTCCGCTTCTTTGCCCTGTCAAGAGATGGCGTGGTTAACTAAAGTGCAACTCTAATACGCCACATTGTCATCTGAAGGTGACAATGTGATTCAGAACATTTTTATGGTTTCAAATTTGTTGCTGCTTTGAAGCAATCATTGCATTCAATCATCACAGCCACAGAAAACAAGCTCAGTCAGAAACATGTTTTTTTTATATATAGAAATGCTTGTTGCACTGGCCAGACAGCAACTTTATACACCTAGACATGATACCAGTCACTTTCACACTGTAAAAACGAAATTCAGGCTGTGTTAAATTTTAAACGTAAATATTATTCAAATCTAAATGTGAAATAAAAGCATTTTATTCTTGCAAGAATGATTTAAATATCCTACAATTACCAATCCTTTATTAAATCAAAGAGGCTTTCTCAACATGGATCATTTTCATTACTTAAATCAATTACCAGAAGGGTAAATGTCCATTAAAACACCCCTGACCTGGGGCATGCTGTGGTGGCGTAGGGGATAGCATGACCCACGTTTGGAGGCCTTGAGTCCTCGTCGCGGGTTCGATTCCCGGACCCGGTGACATTTGCCGCATGTCTTCCCCCTTTCCTGTCAGCCTACTTTCATATAAGGGACACTAGAGCCCACAAACTATTTGCAATGTGTATCCCTTAGCTTCCACAAGCTACATATGAGATAGATGATGGAAACTGTGAATATTTCAAATATAAACTGAATCACAAAGAGAGTAATATCTTGGCGGTATTTTTCGTGTGTCTTCATGGCAAAAGCAACCAGTGTCTAATTTGTACCTGGTTTGTCCCGCAACAGTTTTGTGGGTCTTGTTAATTTCAAATAGTTCTGAGTAAACTTACCCCGCAGGCAAAACCATCAAACAAAACAGATATATTGAATATATTTTTTTCTGTCTGTAGCTGTACTGTACTGTTTTGTTTTGTTTTTCAGCTGCCATATCTCAGTTTATAGTCCACTCTAACAAGCAGCTCTCTGATTTCCAATAAGAAATGTACTCCTTGTAAGAGCAGAACATCCGCAACAAGGCGTCAAATTGTTAGATGGGACATGAAAGATCCAGCTGTACGTCGTGCTGGAACGTCTAATCATCCGAACGTGACGCAGTAAAGCTGCAGGGGAAAAAAAGAAAAGAAAAAACGATGGGGGTGAATTTAAAACTCTTGTTTCAGTTAATGAGGCGGGAGACCGATTTGCAGTGGCACCGCTCTGATTCCCGATTCAGATTTGCCATAAACGCTCCTATACGTTCTGAAGTGCTCAGATGAAACGGGTCTGGTTTTTATCTGAGTTACGCCATGCCTTTGTCACCACGATTGTGACGTGCTGAATTGTTCAGGGCGGAAAAGCTGTTTATCAACGAATTATACAAAGAAAACGCACGCAGGCTTCAGGGTGCGTTAGTTTCGGCTGTATCAGGGCGAGCATTTCATACGTATTAAGGAGGATTCTTTTACAGCATGCTGCACTGGGATGAAAAAGTGCTGTGAAATTCTCCAAATGGGGTTGAACATCTTAGATGCTTATTTTTGCTTGCGGCTTTACTTGTTTATTTTAGGCGCAAGGTCACGAACAAAAAAAAAAAAATCATACATGGATGCCGAGCATTTTTTATGATCAAATAGTTTCATATTTTTTTGCTTGATCTGAGGTTCTGCCTTACATGGGGCCTTTTTTTATTTCTAACTCTTTGGAAAGCTTTAAGGCAATAATCGTCTAGTGCGCGAAAATGGTTTGGGTGAAGTGGGATGAAACGGGCTGGACATGGCAGACGGGAGGGGGTGATAGAGAGGCCGTGGGGAAGAGAGGGGGAGAGGGGTCCACGCGTGGGTTGAAAACTGACTCCGGCACAGTGAGCTGCTGCAGGGCCTGTGCCGCTGCACCGCTGCAGCCGAGGGGCCACATGGAAACACTGGTGAAGGCCTGCGCGGTGCATTCCTGCACATCCTCCAGGAGAGCGAAAACGAAAGAAAGAAAGAAAGAAAGAAAGAAAGAAAGAAAGAAAGAAAGAAAGAAAGAAAGAAAGAAAGAAAGAAAGAAAGAAAGAAAGAAAGAAAGAAAGAAAGAAAGAAAGAAAGAAAGAAAGAAAGAAAGAAAGAAAGAAAGAAAGAAAGGAAATATCGCAGCCAAATCCACATGAAATAGGCCCACCATTCACAGTCAGACCTCCTATTGACAGAGACTAAAAGCTGCATTAAGTCTCCATCATGAGTCTGTATAGACGCTCTCCCTCCACCCACTTCCCTACGCGTTTTATTTTGCTTAGATGTGGGGCGGCTCCATCAAGTGGTGGGAACTTATTCAAAGCGCAAAGCGAACGGTTTGCACAACACTCTGCAACTTATTCTTTAATTAGCACATCCATCAGCCGCTAGGCGCTCACAATGCGTTAAGTGTGCAACTTTTAGGCCCCAATATTAAAGGATAAGACTGGGTGTCCGCATATCCCCAATTAGCATTAAAACACAGCAGCGGAAATGAAAGGAGAAAATGTAAATAAGAAATTTCCTCGGCTCTGGAAGCGGGCCCGTTGTGAGCGGCGTGTTAATCTCCACCTCGGTAATTTGGTATTGCGGGAGAAGACAGAAGCCCTGCTGCTGTGGCCTGCACTTCATAAATCACTGCTTTATGTGGACAAGGTCAGCACCCCCTTCTCCGCCGCGCCCCCCTCGTCTCTCTCTCTCTCTCTCTCTCTCTCTCTCTCTCTCTCTCTCTCCTTCTCTCTCTCTGCTGCAGTTGGCCCCTCCCGGACCCTCCGCCATGTTTACCCGGCCGCCCGGGGGCCCTCAGGACCAGAGCGGCTCACTTCTAATTACTTTGGATTATTTTCATTTGCCGGAGGTCAGCCAGGCATTCCGGCAGAGTCGCAGAGAGGATGATTTCTTGACAAATTCTGCGGCCTTTCAGGAACAAGCGTGCCGTGTTTGCTGAATTAGCACACGGTCATTTTGTCTGTCTCTGCCCTTTGACAACGTCTTGCAGACCTTGCAGACATTTCCTCACAAATGACAGTAGTTACTTACCCGAGCAAACATTTATACAAATGATCTTCATAAACAAAGACATTTCTCTTTTTTTTTCAATGAATTTCAAAGGGTTCATTCATAGAAAACAAATAGTAGAAATTCTCAGTACTACGCTCAAATTGGCGCAAATGAACATATATTTTGTAACAGCCAATTTTTATACAATGACAATTTTATTCCTAAATCTCAAAATCTTTTCCATTTAGATAGACAACTTTATTTAATGCCTACATCAGAAATTTGGCTAAATAGAAAAAGGGAAAAACTGCAGACATCTATACTGTCATAGTAAAAATTTCAATACCATCCATCCATTTTCTTACACCCTTGTCCCTAGTGGGGTCGGGAGAGGTGCTGGTGCCTATCTCCAGCTAACGTTACGGGCGAGAGGCAGGGTCACCCTGGACAGGTCGCCAGTCTGTCGCAGGGCAACACAGAGACAGACATGACAAACAACCATGCACACTCACACCTAGGGAGAATTTAGACAGACCAATTAACCTGACAGTCATGTTTTTAGACTGTGGGAGGAAGCCAGAGTACCCGGAGAGAACCGACGCATGCACAGGGAGAACATGCAAACTCCGTGCAGAAAGACCCCGGGCCGGGAATCGAACCCAGAACCTTCTTGCTGCAAGGCAACAGTGCTACCAACTGCGCAGCCTTTCAATACACTTTTTTTAAACCGGTAAAATGTTTTTTTCTCAAATCTAACCTTTAGTTTAACTGCATTGATTTAGTAAAACAAAATGTCAGGTTAAAACGCTATTGCTTTCTATAAAAAAATTCCCAGTGCCACACTTATTGGAAAGCACATAGTTAATACACTTACAACAGCACTTAGTCATCTTTAGCATTTCAGAAGGCTGAAGCACAGAGGGATTGTTGACCTTCCTTCATGCATGATGTTTCCAAATAATCCTCAGTCCTGACTCACTTCAGATCACACCCAATGATTTATAAGAATTTAATCAGAGACAGAGATAGAATTAGGTAACTGTGGGTCTCTTAAATTACTTCTGTGTTTGGCTTTATGTTTTGGATGGTCATCCTATTGACAGAATCAGACTATTACATTTTTCTGTCAGACTCAGAGGCCATGCACCATATGCACTACTTAGCAGAAATGTCTTGGTATTGTAAGGAGTTGATGCTAAGCAGTCTGAGTGAAGGTTTAATCATCTTTTGGAAGTGAAACAAGCCCACAGCATCACAGATCCTTTGCCGCACTTTACAGATTGAATAAGGTATTTTATGTCTATTTATCCATTATTAAAGATCACAATCACCAGTTGACATTTGACATTTCTTGATTCATCCCAAATTACATGTCTCTAATTATCTGAAATAGAGTTTAGTAAACTGAACATATTTACATTTGAGATGGTAGGACTGAAAAGGCTTTTCCCTTTGCATATAGATATAATCTTATGGTTATTATGGTGCCTTGCTGACACCATGAAGGGATTATTTCATGGAGTTATCCGTCAGTGAGCTCTGGAAACTTTATACCCAGCTAAAAATCCTGCATATTTTATGTTAGTGCCTAAATAAAATGTTTTAACCATTGGTGTGACTGACGATGCAGAAAACTTTTCTAAATATTCATTGTGAGGCTGTGCAACTGTAGTTACTTTATATAAAGTACATTCTCTTTAGAGGTGCCATTTGAAAGACATCTGAGATATTTATTGATGCATTAAGTTGATATCTGAAATATTTTTTTGATTTCTGCAGATAGCACTCCATGTCACACAAACTCAGCAGCAGGCTATGCTCTAAGTATTTTTAGATCCCAACTTTTAATCCCTCCCTTTACAACATGATCAATGAAAATATCATGAAAAGAAGAATGGATTGTGTAAGAGCGAATAAGCAGCCACTACAGATTGACATGCTGTTGTTTGGAGGTGCATGGCCAAGAATGATAAAGGGTCTTTCAGAGAAAGCTGGAGAGGTGAAGTTTGATGGTAAGTGGTATCAGTGACGTACGCAGGCTTTGGTAATCATAGATACTTCCTCTGCAGAGCCTCAGAACACAGGCCTGCACTGTATATGAGCTACTGGGTGCGATAAAGCTGCACAAGAGTCAAGAGGTCACGTTTTCCAAGCATAAATTCAGCGGGCATGTAGCTCCTATACATACAGACAGAGTGGAAACTCAAACAACTCAGCGCAGCCTTGCAGAGGAGAAATGGGGACGTAATTAGAGCATGTTGCCTTTTGCCACAGGGAGAACAAATTGGCTCTATGGCGCTCATAGATATCATCTTTAAAAGAACTTTATTTAATGTCCGACTGGTAAAGTGGTACATGACCCCTTCAGATGTTCAAGTGACTCACATTTATTACATTTATTGAGACTTCTTCTCATGTTTAAAGTTTGCTTTCTGCGGTAATAGTTGGACAACTTGCCTTTCATGCTCTTTGTCCAGTTGGAGAGCCAATACTTTAATGACGAAGACGATACGGCAGCAGAGTGGGGCATTACACTACAGCTCCATATTGGTTCAGTCACAACAAGAAAAACAAAATCGTTTTTAAAAAAAGGAGAAGAACCTGCTGACATAATGGACACAAAATGATATCCATAAATACTTTTCACAACGCAATTCCAATATAGAACAGAAATAATTATTGTGTAATTAGGTACAACTCTTTCTGTGTGTTAGTTATTAGGTATTTTTCCAACATTTCTTGCTGCTTTTTTAAGGGTATCACCAACTGCGACCAAAGTTTCTTTATATTAAGTTAGTGTTTTCTTTCTCCTTGCTATCAATTAGATGTTAATGCCAAACTGAGTTCTTGTTAACAAAAATCTGCAAAATACTGTATTAAAAGAAACACTTTGTGACAGGAAAAAAAACAAAAAAAAACCTTTCCTTGACCGCTGGTTGGTGAGCAGCATGGAAAGTTTTACACGATACAGTCTCAGTTGTCCACTCTTGTTTGAACCATCAGATATGTTGATCAATGCTCCCCAGGCTTTATCAATTCCAAACCAATCAGTCTAGTGTCACACACTTTTGGGTTAATATTCCAACCCTGAGGCCCTGCACCAGGTGAAGATAAATCAGCTTTATGATGGGTTGTTATGGTTTTTATAGCACAGGAGTTGTGAGGGACTGATTTGGGGATCAATCACCTGCCGGTGTCTGCCGGCACCTCGGCCACTGTGAGGATCGATCGAAGATCTAGAGCTCCAGTGATGGAATAGAGGTGTATTTCTGTGTGTGTTTGTTTGTGTGCGTTATTGAGATGTGGGCAGCTTTAAGGAATGTGTATTTGCGCAGTGTGAGACAAAATGATGAAGGTGCGCGTGTGTGGGTGTGTGTGTAGCAGACACAGAGAGAAGATATATCTGCAGCTGTAGTGGTGATGAAGAGCTGCTGGACTATGACCAGACCATCTCAGCTCAAATTGGAGTCTCCCCTTTTCTCCCCCCTGTGTGCTCTCTCTCAATCCACTTCTTTATCTAGATGGCACTTTGGAAAATCTCATTGTCACACAACATTTAACAAAGACAGAAGTCTCAGGCAGGCAGCTGGAGATGACTAGCCTGACAGCTAGTGTGTGGAGTATTCCTAAACAACCTCTTTCACATTTTCCCTTGGGAGAGGCCGACAACACGGGCAAAACTCTGCCAAGCCAAATAATAAAGTGTGCATGTACGTGTGCAGATGGCATGAGCACCCATCAACGCACAGACACATTAGGGGGAGTGAAGTTTGTCAGTCTCGCTCTTTTCAGCTCTCTTTCCTTAGATACACTGTTTATGCACATTTAACATCTCCTCGGATAGCTGTTTCCTCTGTGCTGTCAGCGGAGCCTGGCTGAAACAAAAGAGGCAGGGAGCGAGGCCTGCAGCTCCTGAATCGGAGGAAGTTGGTGCTGATTACGCTGCCACTGAAGAAGAATTCCGATCCTGTTAAAACATATGCTGGCTGCCAACTCCAAACCATGCAGCAGAGCTGTGGGATTGTAAACCACATGTGGCCCCACCCTGTGTACCCTCTCCTAACCTAGGATAAACAGACACCAATTTCTTCTATGACTTTCAACCAGTTCTTTGTCCCTTTACTTTCATTTCATTCATTTGCCTTTATTTGATTTATTTTCCAATATTTTGTCTCGTACTCTCATATGATGAGAGTAATATTGACATTACTCCCATTATCTTTGCAGAAACACATTTACTTGCTACTTTATTTGTGCTAACAGGCACCGTTGAATTTCTTGTTAACACAAATACTAACTCAGATTTCTGGTATATTATCTCTGAACATGTCAAACCTTGAATCAAAAGGACTATGGCATTTGAAGAACACACTAGGGGCCACTACATTCAGTTTCGGACAAGACACTAAGGTTACAGTTTATACAGACTGAACTTATATAGCACTTTTCCAGTCATTTTGACCACTCAAAGAGCTTTACAGAGTCACAGTCACCCATTCGCACTCACAAACGCGCACACATTTATATACCGATACGCAGATCAGTATGTTAAGTGGCTTGCCCAGAGGCACATCAACATGTGGCAGGAAGCTGGAATCAAACCTACAACCTTCTGATCGCAAGACGACTACTCTACCCACACACAGTCGCCCCACCGTTATGGCCAGAAGGACAGTGCACCACGCTGCACAGCTCAGATCTTCTCAAACTGCCTTCTTAAACATGACAATGAGGTCATTGTAATCCAATGGCCTCCACAGTCACCAGATCTTCCCTTTGCAATGCAATTTGCCATTTTAGTGGAATGAGGTATTTGTATAACAGACATGTGACTCTGCGATGCTGTTGTATCAATACGAAACTAAATTTCTGAGGAATGTTTATTTCATCTTGTTGGATCTAGTGTGTCATGAAGTGAGTATATCCCCAGTACAAAGAAGGTGGTGACCATAAAAGCAGGAAACTCTTAGAGAAGGAGACAACATACCACCTTGACAACCTTCCCCCTTCTTTCCTGATGGATTTCTTCACTGTTTTTGTTTACAAGACACGGGTGGAGGTAATTCATAATTGAGCCAAAGAAAGAATGTACACACTGCGGACATCCTCATAGAAGGAGAAGAATTACATTTTTGTTGTTTGACAGGAGTACTGTCTCCCTCCTGCTTCTTC
Organism: Xiphophorus hellerii; assembly: GCF_003331165.1. Classification (NCBI taxonomy): domain Eukaryota; kingdom Metazoa; phylum Chordata; class Actinopteri; order Cyprinodontiformes; family Poeciliidae; genus Xiphophorus; species Xiphophorus hellerii. The sequence continues at coordinate 17,875,535 of NC_045689.1, read as the reverse complement.
ACAGGAAGGACTCCCATCCATCCAAGCTGGGGCATGACCCTAGCAGCTCTCGCCTCTCTTTTTCCCTCTCAAATGCCAACATATAATAAGTAAATGAAGAGTCTCTTCAGGCCGGCAGGAGACAAACGAGCTTCTCAAACACTGAAAAAATGGCAGTTTGAACTGATGTCAGCTTGTGTTTGTGAGGTTACCCATCTCAGTGTGTTTACACTTAGCCATGTGCTGGAGCTACATGTTAAGTCAAATGGCAAGTTGGTTACAGCTTTGGAGCCCGTGTGTGTTCACAGCTGGTCTGTGTGGCAGTCCTTGGCTAAATTTTGCCTGAAGAGCCAGACTGTTCACATCCAAACAAGAAGCAGGTCAATGTAGAAGTGTCTGCTCTCATTCTCCTCCAGTTTCCTGTCTTGTTTTCTGTTTATTTCTTCCTCTCGGTGATTATTGTCACTGTGTAAGAAAAGACTACGAAGGGAATACTGAAAAAAAGAGGGTAGAATGGGATTGAGACAGTGGCTGTAGAGGGGGCTGTAAGGCCTCCAAGGTAAGTATAAGGGTTTGGTGAGTGCTCAGGGGTTGGTGGTGAGGTGTGCTTGAAGAGAGGGCCCTGGTGTAATCTCAGTGCTGAATAGACGGAGCTCCTAATAGAATCTTGTCGTCCGGCTGCCACCGAGAGAAACAAGAGCTGTAATGGATGGGCTCAGCTCTGGCTCCCACTTTCCCCCCCGTGACCCCTGCGCTGGTCAGAAGTAAGAGCTAAAGAAGCATTGTAGCCCCAGGCCTGATTGAATGGGGAGGGAGGGAGGTGACGATGGCGGTGGTGGCAGTGGCGGTGAGGGGGTGGTGGGCTAGCTGCGCTGATAGACCAATTTCCCACTACTGCGAGCAGCAGGGCTTGATTGATGAGGCCTGGTGCTGGTGAGAGGAGGCCCATCACATGCGATCACATAAGTACTTATTCAGCTCGAATTGGGCTTGACAAGCCTTACGACAGCTTTGTGCTGTCACAGATATCATTGGAAGGAAAACACTCCATTAATCATGCGTAATTAACTTTTCCAAAGGGAGGTTCTGCTTGGAACCAGTGGCAACCCACTCAGTACCCAGATAAAAAAATGCACCATCTTAACTGGGACTGGAAAGGGCCTTATTAAAACCTAAAGCTAGTTTCCCCTGAGTCTCTCCATTTGTACAGGAAACGGCTTCATTAGTATCAGTTTAGAGCTCTAATGGGCCCAATACAAAACCTCCTCTCTGCAACACAGCCTTGTTCAGCGGCCTTACAGTGCAATATCCTGTGAGTGTGCACACCCATAATGTTCCCTGTTTGAAGTCAGAACCTGGTCTGAAGGCCTGCCACTAGTTAACTATCTTGACCCCACCCCCTCCTCCCATAAAATAGCGTTGAGGAATGAGCCCAACAAGTTACATGGTGTCATTCGGTCTCACTCTTTCTCTCTCCCCTCGTTTTCTCTTGGGAGTAAACTGGATCAGAACCCTTTTGTTTTAAAGCAGCAGACCAAATGATTCAGGTTAGGAATAACACAAACACACCTCACGAAGAGAAAACAACGCGTGGACCTTTAGCAAAATCTCATTTGATCAAGGTTTCCTCTGTAGTTTACTAAGGCAGCTTTAAAGATCTGTGCTGTTGTTGAGGGTGCAAAAAGCTGACTTAAAGGTACACATACAAAGTGAGTAAAATACAGGAATGAGTGTGTTATCAGTTAGCTTTGACAGCCAGTGAAGGTAGTGAGTCCATTAAATAAATGTATTTATTCTTAACAGAGAATACAGGACATAGCACTTAGTTTGAAGCAAGGAATTTGACTATGGTATTAATGAGAGGTGTTTATGTCTTAACTTTTCAAAATATTCAATTTGTAATTTAGAAGTACTCAATTTTTATGTACCTTTAAACATTCTAGTTTATTTTATTGATACTGTTTTTATTGTTATGACCATTAGATTTATTGACTCAATTCAAAATTTCAAGTTCACTTTCCAACACTCATTGCGAACAAGTATGTAACATTTTACTCTGGCTTTGGATGAAACAGGAAGAAAGAAGCTGCCATTTTTTATTTTCATACATGGTTCACAGCTTCCATGATGGACCACAAACCCATGCCTGAAGCCTACCCTGTTTTTTTCGCCCTCCTATTCCAACTGCTCATCCCTAGTCATTTCCTCTGAACATCATCCTCACCATTGCATGGGTATGAGTCATTTCCTGGATGTTAATTAGGTTTGTCTGGCTTTTTTTGAGAGAAAGAAGGGATTTTTGTGACATTATGGTCATGATGCACAAATAAAAATCATGAAGGATGTGACTAGAAAATGCATCAATGCTCTGAAGGAAACAAGCAAATTTGTACTTATAGAAACGCACAAGTGTGTAAGTAATTGACTAAATAATGGCTATTCTTTTGTGTGATAGGGGTGTGTAATGTAGGAAATATTTCATGGAGTCTGAAGGAATGGGATTTTGATATTCTTTTATTCACATACAAAAAGTGTATCCACTGCTTAGCACATTCACATATTTGGAAAGTCTCATAATGCCTGCATCTCCAAAAGAGTTAACTAGAGAAATATTAAAGTCTTGGACAAAAAAAAAACACTGGATGACAAGTTTGGCTGAGGAGGTACACACGTCTAGCCTGTGGTACTTGAGTTAACCAGCTGATTACTAATGAAGAGACGTGATGTAGCATCAAGGAAAAGTTGGATGACCCACCGATCGAAATTCAAGTTAATATTTCTGTGAGTTAACAAGGAGATGCCCAAACCTCTAAAACAGATGGAAACATAAGGTCTTTTTTTAAAGAGGTCATTTTAAGATCTTGAACACCCAGGTAATGAATATAATGATTAGACAAACTACTGGTTAGATCACTGCTGAAGACCATTTGAGCAAGGAATGTAATGACTTTGAGTCATACTATAGGTAACAATATATTTCGGGGGGCCCTGCCAAGAGGTTTAAAGTGTTTTCACAGTACAGGGCTTGTGGATGAACCTCTCAAGGATTTCTGGGAGCTTCAGGAAAGATCCAGGTTTTACAAGGACCACTGTCCATTTTAGTGCTAACCAATGGACAGATGAGCCACCACCACCACTGGTTATCAACATGGCACAGTTTCAAGCCATGAATGTTACTCTACACCATGCTACAGGGGATTCCCCTCTGCTATATAGTGGAAGAAGTTTCTACATTTATCTGGACTTCACAGTGCTTGTGGTCAGAGAGTAGGCAGCCTTATATTAAGGAACTGGATATAAGGAACTTCTTGTTGACACCTGCTAAAAATGTAAACAATTCTAATGTGTTTGACATTTTTGAGACAAACAAAAGAGAGTGGATCAAACTGAAAATCTTGATTGCCGGACACTGAAACATACCCAACACTATGTCTGCTCAGAGGTTTCATGACAGATTTTACGGGAGGTGTCATATTCAATGTTTTTGAGTTTGATTTTCCAAATAAATCCATAACTGACGTTTGCAGTAACAAACGTCAGAGAGCACTCTGGGTGTAAACAGAATGGTTGCATTACCAGATTTGAGGCGTCAGGAAGGCATGAATAACCATCTAGAGTTAGTTCCAGTTTGTGAAAGCATGTTGAATTATTTGGTAGCAGAGATATGGAATACTCTAATAGACAGCTAGTTAAACAGAGACCAACACAAGCAACAGAGTGAAAAAGAGCAAGAGTGGAGGAGTTTGAGCAAAAAGAGGGAGTAGGTGAAGGGTCAAGTACATTCAGTCAGCTTAGTTTGACTTATTCGCCAACCAGAGACAACAATCGGTACTTGTGTGCTGGGGGGTTCCAGGCTGTTCTCATAAAAGCCTTCTCTCTCCTTCTTCTCTCTCCTGCATGACAGTGTCCCACTTATTATTAAAACTAAATAAGATGTAGTTATCATTTTGATGTTAACAAGTAACCTTTTCAAATTAATCACACAAATGTACAGATCAGGATATGAACATATGTAAGTAGTTTTGCTGAGTTTAAGAAAGTCTGGCTGTAAAAGCCCATAAAATAAAATGTCACATACAGAGTCATCATCATCAGCCCATAATCAAGAATGATTTCCCGCCTTTCTCAATTACAAACAGCCTATTGTATAAAACGAGAATATTGGTCACTAAATGTCATTTGTCAAAGAAAAGGTTGCAATACAATTTGCACTGGAAAGAACATTTGACCTGGTGAAACATTTATTGGATTTGGTGTAGGAATAAGGACTTTACATTAAAGGGTTTCACAGTTTTTCCTTCACATGGCACGCTGTTAGTCTGAACCGCCAGTTGGCTTACTTCAAAAAATTTAGCGACAAGTCTTCCATGCCAAGCATTTGGAAAAAGGCAGTCACTTTTTAAGTTAGTATTTAGCAGGTGACTACAGGAAGCTTAGACTTTAAGTGAACTTCAGCCTCTCAGAATAATAAACCATCTCACCGCAGAACCAATTATTAATCTCAAGCTTTTACTATTGACTCTTCTTGAACATAAAACAGAATTTTAAAAAACTGGATTACAAAGAGAGAGAAAAAAGAGTGATTTTCATTTGTGGATTGAATCTGTTTCTGTGCTCATAAGAACCATTAGGACAATCAGAGGTTCAATTTGTTGTACCCTACACTGCAAAAACCTTGCAGAATGGCTGTAAGACTGCTGAAAACAATAAACCCAATGTATTGCCATAAAAATTCAAAGGAAACTTTTAAATGGCCATCTTTAGAACCTTCTGTTGGCTTGTCCCTTAAGGATATTATTGAAACATTGTACATTGTGTACATCCAACACTTTCAAACCAAAAATGTCTCTCTAATCCTATCCTTCAGATACCAGTTATTGACATTATTTGAGATGCAAAAAACTTCTAGTCCTGAAATATGGGTGAAGTAAGAATAAATAAGTATACACTCGGATGTGGAGATCAGATTATATGTTCTTAGTCCTCCTCTTGAGCCTGGCAGAGCCAATCCAGAGATTTTCTAAACCTCAGGGGCATGTTGAGTGCTAGAAAAGACGAAAGAGGAGGCAAGGAAGGGAGAAGGAGGCCTTGTTGGTAAGAAAAGGCCTCAGTGTTAATCAGAGATTTCCCAAAAGAGCCAGAGTCATCGCCTCAGGACAGAAAGACGCAGGATACGCACTGAGGTGAGGAAACGAGAGAAGACTTGAATGAAAGATAGATGGAGAGACGGAAGGGAAATGAAGGAGGCATAGAGGGCAGCCAGCATTCCTGTGGCCGCAGCTGTGGGAGCTGCAATCACTAAAATGTAGCGCTGTCTCAATGCCGGGCGATTTCTGGACACGTTACAAACGAAATAAAACAGCACAACATGTCTGTTATGTGAATCAAAGAAGAGCCCAGCAATCAATGTGCTGGGGTTTACCCTACCTCTCTTCCTTTTTTTGCTCTCTTGCTCTCCCAATCCTTCCTTCTGGCTGACAATCACTCCCTCCGTGGCAGGGATGACCCTATCTAAAGCTCTATATTTGCCCCTTTGTTTACCACTGGCCAGTTGAGGAAGGAATCGGAGACTGAGACCATCTATCATTGGCCTGACAGCAGGCCCCTGGCGGGGATGGCCCTGTTATTTGGACTGTGGGATGACTTCCTCAAAAGGGGCCCCTCCTTTCCTTGTAGGCCTGGCATGGGTGAGGTTTGGTTTGGAGCCTCTATGCCCTCTCCAAATGTCCATAGTAAATAGGGAATTCACTGGCTGCATGTTTGGGTCACTCTGTGGTGAACAAGAAAGATAAATTGTGGAGTATGAATCAAAGAGTTTGAATGACTAAAAGCTGTATAAGAAGTCTCTTGGTAGCTTCTCAGGTTACAAGATGCCATGAGACAAAGACCTCAGCTTTAAAAATCAAAGAAACACAAGTAAATTTTGCATAAAATAACTCAAAAGAGTATTTGGGAAGGTTGTTTTATCTTGGTTTGCAAATGTCCTCCCACAAGGCAGCAAGTGAACATCCACAAAAAGGATGGAACAAAAATACTTAAATGTTATTCCTTCCCTGACAATGTCTTTCTTTGCTGATTTTTCTCTGCTGTTCACATCTTTCCTTTTTTCTGCTTCCTCTTTACTCAACAGCCCATCATCTCCTTCTCTTTTTCTCCCTTTTCTCTACCCCCTTTTCCTTCCCAGCCACCACAAGCGAGGAGCTAATAGACGGGCAGTCATACTATTGTCCTGCTCCTCACATCACATTATCATTACAGCCAGCTATAATTGGAAACAGGAGTGTTTCAGTTAGGCTACAAAGTGACACGGGTATCTGTCTCTTCTGATATTCCGACAACCGCTAATTTCCACTCTCATCTGAATTTAATAAGAAACCATGACAGTTGCAGACACATCATTATATAAAACACAGACCTATGCTTAAATACTTTTATATTTAGGATCAAATGGCTTACAAAATTAAATTTGTAAACCATATTTAAATCTGACTGAGACAATTTCACTAATTTTAGAAGGAAAAGTTCAGTTAGCTGTTTTTCAATGCTCTGGTACAGTCATGTTCTATAAATTATTCTCTTAATGAAAAATGTATTTATTTCAATAACTCATTTCACTGATGGAAACACATTACATGTATTATTTACACACAAACTGATGTCTTCACGTAATTAGCTATGCTGATATCTATTTTCTGCTTACAACTAATGCTAACATAATATTACCTCTGATCAATAAATAAAATGTTTTCATATTTAATACATGCTTAAAAGTTATTTGTAAGAGGTTCTTTTAATCTGAATATTAAAATATGCATTTCAATATGCATTGAAATGCATATTCTAATTTATTGTATGTGACTGTATGTTCTTATGTACCTTTTTCCACCTTTTTGTGACACGACAACCACAAACTTAAATATATTTTACAGTGATTTTTGGGTCAATGCAAATTTGTGCTGTGAAGAGTAAGAAATATAGCATTTGGAGTTAAATGTCTTATGTTTAAGAAATAAAAAGGTTGGGGTCCATTTGCACTTAGTGTTCTGCACAACCACCTTTTTGATGCATTACACTACATTTTAAAACAGCTCAGGTTCAGTCAGATTGCATGGCCACATATTCTTAATTAGATTTACTATAGGTCTGGATATGAATTAGTCGTTCTAACAGATGAATATGCTTTGATCTTTTATTCCAGGATGATATTGTATTTAGCTCTACCTCTCTTCCTGTCAACTCTGATCAGCTTTTGCTGAATGAGGACATCCCCACACTGTGAGCCTGTCACATTTTACTGTAGGTATGGTGGGTTAATTGTGATGAATTCTGTGCTACTGTCATCTGATTAGAGAACCTTTATCCACGTGTTTCTTGCAACCCCTCTATGGCTTTTAGCTAATTGCAAATGGTATTTTCTATTCCTTTCCTTCAACACTGACTCTCTTCTTGCTACCCTTCTCAAAATGCCAGATTTGTAGAATCACAAAGAGTTGTCCAATGAACAGTTTTTCCATAAGATAAATCAATAAGAGCTGCATAGATCTTCCATAAATCTTAAGAAGATCTATGCAGCTGTTCCAGTGTGAAGAGCTGCATAGATCCTGATTGTCTTACTAATGTTCTCTTGGTCACCCTGTTCTTATAGATACCTTGGTAGGTTCTTTCCCAAAGCTTGGGACAGTGCTTTATAAACTAAGCCTGTTTTAATTTCCATAATGTTAAACCCTGACCAGCCTGCTCGGCTCCTTGGTGTTCATGATTGTGTTTGCCTACTAACATTCAACAACAAACCTCTGAGGCCTTTACGCAAAATCTGAATTTGTATTGACATTAACAAACACATTTCACTTAAGGTTATTAATGTAATGGGGACTCAAAACAAAGGGGAACAAAGGTTTGATTTACTCTTTTAAAAGAAAACTTGGAAAACGTGTACTCTTCTCCTTCCAGCTACACTCTTTGTGCTGACCTATTACATAAAATCTCAGTAAGATACACTTGTCACTTGACTGGAGAGTTTAAGGGCTATAAATAAGTTTCCAAGGCAGTTTACAAAAGGTTGGTTCTAAGTGTCCCTGTCCCTTTGCTTAGTCAAATACTTAAAAACTTAAAAATAAAACTACCAGTTGCATTTTCATTTCAGGGAAGGGTTTCTGTAAGCCTTCGTTATGAAACTGTTGGGTAGATCTGTGGGAGTGACTGGTCCCGTTCTGCGCAGATCATCCAACAAAGGGTGCACACACTTCATTAGCACTGTCCGTGAGAAGGAAGGAATCTCACACATGGAATCACTCCTGATCTCCTGTCTCAGGCTACCGCTGTGCAGAGCCTGGACTCGCTGGCTTCCTTCCTTCGAAATCCTTCTGGCCTCTGCCTAAACACAATGCTCAATTTGTTCATATCCAGTGTCAAAGAAAAGGGAGACATACAATGCACAGGAGATAAGGTTACGACCTGTCCTTACACCCACAGGTGTGAAACTACCAAAGCCTTGAAAACATTACCTATTGTTCCCCTCTCTTATGCCATGTTCATCACCTCTGCCAACCTCTTTATTATTCCACGTTTTCTAAAAAATTAGTTGGAAGGATGAAAAGATGAGAGTTAGCAATGAACATTTAATGCATACAATATATAACAGGACAATTATTGCTTAAGGACAGATTTTTTTTTTTCATCCCCCACAAACAAACACACATACATACAGACACATGTTGAGAGAGCTCGCTCAGCTGCTGTGTCACATCGCATCACGCTGCTCTGCACCCGCACATTAACACTCGCCTTTGCTCCTTGTGTGTCTCGCTCCACTTCAATAGCATCAAATGGCTAGAGACGACAAAGGAAGAGAGGGAGCGCTGCCAGCTGCCCCAATGGAGTCATGAAGGTTCACGCCACCACCATGAACATGGCACTGACCCCTCTGCCCTCACAACAATAAGGTTATTCAACTAATTCACACAAAGTAACTCCTCTTGTCTGTTTTAGAATTATCCACTAGACACATCTAAAATCTCACTTTTAATCAACCTTTGTCCTTTGAAGTGCTTGCGGTCTGGTGTCTTTTGGAATATGGCATGCATCTCCTGTTCCCACTAAAGCTGTCAGTCTGATGTTTTAATTAGTTCTCTGAGTCATTTAGATTAGATATATTCTTATTTGTTGTATCGTTTAACTCTAGATGGGTCATTATTGTGTCTTTGCTGATTGGGATAGGATGCTATGTTTATTTATTAATCTATTTGCTTTCACTTGTGAGTAGGTTTTAAACTTTAGCAATAAACAATACCGCTTCTATGCAGATTTTTGTGTAATTTACTCTTTTAATTCAATTGCTCAGGCATCTGAATTTCTACAGGCTGCTCTTGGTGAATTTTAAATGCTGAAACTTGATGGCAGTGATGTTGTCTGTGCTTCAAGCAGCTGTTTACAGTCCTTGACTCCAGTGTGTCACTGTGCATTGAGATTGGTTGTAGCTACCTTACCCACCACTGTGATCTGCATTTCACAGCTGGCATGTCCTCCCTGAGTACCAGGCGATTTAGATTTGCAGACACAAACTTGTACTCCCTGCTGTTGTTCTCCATCAGAGTGCTTGGGGAGATTTTATATATATTTATATTGTTTTTACCATTGTCCTTATTATGTGTGGTGGCAAGAAAAACATGACTTTATTGCCCTTATTTTTCACATCTTCTGGATTTTAAACCTTTCATTTATTGCTTTGATTGTAGATATTAGAAAGTTTAAGTTATTGCTATTTCCTCACATACAGTACAGACCAAAAGTTTGGACACACCTTCTAAATTCAATGGGTTTTCTTTGTTTTCATGACTATTTATAAGGCAAGAAATCCCATTTATTAACCTGACAGGGCACACCTACAAAGTGAAAACCATTTCAGGTGACTACCTCTTGAAGCTCATCAAGAAAATGCAGAGTGTGTGCAAAGCAGTAATCACAGCAAAAGGTTGCTACTTTGAAGAAACTAGAATATAAGGGGTGTTTCCAGTTGTTTTACACTTTTTTGTTTAGTGCATATTTCCACATGTGTTATTCATAGTTTTGATGCCTTCAGTGTGAATCTACAATGTCAATAGTCATGAAAATAAAGGAAACTCATTGAATTAAAAGGTGTGTCCAAACTTTTGGTCTGTACTGTACATCTAAAGATAAAGACATAGCTCCCTTATATGGACGGCATGTTCACTTGCTTAACCCATTTTGAAAAGTGTTTTTTAATCCAGAGGAATTAAAAGCAGCCCAAAGCTTTCAGGCTTTGGGCTGCTAGTTAAAGACTACTAGACAATGTAAGAACTTTAAAATGTATAGCGTAAATGTCAAAAAATGCTTAATTTATATGACTTTAACAAGTGCAACACTATTAATTTTAAGATTTCACTACATCTGTGCAATTAACATAAAGGTTGGATTTTTTGTTCAAAATTATGCCACTTTATCCATCCTTGATGATTCTGCTATTTTGTGTTTCCTTCACTATTATGCTTGGCTTTTTTTGTTGTACAAGAGACTTTACATGAGAATCTTCCTTAAGTTTTTAACTTTCTTATTGTGTCATCGTCACTGTTTGTGGCAAGAACATTATTGTGTCTGTTAAAACTCTGAAATGCAGTCAAATAAGCCTTATAATAATGTTAGAATAATAACTAATGCTGTCTTTTTCACACAGAAATAATCCCTCTGACAAACATGCTAATTATTTAGGGCAAAGGCTTACACCTGCTTTCCCCTTGACTAGATTGCTAAGTCCATATCTGATGTAAACTGCAAGTGAATCACCGCTGAATATTGTCTCTGAATTTTGTTCCTTTCTTTCCTCAGGAACTTGTGTCTCTTTAACATAAAGATTCTTTTCACTCTGCCATGAGGGCATTTTCTGAACCCTTCCTGGTCATATTCAGAGGAGCAGGACCTTTGGAAAACAAATAGGACAATAGCATTTCATTGAGATCCTTGGCATGTGTGCATTCCTGAGTCTTGCACAACATTTCATTATGAGTAAAAGGAGGAAGGGTGAAAAAAGAAAGGTAGCTCATGTGAAAGAAATGATAAAAGGCAGTAATGAGGGAAGATAGGGGTATGAGGACAGTAGAGCGGGGATCTGTGTGCACTAGTCAAGTCATTGTGGGGTTTCTAAACACTGGGTGGGATGCAGATACTAGGTACATAGTTCAACATGTGCACACATACATAAATGCACATGTGCCTACATACACCAAAGTGTGAGAACCACCTGAACTTGTAGCACAATTCCATCTTGTTTGACTCATTCTCTCTTAGGAAAAAAAGCTGTAAATTTACAAAAGCTGCAGGCAACTTAGTCTGAAAGTAGAGCCTGTCAGTAAACTTGATATTACAATTTAAGTCTGCTTCTATTGGGTTGCAGTTCAAAAGAGATTAGGTATGCATCATTTAGTCATGCAGCTCTTGAGCCGGAATTGGTGGTGAGGGAGATCAGTCCAAAGGAAACAGGATCTCATCCGAGGAGATCCAGATCTGAGTCCAGCTCATAAAACTGTCTCTCCTAATGGATCACCTCACTGGAACACGTGCATTGCTCATGCATACACTCATACAGATGCAGAGAGCATGAAAGCGTGCGCACACCTGGGCATGGGTGCATGACCAAAAGATCAACACACTCCACTGTCAGGTAAAACCACACACACACACTTTAACAAGCTTTCATCAACATGCTGTCATTTTCAGAAGATGAGTTGAAATCTAAGCTCATGAATCCACAATAGACAAATTCAAGCAAATTGTTTGCTGAACCGTGTTATATTTGCATGTGTGTTTCAAGGCAAACAGAGCAGTGTGTGCTGGTCCTGTGATGTGGACTGGCTCTCTCAAGAGAGAGCACGCACACATTCACACCCACACACTGAAAACATTCCCGGCTGCCCCCTGCCAGCCAAGCCCAGCACTTGACCTCTCCATGTCACTCAATCCAACGGGCAATATTTGCTTTCGTCATCATAAATATTAAATACGTGCAGGGGCAAATATTTGGGTTTGGCGACCTCGAAGTGGTAAATGAATTAATGTATTCACATGAACAGAGCAGGGTAGCCAGGGTGTCCCTGTGTGCACATCCACACACACACACCCCCACACACAGCCTTTCAGCTCCTCCAGGTCTTTACGGTAAAGGCCTGTCAGCGGTCACGCAGGGGGAAGACCCACAACTTCTGAGGAATGACATAAAAAAAGGTCATGGCATATGACTGAAGTTTACTGAGGCTAAGAAATTGTAAAATGTTTTGGTGTTTGCTGATATATTCCGTGGAAACTACGAACTACTGCGAAATCATTTTAGAAATTCAAGTCTATCAAACTCCAATTGAGGAGGTATTTTATGAACATTAGTGCGGCATAAATACCTCATAGTGTGGCAGGTGTACCAGCTTTTTCAAAAGACATCTGTTGATTGAAATGAGATGAAAAGGCAGACTATGAGATCTCCAGGTTGTTGTGCACTTTCATCACTACACTCTGCAATTCTGTGCAAAAATATAACTCAAAATGATTCCACTGCTCTAGTCCCTACCCCCCAAAATGCTCAAATTAGCCCAATTGTTATCAGGTTATGAGTGTGGGGTTTGAGCAGCAGTTGCCTTGTTTCTGTAACAGTGATGTGCAAAATACTTGATATGGAGAGCTACCGCTCTCATGTGGCAGAATGTCTTTTCAAATCCAAACAAATCTGTGGGCAATTCTTCAAATGACATTAAAACAAAAGGTTGATATATCTAAGTGTGACCAGAGTATTGTAAAAAACTGTAGGGGAAGTAGTAGCAGAAGTCAAAAGGCGTTTCTTTGAAACAGACCAACTCTTTTGGGTTTCCCTTTTCCAAAACTGCCGCAATCAGAGTGGATAGTGAACAACCTCTAGCATGGTCATTCCTGTTGACTTAAAGGCTGGGGTCCAGCGTAACCTGAGAAGAGTTGTCAGAAAAGGTTTTCAATAGCTGACCTCAGACTCTTGAGCATAATTTTGCCCTCTGACCTGGTGAACATCCTAATTCACCAAAACAAACAGTCTAATTCCTCAGCAAACACCCAGGGAGTCCGTCCTTAACGGCACAGCAAGTGCTACCTTAACCCTCAGCTTTGTGCCATCCATCCGAAGCCTTAACATAGAAGGCCTCAGGCATTCAAAACAATCTTAAGCAGCTTGCTTGTTCAGAATGGATGTGGGATCGATTCACATTAAATGGTTTGATTTAGATAGCACCGGTGCTAAATTACAAAGTTGTCTCCAGACAGAGGTGTCTTGCTTTACCATGTGATCTACAGACTGTCTGGATCTCTATGACAGCAATATAGAAGCAAGTAAGGAAATTGAATTGATATTTTAAATTATTTTCAGCAAGTTTAAAGAATCAGTATTCTAACTACTGGAACTTTAACCATTACTTTTTTAATCAAGAAAGCATTCGTTGCCTTTAGTTTCCCTGTCTCATAGAATTCAGCTGAAAACAAGAATGCAGACTTGTTGCCTCTCTAAAGACAAACAGAAAATACATTGAGACACTCAGTTTCCCCTTGGCTCTCTCTAAAGAAAACAGAGGACAGTGGCATTACAAGGATGGGATTTTAAGGAGGGAGGGAGTCTCAAACATTATCATAGGAAGGATCTGAAGTAATAGACCTCCTGCAGTGCTGCACAAAGAGTTCAACAACAGAGAGATGCACTGCATCAAACCAGGAGGACAAGAGGGGTTCAAAAAGCATTCTTATATGGAGCTTTTCACCCTGTGCCCAGCAGGGGTACAAGCTTCTTCACACACACACAGTGAGGGGATGAGTGGATGGGACAGAGAAGCACAACAATAGATAAAAAAAGAGGGAAACTTTGGAAGACAGTGTGAAAATTTGAGAACACGAGACACTGAATACTTCAGTCATTGTAGTAGAGAGCGTCCGTTGTCACTAACGGATAATACGTCAGGCAGCTGCTGTCCCTGTTTTCTACACTCACCCAAACAGTATCAGTTTATATCAGTGAACTGTTTTCTTGGTCAATTTTGTTTTTCATCTGCTTAAAGACCATCATCATGGTAGCCACTGATGAGCACTGTGAATGTAGTTGCCATTCATTAAAACTCTGTATTGATGGAAACGCCGGCCTGCACGGTGCCAAGCCAAGCTGCCTGCTGCCAAGCCCAAAACTGCCTGCCGTTGTAACCCCTCCTGGCACGCCAAAGGAGAACATAATGCAAGTCGGTTCCAGCTTCTCTTTTGGGTGCCAAGAAGAACTCCATGTAACCCTAACACTGACAGGGAGCCAATCCAAATGTGAATGTCCTCAAAGAAAACCAATAAAACAAGACTGTCATTGTGGCAACTAGTTCAGATGGACTTTGTAATGCATACATCTATCCTCTGGTGAATTAGATGGTTTACAGTACATGTAACGATAATATAAAAATATTCATCATATGCAAGGCGTAAGAAATCCCAGCAAATCTGGTTACTCTCTGGGTACTTTCTTTGTTTTCTTGGCATGTTCTTTAAATATGTGCCCTGACATTCTGCCCTTAGGACTGTCATGAGCTTTGTCTCCCTTGCAGCATCCTCAAAAAACAGCACCCAACTGAAGAGAAAGAACAGTGATACATGATTTCACATTTTTACCTGCAACTGTCCATACCCCCATTCCAAGAGAACCTCTGTTCAGCTGGAATGACAGCTGGAGTCTTTTATGTTATGTCTCTACCACTTTTGCACATTTAGAGACTTACATTTTTTTCTTGGTTAGATTGGAGAGAGTCTATTAATGACAATTTTGAATCTTGCTATTGCAATCCAATGTATGTTTAAGGTTGTTGTCTTGCTTAAAGGTGAACAGGATCACTTTACATTTAGCTCCATCCGTCTTTCCAGTAATTCCAATCAGCTTTCCTGCCCTTCCTGAAAAAAACTAAACAAAACAAAAACAAACAAAAAAAACCCATCTTCCGCAGCTTGACGCTGCCACCTCCATAATTGTTGATATTGTGTTCATGCTGATATACAGGGCTAATTTTCCAATTTTAGTTTTTTAATGTATGCCAAAAAGTGATGTTTTTTTATCTTATGTGGCCAGAGCATCTTCTTCTACATGCTGGCTGTGTCCCCTGCATGTCTTTGCATACAAACTGAAATCAGGACTTCTTATGTCATTCTTTCAGCTGTTTCTTTCTCCTTGTCACTGTTTAATAAAAGCCAGATTGATGCAGGGCACAATTAATGATTCTCCCATCCAAATATTTTTACCTGAGCTGCGACTATCACCAGCTGCTCCAGAGGTACCGTGGGCTTTGCTGTTGCTTCTCTGATTTGTGCTCTATGTGAACTTGCATGTGCGGCTTTAGATTATTTGAAGTTGTGTACTTTTAGATGGTGGATTAAACACCATCTAAAGCTAAGGATGTTAATTCATGACCTAGCTCTGTATAAAATTTCTCCACAATCGTGTCCTGATCTTTCATGTGTTGACATGATATTTTAATCATCCTTTTTGTTCATAAACCTCTGAATGCCTTCACTAAGCATTTCTTTAAAGGCAGATTAAATCAAACACAGAGAATAAACAGAACAGAAAGTGTTCACAAAAATGTCACTGAATTTAGTAAAGCAAAGGATTTGCTTCATAACACTGAACACACAGAGGCAAAACTCAGTGCTGTGCGAGTGGTGATCATAAGAACCAACTGGTTTACAACATTTTCCCCTCTACAAGATTCACAAGGCTGACAAGTTCTCCGACATATGGTGAGTGGTACAGAGGGAGATGAGTATTTACTGAGTGTCTCCGCTTTAGCTTTTGAAGTGACAGCTCTCCAAGGAAACATAATCTGCTCTTTTTGTTTTAATAGAAACATCTAATTAAGCACAATGATCCTAACAGGTTGCAGCTGTATTTCCTGCTCTCACATTTGCCTTTATTGTGTGTGGGAAATCCATTTCCACTTTATTCAGGCTGTCTCAGATTTATAGATTTTACATTTGTCTCCTTATTTACTCAACGATTCTGTCCTCTGCCAGTAGCCTGGCTGACAGTTTCAGGACATGGCAGCAATGTTAAAACTGACATGAAATCCCTCATAAAAGGTTCAGAATAATAACCGATTGTGAAAAATATATTTTCAAATTATTCCTAAAAGTGTATGAGCTGTAAATTAAGTCTATCTGGAAATGGTAGTGTCGCTAAAAAAGAGGAAGAGAATAGTTTAAAGTACCATTGCAAAAACAAAACAAAAAAAAAAGTTTTCACTTCTTGACAACATCAGCGAGGTCCTGCAAAACTTTTTTTGCAATTTCAAAGCAATTTTTCATGTGTAACCACAAACAGTTGGCTTAGATCAGCACAAAGTAATCATAACAACATATTTTCAGCAGGAAAATTTTAATTGAGTCTGCTAAAGAAAAGCATCCCCCATCATGTTACTGCCACCGCCATCTTTTCCTGCAGGGATGCTGTGCTCAGAATTTATGGGAAGATGCACTGAGCTATGAAATCATTGAAGAAAATCTATTGGAATGTGGAAAAGAATAAAGGGAGGCTCACTTTCACGAATCTATCTTTGATGGAGGAGTGGCAGACTTTATTGCACTTTGCTACAAGACATGTTTGAGACACAGTACATCACCCAAAACACAACATCCACACCTGATGTTGCTGGTAGTAGCATCATTCTAGTCTTAGAATCAAACTCTTAAGGACAAGACCTGTCACACTGAGAGGCATCTAAAGACATTTGGAAGAAACATAACAGAAAAGAATCTGTACTAGCAAAGTACTAGAAGTTATTGACCTGGGGAAACTCAGTATAATTCCATGCCCCATTCTTCATATTTTTATTTATGCAAAACGTTGTAAGCCATGTA
Source organism: Xiphophorus hellerii (assembly GCF_003331165.1). Lineage (NCBI taxonomy): Eukaryota > Metazoa > Chordata > Actinopteri > Cyprinodontiformes > Poeciliidae > Xiphophorus > Xiphophorus hellerii. Next base: position 17,858,660 of record NC_045689.1, on the reverse strand, counting down.
TCATTTTCCTTACATGCACTAAGTTGTGTTGGTCTATCCCACAAACTTTTATGGCTGTTACCTGACAAATCATGGAAAACTTTAAGCGGCGAGAATACTTTTTCAAGCCAGTGTATGATTTTGAGATTCATATAAAATGAGCAGCTCTCCTTAAACCCACCAACAAGGCGCATATTGACTACGAACAAATACTGTAAAGCTGAATTTAATAATCTCTATACTGTGTACATCAATTTTCATTTTGTTTTTTTAAGTGAGACAGTATGTTCTCCATCATGGCACATTTGCTTGCCACCAGCCTGCATGTGCACACACAAAAACATGCACACGTGCACCAGCTCAGCTCAGCTCAGCTCAGCTTGGCCTGCTAGCCTCATGGCTGTAATTGAGAGTTAATGACGCAGTTGGATCTGTTCTTTACTTCATATTAAACAGAGCCTGCTGCTGCTGCCCGGGCTGTAAAAGCAGCCCAACGCCTCCCCCGCCCCCTTCTGCTTCACCTCCTTTTAACCATCTCCCCCTTTTTTCACAGCCCCATTATAAACCTCCACACTCCTCCTCATTATTTAATGTTTGAACATCTCATTTAAAAGCAACTGGTCTGTTGTTGGTTCCAGGGATTCAAGCTACTGTGCATATGTCCTCTCCTTTGTTGCAACTTTCATTTTTAATTCTTCTAATTTCACATCTGAACAAAGACCCCAAAATGCAGTTAAACAGCCAGTCATCCTGACCAGCTTCACAGTCACATATGTAATAACAAATCAACATCTCTATTTAGACTTCTCTTCTCCCCCTCTGTACATGACACTGACGAAAGAGAGGCAGCAGAAGCACCCCCTTCTTAAATCTCTGATGAGAGGGGCGGGGGTGTGGGCTCCTGCGACTTGCTGGCGCCAAGAATGGTGCGTTGCCCACAGTGAGCAGGGTCGCTAGGGGCCCTTTCTCTATCATTGACCAGAGCGGGGAGAGATGGGCCAAGGTGAACGGAGGGCAAAAGTGGAGATGGTAGAAAAAAGAAGGAAAAAAACTGAATGAAAAGAGAGAGAGAGTAAGAGAGAGAGAGAGAGGCAGGAAAAAAAAACAAACAGGACAGAGGCCGCAGTGTGTGTCAGGTCAGTGGGGAGTTTCAGAATGTTCTCCACTGCTGTTCTCCAAAGCGAAAGACTCCTGGAGGCTTATCTGCTCCTGGTGCTGTCATTTATCATCAGTCGGGAGGAGCAGGGCCACCTCTTTGGTCGACACTAGAGGCACAAGAGCACGTGCACCGGCAGGAACATGTGAGAAGTTGTGCAAAGGCAGAGCAGGCTTGTGGATGTCCATTGAGAACAGTAACATAATGCAAACTGACATCCAAAAAAAATTATGCTTGGTGTGCTGCTATGCTTTCAAACGCACAGTAGCATTAAAATAAGAGATGTGCTGCTGTAAAACACATGTGGGGGTTATATGAATGTCATTAAAAGTGGCACATGAAAAACCAATAAAACTCCATGTGCAGTGAAATACTGGCTTGTGAGTGCACGCAAACAAAATTGTGATCGTCGAGACCTCCCTGCATTGTCCTGAAGGACCAGCTAGGCCCTAATAGGTTCTCTGAAGTGTGCCGTAGTCATTAGAAGACACGTTGTGCTAGTTCCATTTGTTTATGAATGTGTGTGTGTGACCTTAAACCGGCCTGTGCACCCCACTGCCTATTTAGTGCACACTGTTTCAACCCATTAACCTTGAAGATGCTGCTCTACGAACACTTTGTGTTGTTCAGTTTATGACAGCAAACCTGAAATTGTTGTGCTGTGGCCACAATGCAGCCCGGGCAAAACGGCTGACTTGAGAGTCGTCCAGCAAACGGCCATTGGCACATTTTACGAGGAGGGTAAGTCACAAAAGATTATTAATAAATTAACTGGCTGCTTGGAGAGTGCTGTAACTAAACATATTATTAGAAAGTTAAGTGGAAGGAAAACATCTGCTGGAAAAAGTTGCAGAAAATTAGGGGTAGCAGCACTTTTGAGTGGATTGTGAAGCAAAGTTCATTCATTTAAATTTACATATTATAACTTCAAGTACAATTCAGCTAATAAAAGAATCCCTTTTTTTCAGACTTGGCTTGAAAAAATGTCAATGGATGCTTTATTCTGTCTTCTCTGTTGTTTTTTCACTCAGGCAGAGCACCAGAGAGTATTGCTCTTGTCAGCCACCGTGAAGGCGTCCCTAAGGTGTCTGTAGGTTCCCCTGATTTGTGTGTTCCTCCGTCCCAACAGCCTCTGTCTGTCTTTTCCGCTTTATCTGTCTCTCTGCAGATCCCCGCTCACAGCAGGCCATTCTTGCATAACCATTTATTTTACAGATTTTTTTCCTTCCTCCTTCCCTCTCGAGGGCCTGAAGGGTTTAATTACATACATAGACAACCCCTATAAACTTCTATTCTGAGGACTTTTTATTGACTTTCGAGCCTGACTACCCTCCGGCATTTTAATTAACCATTTATAAGAGAAGAAACTACAATTAAATTAAAAAGTTTCTATAAAGGGGCTTTTGCATCGTTCCCGTCTGTTTTTTTGGAAGATGGCAGGCTTTATCTAAATGAGATGGTGTGGATATGTGAAACAGACGGAGCTGGGGTGCCTTGTTTAAGGAAAGGGGGGGGAGGCGCAACAGAGATGACAGAAAGAAGCAGGGGGAAAAAAAGGCATAATTAAAAAGTGGATGGAAGGGAAAGATTGAGAAGAGAGATATAGCTGAAGCCAGGGGTGGAAGGAGGGGTGAGAAGGCCAGGCAGCATGGACCTCGCTACTTAGGCCCTAATTACATGTTGTGAAACTTTAGGCGGCCCGCAGTCATCTGGCTGCTTACGGGGCCTCTCGGAGCATCGACAGACAGAGAAATTACAGCACCATTACACACACTTTCAAAGAGACACAGAGAGCGTGCAGGGGAGTATGAGAGAGGGAAGAACTGTGAGGAGTGGGGAAATGAAAGTAGAGAGCAGGGGAGGGAGAAGGAAGGGGAGGCTGATGTCATTTGCTGTTTTTTAAGAAGGAGTAACAAAGCGCGAGAGTGCTCCTTTGTAAGCCGCTGCTGAGTGGAGAGCTGGTATTTTTACAGGCCTAAAGATCTGTGCGCTCATAACAATGTGGGTACACAGCACTCAGCGGGGGTGCCTCTGTGAAATGTGCCTCCTCTGCACCCACCCTCCTCTCTCTTAATTTTCTCCATCCTCAGAACAACTATACTGCACCCCCTCCACCCTCCTAAACCCAGATGATGAGCTTCTGTTGCCATGAGGCTGCATTGAATAAGGCCTTCCAAAAAACCCCAAGGCAATGCAGGCGCACACTTTCCTAGCACAAGCCTGAGCGTGCACTGCTCTTTTACATCCAGAAAATATGTTTGAAAACATTTTTTTTTTCTCGGTAATACTCAGCTAATCAGTCTGGTGGTTGAGAAGGTGACATCTGGGAGTGAGGTTAGCCCCATCTCCTCACACCCACCTCATCGTTCAGGCAGTTAAACATGCTTACCCAGTGACCTTTAAGTCCACCCTGCCATCTCATCTGCTTTCCTCTCATCTCACCTCCTCTACTTCTTCCTTTTCCCCGCTTCTCCACAACCACCGACTTTTCTCTTCTCCTTCTCCGTCTTTTGCAGTGACAGAGCGTCGGGAAATTTGCCCCCCACCAAACGGTGCGCTAAAAGAAATCAAGGTGGACCTGGGGAACGCAGAGGCGGGAATTCCAGCACAAAGTCAAAAAACCGCAGGGGGTGAAATCAGAGAACAAAAGTGTTTTACTCCACAGATTTTCAGCTTTATTGGTTCAGTGTGCAGAGGGCTGTTTGCCTGCACACACACACACACACCCAAACACACACACACACACACGGGCGGACATGCACGCAGCACACACATAAAACACATAGACACACACTCAAATATTTTAAGTGAATTCACTTTGGTCCTTTTTGTCTTTACTTTATATTTTTAGTGACCCATAAATAAAAATGAGTGAATAGAAAGTTTAAAGTCAGCTTTGAGACAAATCATAAAACAGTTGTTTTCTTCAAAATAAAAATGTAACAAATAAGATTTTAGATTAAGAAAACTAAGAATCCATATTTTTTTGTTTTAACATAGAGAATAAAATGTACACTAATTATAAACTGTATTTTATGAAATCTTTAATCGGTTTAAAACATTCCAGTCTATTCCAGTTTTGATAATTCCATCTATGACTGTTTCTATGTCTGGCAAATTCTACGTGAAATGCATTGATGCACTTTCCCTTTTTGTGTTTTTACATCAACAACTGTGTCTTAAAACATCTCTATTTAGTTAGATTTCTAATCAGTCTGAGTATTTCAGATTATGAACTGCAAAAGATTATGCACAGTCCAGACCCATGTACACTATACAACAGACCTTTGATTAGCCTCAACAAGGTCTTCAATTCATCAGTAAAGCAAGTCATTACTGGCTGTCAGTGGAAGACGCTCAACATGGGCAGGGTTTGGGCCCGCATCATCGGCCACTTCTTATTGAAAAAAAGAAGAATTGCTTACTTTTATCTTAGTCTCTAATAACTCCAAAAGGAAGTCGCTAGATCCGGCTAGCTGTGTTTTGGAAATTACTTGATAAAAGGCCAACTTGCTAAATATAGAGACAGAGTCACTAAGCTGACAACACAGTGTGAGAATAGGAAGCTCCAAACTAAATGCTGTCATCAGCATTTTTAGCAGCCTAAGCGTCAATCCTTGTGTTCTCATGCTACTTAAAAGCTGCTAAACAAAGTGCTGAAGTGCTCTTCATTGTTTATGCATACTTATGTATCAATGTTGTTAGGAAATCCAATGAACAATTTTGTTTATTGACTTTAACACAGCAAAGAAATTTCAAAAGTTTTTCAACTCTGACTTCTGGAACGTAGCACAGGGTGTCAAGCTTGAAGGACTCACTATATATTTATTTATTTATTTTGAATATACAAACAACACCAAGCTTCCCACTTGTTGCATAGTAGCATACATCTCACAATAGCAAATAAAAATTGAAGAAAGCAAAATAGCTATTCAATGCCATAACCAAGGAAAAATAGCTGGCCTAATTAAAAAGGAGTGAGTAGAAGCATAGCTTATTGTCCTTCACCCCTTTGTTCAGCCTTATGAACACATATGGCTATGTGTTACATATATAAACACATTTTTTACATGCAGATACATAGCCACATATTTGCACACACATATTTTCATAACAAACCAATATATGCTTATGCCTCTACAAATACGTGGCTTCCATATTATTGCCATCACAATTTGTGATGAGCAGTCTTATCAATTTTATGCTTCTAACAACACATTTTCATAAAAAAAAGTAACTGTCTGACATTTGGACTTTGTTTGAGATCCTCACTTAGATTATTCCATAGCCTAACACCAGAAATAGATTCCCAGAAACTTTTAAAGTTCATATAATTACGATTTTAAATTTATATTCCCCCTTGGGGCTTACAGTAATAGCTTAGACTTTCTTCTAGAAACAGTCCAAGAGCAAAACACAAGCAAACAAAAAATAAGTAAATAAATAAATCCTGCCATTTTGTCAGGAATTTCAAAAACCTCTAAATTTTTGCATTACATTTTTTTTTTTTTTTACCAGGCAACTTCAAGCCAAGCCCAACCCCTAACCTGTAAGCTCCAACCACTTCATTGCAAAATGACTCAAAGTTTGTTCTGTTGGATTTACGTTGCCCAATGCCTGCTGGTAAATTAAAATGTTTTGTTATTGGCTGCAATGCAGGGTACATGTTCATGTATTTTCTCCCAGTCATGAAGACCAGAGCTGCGTGGCTTCATTTTATTGTTGCTTGCAATGTCCCTGGAATATTGCCAAAGAAAGTTGTAGTTTGCACAAATCAGCTTAGGAAGGAGTCCTTTGCAAACTACCTACTGTTCTTCACAAATCTGCAGATGATTATATAAGTACACAAAGACGTTTTTTGTGTTTTGTATTATTGTTTAGCATGGACATAATTTGTCATTTATCACAAGCTAACGTGAAATATAGCCTCTCTCTTTTAATTAACTTACCTGGCAACTTTTTGTAGAAAAATAAAAGTGGTGACAGATAGAAACAGTACATATAATGTGCACTACTCTCAGAATAACACAAATAGTTTAACGTGTGTTTGACCAGATGACATTTCAAAACTAAAAGCCTTTTTTTATAATGAGTCTGTGGGTAGCATTTCATCACCTTAAATTCAAAAGCTAGCATTTTTAGGCTAATCTACCAATAACTGGAAAAATTCCACATTCAACAAGGATTCTTGTGATAGATTTCTGAAAGCACAAACAGGAAGCACATTAATAATCTCTTCACATTGAACTTTAGCTTTAATAACATAAAGCTACATATTTTTTTAAAGTTTAATCAGTAATGCTTTTATAAGAAATTTATGTCAGATCATGATTTCTTGGTAATGTCAAGTGGTGATAACAAAGACATTTTGAATAATGTCAACTTTGTATTAAAAGTGTCATGATTTATCGAATGGCACTTTATGACAACAGTCATAAATATTCATGAAGACTTACTCATGTTCATGACAGGTGTTATGTCATGTTTATAACGGTGTCATAACAGTCTTATTCACAACCCGTCAAATAAAGTGTTACCACAAAATGACCTCAGTACATAAACTAGGCAAACCTGGGCTTGGATGTTTAGAACTGACTAAATTTTGTAAATCTTTATCTCTCTCCACAGTTTGCTAAAATCTCAACATTCCTAATATTGTCTATAATCTTGTCTCATGAGCTCGAGGCATCATGTCAGTGTCAGACATGCTGTAAGACATAAAATATGTTAAATGTGTGGCCGCAACAGACAGCTTTAAAAGAAGATTTTGTGGTTTTACGTTGCTTAGTTTTGGCCACTGTTGCACCTAAGACCAAAGTCCAAAATCTTCAACCCTTTGAAAAAATCTGTACTGTTGTCAAAGACAAAAATGAATGATGATTGCATTGTTTTCATAGGTAAATATTTTTAAAACCTTTTATAATAAATAAAGGTTTGCACCCACAGTGTGCCTAAATTTAAAGAGGAAGTTGTTGAGGTAAATGTGTAATGCAAGTTTCAAAACACAACAAAAGTGTATGCTCTTTGCACTTCAAAGAACAATTGCGGCACTAACTTTAATTTTCTAGGTCAAAGTAAGCTAGTAACCGCATGTTCATGAGTGTGCATTGATTAGAGCTTTACTGCTTGTACTCATTTCCTGATATTAATTGGTGGGGTGAGGTCTTATCTGATTGCCTGTCTGCAGGCAAATCGAAACAGAGACAGGAGTGGTACGAGCAGAGTGCGAGACAGAGAAGTCAGTGAAGTGGGCAGGATTGCTATCTGTAATCTGTGATCAATCTTGGCCGAAGTGGCTAGTGTGCGAGAGGGAAGCAGGGGCCAACCTCTGTGCTCCCTCCTCGTCTCCAGTTCCCTCTTTTCTCAGCACCCCTCTCATCCCAGGGGTAGCTTGGTCAGCCCTGAGGGGAGAACATGCTGCAGAGCAGGCAGACAATTTTCAGGCTGACTGCTTTTACTTTCGTCCCGTTCAGGGCCTCATGAAAACAAACTGACAAAACAAAGGACAGCAAATTAATGACCCGTGCCACCCAACACCCCCTCACCCACCCTTCAAGCATCCCCCGCACAATAATCCCCCCACACCCACCATCCCTTTCCCTTCAGCACCAGTCTTTCACAATTGACTTCTGGTTTGGCACGTCCTTTCGTTGCCTCTTCTATTCTCCTCCCCTCCTCCTCCTTGTCCTCCCGTTCTGACTTCTGATCACCTTCAGATCATGCACGCGCAGACCCACATATCTGGCCATTGACACGTGCACGAACACATCACTACCACCATCGGCCCCTTAACTCTTTGACCCATGGCATCTGGTTTAGATTGTCACAGGAAGAGAGAGACAGAGACATACAGGGGGAGAAAAGAAGCAAGTGTGAGTGAAGGAGAGAAAAGACCTCTGTCTGTGTTCGGGCCTTCATTATCATGTGTTAATATTAATGTAATTTGAAAAAGAAACAGACACTGGAAAACACTCTGTGAAAAGGGGCTTGTCTGCACTGAGTGTAACAGCATGCTCACGATCCAGACGTGCTTCTCCCAGCCCGCAGCTCTCGTGCAAGACTGCCTTCCCTGAGACGGGCCCTTTTCATGCATTGTCACTTCAACACGAGGTTTCAATCTGTTATTAATGCACATTGCATGAGCCTGGCTTGAGAGCTGCATTTGACTTTCAATGCGGTGTAATAGTAGATTTTGGTAGCTGTTGATTGTTGTAAATGTTTTCACTGAATTGGAATTTTAGCAACTGAATTCAATCCAATTTTGTGATAAAACAGCTTCCAAGTAAAAGGAATCTGTGCTTAGTTTGTCTATGAACGCTTATAGACAGAGAAATGAAAAGAGGTGAATAATAAAGACAGAGTTTAGAAAATGTCAAAAATGTGACAGTCTATACCGGAAGACAAATGCAATTGCTTCAACTGTTTAAAATAGAAATATAAGAGTATACCTCAGCCTGTTTTACTTAGCTATTTGGACCACAGCACATGGAATTCATTTGACACACATCCAGATTTATTTTGTTAGAATTGATATAGTGGAGTTTACTTGAGATTCCTGTAATGTAATCTGTAATTGGCTTGTGCTGAACATTTTGTGGGAGTACCTGCAGGCCATTCTCTTAGCTCACCAGAGCAAGGCCGCCAAAGGAGTGCTGGGTCAAACTGTACGCTTGTAATTCTGATCATTGCCTCCCTGATGTTGACAGAAATCTAATATGATTTTTTTTTTTTCAAACTAAGTAGCAGTAGCAAGATTCAGACTCTAAAAGTTGATTTTTCATTTTATTCTTGTTAATTCACTGATTTTGTGAAAAGTTGTTGGCCTCTGATCCATCCATCCATCCAATGTTGTAGAATACAGAGAGGGGGATCTTTGACCATTCTTTACGTAATTTGTCTAGATTCAATGTTCAGGTTAATATTCTCAAACAATAATCTGAATGTTCATTCTCACTTTTCTTCAGAATTTCTCCTACATTGTTATGCACTTTCTTTCTGTAAAATGTCGAGCAAGGCCTAACTGATTAAGTAAAATAATTTACCACTCAGTGTGAGCTTTGATTAATTTGAGACTGATGTGAAAATAATGGATTTTATTTAATCTGATTATTCTGGAAATATAAGTAAAGTTTCGCAGCCTTTTCAGTTTAATGACATGTCTTAATCACTTCTCAAAAACTGCTTCGGTAATATAAAACTGCTTTGCATATGTTTACCTGGGGTGTAAGTAATGTGGGCAGCTATATTACCTGAAAACTGTATTGATTTTGATTAATTGAATTTGTTCAAGAAGGTGATAGAAAAACAGAAAGAAAACACACTGATACGCTTAAACACATTTTTAAGGGATTAGGTAAAATAGCATTTTATCTACTTGAGCAGACTTTTGAGCATGAAAAGCTGAGGCTAACGCCCTAGCACATCACAGTGGCTTAATGTTTAAACTGGGTTCTTGAATGGATAGAAAGTGAGTTTTATCAGCTATCGCTGATTAATGATGCCTGGAAGGTCAGACAATTTACATCAGCCACATCCACACACAACAAACCCACTCACTTACCCAGCCTCCTCCCTGTCTTACTGTCTGCCTGACCCCTATGAGCTAACTGTCCACTGAAGTAAGATTTATAGTTAATCAGTCTGTGTCGGCAGTAGTCGGTATTGGACTGAGCCAACTTTAGAACATTACCACATAGGGAGGGAATGATGTCAGAGTGGAAGAAACAATAAGAGGGGGGAGGAAAAGGAGGGAAAGGATGCAAGGATGAGGGAATAAAAATTAGGAAATGAAGCCAGCATGACAGGTACCAAGTTAAGAGAAAAACTGATTTTAGAACCCAATGAAGGTGATTGCTTTATGGAGTGGAACTATCTCTGCCCTCATCTTGCTAAGCCACAAGATTGTTTTCACATTACCCAGTAATTTCTGGAGATTCACTGACATTCTTAACTCCACAGTAAGGACAATTAACACAATTTGAATCACAAGTCAAAGTTTGTATGTTTTTGTTCATTTTCAATAAAATTTAGAGATGCACCAATTGCGCTATTCCTAGCCACTACCAATTTTCTTCTTCTTTTTTTTTTTGAGGTTTCAGGTCTTTCAATTGGGATGTTAGTTAGAAGTAAAACAGAAAATGAGGAATTTGCTTGATTAACTGATTTTTGTCAAACTCAAAACTAGCAAACCAAAAGTACAGTTTATGTGTTTACGTACCACAAATTCTGCAAAGCTTTTCATTTTGATGCACTTAAGGAAAGGAAACATTAATTTTTTAGGATTCCAACTACTCATTGGTTAGAGCTGATCCATTGGGAACCTTAGCTGATTTTGTTCTTTGGTCAATTTATTGGTGCAATTCTAAATAAAATATTCATTAGACACACTGGTATATCCATGTATTACTTTAATTCTAAGCTGTGCTTCTGTGCTCCTTTATAGTTTTTCACCCTTATTACATTTTTAACTTCTTTGTAGTGTGTTAGGGTAACTTGAAGTAATAGTATCATGCTCATGTGGACTCTTGGACACACTTACTGATAACACTTGTAATAACTAATTACTTCTTTTGATTGACCATCAGCTGTGGGAATTGGCATATTAAAGTTTTATCTTGAGTGACTTCCAGTCACCATAAACCATCCTCACCAATCAGCCAGCTGTCTTGATTCATTTCCATGCACATTCTTGAGCTCAATAAAAAGCAGCCAGCACATATTTTGCCTGAGCTGCCAAGATGGCTTATGATGACCAAATCCCATGCTTTCATCTTGAGTACCGCTCTATAACGTCACTCGGGTAGCCGGTCTGCAACTGCCTGAGTCAACCGCAACCACATGGTCACAGATGGATTCCTCTTAAGCCCGTACAGATCAGCCACCGACCGCCAGCTATCAACTCGCATCACCACAAAGCCACAAACTAGACCCTGAAAGTGAGGGAGAGATAAAAAAATGAGGAAGAAGAAGCAGGAGGAGAAAAGGAAGATAATATGAAAGTATTGCAAAATGGAAAACATAGATATGAAAACGGGAATGGTGTAAGTTGGTTCCTTTTGCTTTCTAGATGCATGATGCTTTACGGAGTTATATATACCAAAGACTGTCAGCATGCTAATAAGCTTCCTAATGAGTATCACTACAGAGGAACTGCTAATTTAAACCCATGTGATTCAGAGCCACTTATCAAGCTAAAACAGTGAAAATTTCCCATGAAGACAACTAGAGTTATGGCCATCTTTTGAGTTTGTCACAGCCCTCGTACTCCTTCTCCTCCTCCTCTGCCCTCTGTCACTCTGTCCCCCAACTCAATTGCCTCTAATGGACATGCTTTATCTAAGCTGACCTAACCATTGTCAAAGAGAGCAGAATTTGTGAGCTTTTAGAGTGGGTACACTCATCAATGCACAAGGGGGTGGAGGGACAGCCCACAACTGGGAATAAGCATCGGGGTTTTTGCTTGGCAAGTATCCATCCATGCACTCTCCAGGCCACTTCGTTAGCCACCATACACACAAAAATACACATGCACATACACCTCCCTGTCCATTTCCTCTTTCCTCAGCTATGCAAATAGAATGCCAGTGAAATACTAAATCAGTAGACGAGTGGGGTTTACTCATCTGCAGAATGGACACCACAGATGACAAATGCATCTTTCCAGCAGCTTTGAAGCTCACAGTTTAAATTGGAATGCATTCCAAAACAACAAAGGATGCACTTTCTCACTTTGATGTTGGATTCTATTTGTCACATTGATAAAAAATAAATAAATAAATAAATAAATAAAAAAAGATGGTGCAACGAAAACCAATCTGCAGAGGAAAGTTTGAGATAGATCAACTGAGACTTTGTCCCCTCAGCCCAGAGGAGAAACCGGATAGGACCACTTTAAAAATCGCTTAACACACTCAACACAAAAGACAGCTGAGAAACCCGAGACATGTTTGATTTGAGTGTCAGGGTGGGAGGCACTAATCTGTGGACACGACAGACACAGGTGGTGAAACAATCACAGTCTTGCACGAGCGCCCGCTCACACACAAAAATGCACACAAACATGCTCAAAACATCCAAATGCACAAGAATGAACAAATAAGACAAACATGGATGGCAACAGAAGTGCTTGCATAGAAACACTTTTAATGCAAAGGAGTGAATTCAGGCATGTATGGAAATGTACATATGGGGAAAACACCCCCACACACGCCTGCACGCACGCGCACACACCTTCTTACTGAAGGGAACACAGAGAAATCTCCACGTGCATGTCTGCAGCTGGATAAATTACTATGGAGCGTGGTGTTATTTTACTGGGCAGATAAAGACAAGGTGGATCAAATTCCAAGCTCCTGTTTCTCTTTCCTGCCTTTCACCTCGTTTTAATGTGTCAGCGGCACACGCCCTGCCTCAGCTAATGGAGACACGATGAGAAAATTGCGCAAAGAATGGCCAAACTGTGTTTCAAACAGCCGTGCTGCACACATTCTGCTCTGTCTGATATTTCGTTTATCTGAACAAGAATGTTAATATTACGAAAAACTAAGACGTGATCTTAGGGCCACCAAAATGGATTCCCTCAACACCTTGGCTGAGCCTAGAAATTCTGTCCATAAAGATAGTGAAGAGAATCGGTGAAAAAGAGCAACCTTAGCAAAGCCAAACTCTCAACAGAAACGAGTCTGACTTACTGCCGGCAATGCGGCCCAAGCTCTGACACGGGTCATACAGGGACCTAACAGCCCATTTTAAAGGGCCTAGTACCCCATAATCTCTTGTATCCCCCGAAGGACTCCCTGAGGGACACCTTCAAGTCCACAAAATACATTTAGACTGGTTGGGTAAACTCTCATGCACCCCTCTCACCCCCATGCTGAGCTGGTCCAGACTTCCACGACCGGGACGAAAAACCACACTGGTCTTCCTGAATCCAAGGTTCAACTACCCGGTGGATTCTCGTTTCCAGAACCCCTGAATAGGCCTTACCAGGGAGGCTTAGGAGTATGATGGCTTTGTAGTTAAAACACATTCTCCAGCCAATAAAAAGTATTTCAGATTTATTTGCATTAAAGAAGCATTATTATATGAAATCAACTTTTTTGAGCTTTAAATCATGTTAGAATGTTGCTCTTTCATCAAAAGTATTCCTGGAGTGTCACTTAGATTCTTTCATGAAAAACCATGTTTTATTGGCTGATCATATTAACAGTGTGAAAGTGAGCGGTGAAGTGTAGATCTCTGGTTGCATCTGAACAGAAATAAACCTCACAGCTAAAGAGGGCTACAGATAACACAATTACTTCACTAAAGCAAATCTGATAATTACATTTGGTTTGTGTTTTTTAAGAAAAATTGGCTTGACAAATGTAATGATCATGAGTCACAACTTACGCAATAGTTTTTTAAATAAAACAAATAGTCAGTCAGTCAGTTAGTTAGCTAGTTAGTTGTGTCCCTGAGAGATATTGAATGTTGCGCAAGAGCAGAAGGAGGTGTTTCCCAGAGGAACTACCTCTCAAACTCAAACATTTACACACACCTCTCTCTCTCTTTCGTTCTGTCTCTCCTACACACAAACACACACACACTCACATTCAGCCCTTAGGCCATTCTCTGTAATGGGATCCTTACTGTTATTTCTTCTGAATAAAATAAATCCCACTAATTAACATGTTAACATGATAGATGGGCTCTGATTCTGCAGGGAGCAGAGAACGTCTGCACTGAAGCCGCCCTGCTGCCGACTCCACACAGACCATAGGGGAAAAAGAAAATCAAGTCTTTGGGAATGAAAAAGAAGAGAAAATATGAAATGTGTCACACAACGTAAAAACCAGACCAAATCATATGAGTTATTATGAGTGGCTGATTACAATGTGTGACAACATAACTATTTTTTCCTTCCTAAGAAAGCTTATGAAACTGTGGTGACGGAGGATGCATGATGCATTTCAGTTTAAAAAATTAACTTCCTGAGGGTAAGACACATTATTTAATCCTTGCACAATCATGAAACACAAACACAGCAGAAGATTGAGTGTGTTTTTTTTTTGTGTAGCATGAGGAAAAGTAGATAAATTACATCACAGCGATGTGATATGAGTACAACACATTATAGTGTGGAGAGTGAAGCATACAGGGAAGAATCAGAATCTAATTAGCCTATAAGAAACATGAAGACTGAGTACACTGAAAGCACACATAGATGATTGGCATTTAAGCTTTTCTGGCAGGAAAGGAAAAAAGAAAAGAAAACAACCATGCTCTCCAAGGCTGCATTGTCTACTTTGCATTGTACCTAAAATCATATGGTCACCTAATAAAATATAGCTTAAAAATGTGAATCAGAAGGAAAAGAATAAGTTTTTTTTCTCTAAATCTTAAAATTGTGGCATGCATTTATATCCAATCAACTCGAGTTTTCAGTTTGTAGAATTCCCTTACTCTGTATAGATGAAGGTGCGTTGGGTTTGTCAGTACCAGCTTTACACATCTTAAGACAGAAGTTTCCACCTGTTCTTTGCCAAAAGGCTCAAACTCTGTAATTTTAGAAGGAGAGTCTATTGCTACAAACTCCTGATTGAATTCATGTTTAGAATTTGATTAGTCCACTCCTAGACATTAATATGCTTTGATAAAGATCATTCATTTGTAGTTCTGGATATATGTCTAGAGTCATTATCCTGTTGTGAACTGAACCCCCTCTCTTTCATTATGGCCTAAATTTGGACAACCCAAGGTTGTCCTGTCAATAAATTCTCCCACCAGAGCTATGGATAAGTGAAGCTCCTCCACAGTTAACATGGGCTCATTGGTTGTTTCCCTGATTAAAGCTCTACTTGCCTGGTCTGTCAGCTTAGACAGATGTCCATGTCTTGACGGGCATGCAGTTTTTTCCATGTTCTTTCCATTTTGAGAGCATGAGTTTTGCAATGCTCTGCAAGATTCTCAAAGCATGAGATATTTTTTTTGAAATATAATCCTGCTTCAAAATCCTCCACAAATTTACCTCTGACCTGTCTGCTGAGTTCCTTGGTCTACAAGATGCTGTGTGTTCACTAGTGTTTACTAACAAACCTTTGAGTCTCTCACAGAGCATGTGGAGGTAAATTGCACACAAATAACTGCTGGAAGCAGTAAAGGGGTTAACCCCAAGTAAAGGGGTTGGTTATTTCTTGATTATAAAACAATAAATTATGTTATGGTTTTAAAAATTTTTCCTTCCACTTTACAATTCTGCAGAACTTTGCGTTTGTTTATCACATGGCATCCTTGATAAACAGGTTGCAACACGGCAAAACGTAAAAAGTCAGGGGGTGTGAATACTTTTTTTTGCCTACATCTGTTCCCAGGCAGCATCAGTTTCTGGGAAAACTCAAAAGCCAACGCCCGCTGAGCCTGTCCTGTTCTTTATGAATGAATTAATCAGTAGTGACACTGCACTACATGCTCGCTCCTTCCCCATTATTTTAATTAGCCGTTTATATGAACGCCCCCCCAACCCGTACCCCCCATTTCCAAATCTCTTTGTCCTCTTTTGCATTTCATTAATACATTAACATGCACTTGACAAAAAGAGCAAGGACACAGACACAGTTGCGGTCGCTTGACTGGTCACTTTGTAGTCTCCCACCTGTCTTGGCCGGTTTGCCTGCCTCATCAAGAGTTTTTGGTCTCCGTCTGTCCTACCTCGAGCTCCGCAAAAGAAACTTGTAAGGTCACTGGTAATGGCTCCTTTATTATGCTAATGAGAATTGCTTGAGGTTTTCACTAAACGAGACACTTAGCTTTTAAAGCGCTCTCAACAATAGAGGCAAACATGGGATTTTATGGAGGGAAAATCAACGATTTCTCAATGGAATGTTCGCACAATTACCCGACCACAGTTAGGGAAAATAAAACAACCAAAAGGGAAGTTCAAAATGTTTCCACTGGTTGAATAAGGTTAGGGGGTACTGTATGTTGCATGAAGAAGTGCGTAGAGTAAGAGCAGCAGGGTGTGGACGTGTGAGGGTGTGCTCATCTGCGTGGGCATGTCTGGGTGTGCAGCCGCTGTACGGTGATGAGGTGAGAATGATGAAGCCCATTCCTCAAAAAAGTCGCCATGTGCAGCTCATATGTTGGGTCCTTGTTAAGGAGACACTCATTGAGAACACCAAACTAACACAGTTACACAAGCACACACGTATCGTTGCTAGACCTCCCCCTCTGTCTGTGCGGACGCATGCAAGCACCCACCTCGGCCTGGTAACGCCTGCAGGCAAGGGGTGATTGACAGTATCCAGATTGCCAGATTGTTCTCTGGAGTGTTGAGGAATGACATCACACTCATTACAACTTCTAAATATAAGCATTCACATTGCTTGACTGACAAGTCTGTATACAGCATCTGCGCCTGAGTGTGTTTCAAGGGACTCCTGTAATGTGGTTAGAGAGTAAAAGTGTGTGTAGGTGTGTTTTTTTTCCCTAACCAGTCAATAAAGGAACTCTAACTACAGATGCTGTATTTAACTGGGCATGTTTCTCACCCTGTTTAGTTTTTCCGTTTTATTACAATGTACAAACAGGTTTAAAACCCACAGCAGGTATTCACCATAACAGCAGAGTTTTCATTTATTTGAAAAATTTTGCTTTTCTTGTTTTCTTCTAACCAAGCAGGATCTTGGGTCATTCTTCTTTCCTTTAAAGAAAATAAGGTAGTCTTTTTCCAGACCTTATTTATAATATAAATTCGTATTATGAAAAATGTCTGGAAAGAGACAATTTTTTTCCTTCGAAGCCTTTCAAAGTTGCTTTTCCACTTATTTTCCGGTCAGTGCCTGACCGTTTTTAAGTAACTTTGTTGACATCATTTGTTGCCATTTCTTTCTGTAAAAATTAGTGCAAATAAAATAAATTAAAAATAATTTTGACAGCTCTTGGTCAGTTGATCCTTTGCTATTTTTTTCATCAAGCATCATCCAAGCATTCCCATTCTGTCTATTTAATAACCAAACACTTAACCGTTGCACATCATTTATTTTCTGGGTGCTGCAACAAAATTTTGATTATTTACAAATATTAACCGCAATTAACCCATATGTGGTGATTTTGTTTTCTGTCTTTGATCCATCTATTATCCATGCCAGGTTGTCCCTGCAGGTGCCAGTGCCGATCACCAGCAGTCACTGGCTGTGAGGCAGGATACACTTTGGACAGATCTCTAGTCCATCACATGGAAACATACAGGAGAAACAACAATCCACAAACACACAACCCAAGGGCAATTTAGAGTAATCGATTACTTCAAATATCACAAGAAAGTTTGGCTTTTTGAAAGCTATGCAAAAACAAATATTAGAAACTTCAAGATTTTTTTTTTTCAGCTATTAAAACTAAATAGTCACCACATTTAGACATAATAGTATAGACATTTGCATGACATTGTCGCTAAAATTGTTTTGGTGTTAAAAAAAAGGTGCTGGGAGAAGAAAATGCCTTTGGTTTGATTTAACAGAGGAAGAAAGGCTCACTGCAACCTGATAATGATATTCTAGTATTCATCCAGCATCCTTTCAAGGAACAGAACAGCATTAATAATAACAACACACAACAAATCAAAGAATAGCCAACTCCGCTTATAAGCACGCAACAAAATCCTCACATATGTTTGTGGGGCTGCTGCTGAGTTCAAGGCTCCTCCAGCTCGTCTGGCTAGCACATTGTAATTTACAAGCACTCAGTGTCACGTTGAGATCTCAATTAGGCAGCTCGGCTACACACTCGGGCCCTCGAGGCTGGGCTGAGCCGGGCCCACGTTCTGCCTCTTAGTCCAAGGCGCGCTGTGGAGTTCTGCGCTCCTGCAACCCTCAGCCCGCCTGCTGCCTTCGCCTGCCGCCCACAGACAACGCCAACAGTAAATATTTGAGGTTAGAGACAAAGAGGGGAGAAGGGATTCATTTAGCTCATTTGAAAACATGACATTATGATTAAAAGGCAGGGAGTCTGGAAAATAACCTCTCATTTTTTTGTTTTAGATTCTTCTCTATGCAGTGGCAGCTAAATAAAATGTGAATGCTCTATTAACGGAAAAGGCAGTGATTGGTTGAGTTTAACGCAAGAATTAAGAAAAAAGTACTGCTAGAAAAGTTAAAAAAGGATATTTTCTTCATTTAAAGATAAAAATATTAGAACAATAAGGAATAAGAAATAAAAAAGTACTGCCACTGACTTTAGGAACTTCAGACATCCCAAGTGCTGGAATAAAGTAACAAAAGCCCATAAGCTGCCACTACTGTTCTGTGATCAGATCCATATGGACCTTGGCCTCAGCCCCTCCACCACCTGCCTCAAATGTTCCTAATATCTAACAAGCCTGAAAGCCTCCAACTGGCTTCAGACATTCTTTACAAGCGGCCATATTGATGGCTTTTGAGCTGGAGAGCCATTTAGCTCACCAGAAATCTTAAATTATACACTAACCATGTGCAGCAATGTACCCTCTCTCACACACGCACACACGCGCACGCCCTCGCGCACGCACACAAGCAGAGGACAGATGCCACACCAGAGTCTAAGCTTCCTGTTCCTGGCAGTGAATCAAGCATTAAAACATATCGCAGTGGGTAGAGCTGTTATAGTCCAAACACTAATTTTATTTGAAAATAAATAAGAGCTTTAAAGTTTCGGTTTTATAGACATTAGGATACTTAGAAGAAAATGACCTCTCCCTGCAATTTGCAGTGGTGAATAAAGCAAAGTAGTCTTAGGTATAAAAAGAAAAAGAAAAAAAAAAGTTTACAAGCATGATTACCTTTTTTATTTTCGAATGAGTTCATTGAAAATGGGGTATTCTGCTAAATAAGCCTATAATGTATAAAATTACTACAATCCTCTGTATGGCTGGAAATAAAAGGAGCTAACGTAAGTCTTTCTAAATATCACAGAAATTTTCACATTGTGTCAAATGTGGGCTACAATACATTGCCAAAAGTACTAAATAAACCTTGAGCTTTTATATAATTTGTCACATTATTGCTAGAAATAGTTGTGACCTCAAACATGTGGAAGGAGGTGCTCTGGTCAAATGAGACAAAGTTTAACTTTTGGACTAAATGCATTCCCACTGTGGAACAAATTTCAAAAATTCGAAATATCATTTATCATTTTCCCTTCCTTTCACAACATGCTCCATTTATACTACAGTACTACTACAGAATGCCTAAAAGACTAAAGGCCCTAATGAATTCAGATGCCAAAGCTCCTGATTGGCATTATCCTAACAACCTGCAATTACAGTCCTGAAATCGAGTCTTACTGCAGCAGCTTTAACGAGCAAGCCATCACGCAGCCCACAATTATCATCACCAGAACTATTAAAACATGACGGCTACAGCCTTGTTAAACGTTCTCATATGTGGAGTCCTCACAATTTTTTTTATTTTTTTTTTCGCAAGACACAGCCTGACTGATGGACACACAAACAGCAGGATGCAAGACTTGGTGAGGGGCAGGAAGTGACCCTGGTCTGTGGCAGAGAAGTGATTTTCTGTCATTTTACAGAACACTGGAAAACACTCCCAAAAAACCCAATTTAAGAACCTGCTCCAAAACAGATGCTTTGCATATTACCACACATTACTGATGCACAATCATCTATTTTGCAGAGTTCCCTTTGAAACGCCCTTCTGACTTGTTTGACTGTAATCTGGGACCACAGCCTCCTGTGTGAATGACCACAGTAGGCTAGTGGTCTCCTGCAGCCGAACAGCTCCGCTGCTGCAGCAGAGCTCCAGTATCAGGCTGCTCCCTGGTGGGCACATCCCAGTTGGGATTACACTCTGTGGGCTTACACGTGCTTCTGTGGAAGGTCGTGAGTGCTTTAAGCAAGCCGAGAGGCAAAACTATATTTGCCGGTGTTCATTCTAATTGAATAATATTGGAGGAATAGATATTTAATGCAGGGAAGGGTAAGTTTGTGTAACTGTGAATATGGATGTGAAAGAGCCCCTGTGTGTCTAGTGATTTAGTGTGTAAAACTGCAGGAGATGAAGACGAATTAAATAAAATCAGGTACTAGCTTTGAAATGTAGGGAGGAAAAGATGATCACAGGGGGAGGTAAGTTGTATTTGGGTTCAGCCTCCGCTCACAGTCAGGCCAGTGTGCCTCTCAGGTCATGCCTCGATTAGGCTGAGCAGTTGGAGTATGCACTTGGCACAAACACAACAGAGTGGCGCAGATCAGAGATGTAGATGCTCCTGTGGGGATGTGGTGGAGGTTTGGCCAGGCCGGCCCCAGACTGAGGCCAAGCTGAGGCCAGAGGGAAGGACCAGGGCTGTGAGCCATCTCACAGAGTGGAACCTTTGTAGCACTGCTGATCTTCAGGCCAACAGATCTCTGCTCTGGGTTCGCGCATCATGTTTTAGTGAGCTAAGCAGAATTTTTTCTATAGATATTTTCAGGGTGTGAAGAGAATTCAGGTGATTTTGTTCATGACATGAGTGGGGCGTATATTCGTAAAAATATCTTTTTTACTTTGTAAATTTGTTTTATGTTTCCAATCCATTCCTCTTTTTTGGAAGGTTCTTATTTTGATATCTTCTCATTATTTCATGATTACATTATTTTAGTCAAATATTTTTCATCCAAATTCACTTTAATTATAGCTCCTCCTTGATATATCGAGAAAAAAAAACTTACTAAATTTCCTGACCAGTAAATTAGTGAATCATTCCAGCCATTTCCTGGCAATAAGGCTGGAGAATTTGACAGTCTAAAAACAGATGAAAATAAGCTCCCATAAAGTTTCCACACTCCCTCCTGAAGTCTGTTTCATTTTTAATAGTGTAGTGTAGAATTGCCTAACGTTCTCACACTCCTCTACCTGTAAATGTGTGTCCTTTATCTCTAGAATAATCTGCAAGGTCAGCATGGTTCCATGTGTATCCATGTTTGCATTTCTTCCTTGAGCAAATACCAAGAAAGACTCGTGCTCTGTATTCATCCCCATCTTGCATTTCCCCCCCAACCTCCCCACCTATTCACACCCACAGACACACACACTAGGTGAGGTTTCTGATTAATGATAGTCATTTGTCAGGCAGAGGTGGATAAAACAGAGAATATTATCTTTGTGCTAAGGGCCGGAGGACATCACACTCTCTCCCCTCCTTGCGTCTTTCATAACTGGTTGAACAGGACGGCACGCAGGAACACACAGACAGCCCAACATAGAGCAGATCTATTCTCATTACCTCTCTATTAGGACATCAGCTTTCACTGATCAGGCCCTTCGTCTTTATACTGACACCAGGGAGAAAAAGAGGTGGATGAAGGGTAAGGAGAAGAGGAATGGGTGCAATGAAAGTGAAGAGAAATAGGGAAAAGGAGGGGTTCTCTGCAACGCAGAGGGAAACTTGACATTTCTGAATTTGATTAATACAAGTCTAAATCATCCTATTTAGGGAGACATATAGCACTACTACTCCCATGGTAAATGGCATTTATCTGCCCTTATGCTGTCCTTCAGTGAGGAGATTACCAGATTTGCTTTGCAGATTGTTCAGAACACGACCTTCTGAAACAGATGGGAATGACTTTCCTTGGTAAGTTTTGCGAGCAATTTATAAAGAAATAAACCTCCTGTCAGAAAAAAAAAAAAAACTTGTAGAAAAAACTAGAGGAAGTTTTCATTAGTATGATGAAGTGAAAATGGTCAAATTATCTCTGACCTGTAAGAGCAAAATCAGACTTAGAAATTCTGTTTCAAGGCTAGAACTTTCTTTTGCAGTATATGTGCAGATATTTTAGGATCTGCACAAATAATGGCTTTTCTACAGGAGAACACAGTTTTATGTTAATTGTTCTGCCTATTTTAAACATGCTGAACAAAATTCCAAACATTGCTCTTTTTTTTTTTCCATGACAGCACTTTCAATCTTTTATACCAAAGGTTACAATGATGTGCGCCACACCTTTTGTCTCAGGGCACAGCCTTGGTATGTGCACTGTCAATGTTTCAACAAGACAAACAAAAACTCTGAAGGAATCTTTGAGCAAATATTTAATCAGCAGTAGAACAGATCAGCAACAAAAGATTTTCAGGGATACTTATCTACTCCGAGCTGCAGTACTGTAATTACAAAAAAAATAAAATAAAACACAACTTTGTATACATTGTTGAATTACAGGTACATATTCAATTAGAATCAATTTCCTCATTCCAATCATCCTTTTCTCCTTACCTAAAAATTAAACTGCAAAGGCGACATAATGTCCCCACCTGAGCCACAGTCTCCAACTCATTAAAAGCCCGTCAAGGTGTTTTCAGATTAGCAGGGATGCATAACTGAGCTATGTACCTGGTGCAGGGTCTCCTCCTAGTGAGACATGTCTGGAAAAACCTCCAAAGCAAGGTACCAGTGACAGTCTGATCAGTTACTCAAACCAACTCAAATAGCCTCTTTGGATGTGGTTGGAGCTCTGATCTTGGCTTTACCTTGGCATTTAACCCAATCTCTAATGCCACTCTATTCAGAAAACTCCTTCTAATCACTTGTGTTCATATATCCTGAGAGTAAGTGAGGGTAAACAGCAATTCTACAAGATTGTGTACACATTTACTTGGCCACTTTTTCTTCCACTCAACTTTCTATGCGTTTGCTTGGGCAAGGAATTATGTGAACAGTCAGGCTCAGGGCATCAGTGAAAACCTGCCTGAAACTTAAGCTCATGGTCATTCCTATGTTAATGTAGAGCAAAGCATGTCATTTGTTTGATAAAAAAATAATAAAAGTTTTTATAACTGTTCCATAAAATGAAATATCTTTTGTCTTTTATACATTTGTCTATTTTTTTTATAACTTTCTGAAATAAATAAATTTTTCAATGGTATTATAACTTATGAGATGCATCTGTATATATTTAAAAAAGAAAACATTCAGACAAAAGTGTTTTTAATCATTATTAAGGGAAATGATATAAAGCTTTGGGTGGAAAGGGAATGTATGAAATGTCAGGGAAACAAGTGGCATGCATTTCAATACTGTAACTGTATGAAAGTGAAAAACATATTATGGACAAAGAGTTCAATTCTTTATCCTATTCAGACTCCATAACAAAAAATAAACTATAAATAAAAAAAATTCAATAGTCTTCCTTGCCCTCTATTCTCCAAGTGCCAATACGGCGCCAATAAATCGCAAGTCAAGCTCAGTTGTTTCCTCATTGGGGCAGACAGAGAATGAGAGGTGGGGCTAAGTGCCGCCGCTGCTGATCTCTGCACCTGACTGTGGTAAATCAGAGACACAGCGGCCCCATCTTCATGCCGAAGATTTAATGAACTACCGCAGGCTTTTTATACCTCTTAAGGCTCACTGAGTGACCAATTTTTACTTGTTCAGAAGAGGAGGCGATGCTGCCGCAGCCTACTAAATCTTCTATTTGCCACTGAGGATAAAATCTTCCTTTATTCATGGGCTATTTACCAGATGCAGATTTATTACACAGGGTTGCTTTCACAAAAGAGGGGTGAGAGACAAAACCCCAACTTCCATCTTTTCTTCTCACCCCATGCAGGCTGAGATAAAGTACCAGGATGTCTTTGCTTCATCTATGTTGGGATGAACAGGCAGAATTGCCTGTTTCTCAAAGTGTTTCTTTAGGCTCCGCATTGCAGTAAATATAGAAAGACTTTGAGATGGATAGAGAAAAATCTTCAGTCATTAAAACACTCTTAGGTTTACAGAATATATCCCACCCACCCCATCCCTGGCCTAACGCTATTGTTGCCATTGTTACACCTCTCCCTTGGTGTCTGGACTTGCAGAAGGGTCATGGGTGAGAGGTCAAAACAATGCTTATGGATACATGACCTTTGTGGCGGTTTTCTTAAAAAAGCGTTTAACAGAACCTCTCTGGCATCGTCACTTCATGAGAGCAACATGTGTGAATGAGCCAAAACAAATTCAGAAAGTATCAAAGCATTTCTATAACATACATTCCATGTATTGTGTTACGACACACCTGTCTCTATCTTGCTGTTCGTTTGCTGCTTGCCACCACTTGCATCCTGCAGTTCATGGACTTTGGTGACCCATTTTTGACCCTCCTTGTTTGTTTTAAACAAACCATGAACACTCTGCCTTTTCTGTAAAGGAGGTGCACTTTCCATGATTACAAACTTCAACTTTACTCTTACAGCTGTACTGTTAATAATCTGTGCTGGGATCTTTCTGTTGGTCAGATTAATCAGGTTTTATTTAAATGATGTTGCAATTCACTCATCATTATTACCAGTTTACTAGGGAAAATACCTAAGATCTATCTTCTGTGTCCCTGAAAGAATACAGAGGTATGCACAACAGCATAAGTGGAAGTCATAAAGTAGCAAAAATATTTTTCTTAAGTTTATATAAAAAAACCTAAAAAAAATTGTCAGTACTGACACAGCGAAACAGGGTGGTGGTAGAATTATGCTTTGAGATGCTTTTCCTCTACATGAAAATGAAAGCTTATTAGAATTCACAGAAAAGTCGACTGAGTTAAAACAACAAAATCCTGGAATAAATCAAAGGTCGTAAAAGACATGAGGCAGACTTTGAAATTGTGTAGTAATCTAGAGATTTTTTTTTCTAAAAGTGCATGAATAATATGTTTACTATTAGCATACAAATAGATATCAATCGATCAGTATGTTATTTTCTATTAATGCCCCACAAATAAACTTGTGAATGCAAAACTTTAGTGTTTTTGGTGGAAAACAAGAACTTTTCAAGTCTTTGCAGGCACTTTCTCATTAACGACATGAAAGAAGCAAGTCTACAACTTCACTCATGCACCGACACAGTTGTGTTCTTTTTATGTTAACCAAAAGTTTTTCTTACTAATAGGAATTCACACAAAAAAGTGAGCTGATTAATTACTGAATTTGATCTCGCTTGAAAAAACGGAACCTCTTAGAGAATTTCAAGTTAACAGAGATAAGCGAGACATCAAACGGCCACATGTGTTTACTTATTTTTATAAAGCCGAGACTTGTTATCAGGGCTGGGCAGGACTTTGGGCTCCACACATCTTGTTGTTGTTGTGCAGTCTTTCTTGTTTGGAGGAACTGAAGAGACAAGTGTTGGTGGTTAATGGACATAGTGGTTTGTGCGGGCATGCATGTGATGGGGCTAAAACCCCGCTGGTAAATCCCCCCAGCAAAGGCACAGTCCAATGTCTGGATAGATGCCAGAAGTTCTGGACTAATAATCCCGACAATGTTCATGCTCCCACAACAGCTACAGAAAAAAAAAAAAAAAAAACTGGAGTTGTTCCAGCTTTTTTCCCCTCACATCTTTTACTCCTGTTTCCACATCTACTAAACACTGGACAGTTTTTCTTTGTCAGATTGACAACGATTTTATAAGCTTATCAATCACTGAGTTGTGTCTGTTCATGCACGTGAGCCTTTGTGTTTGAAGTCTATCCAGGTCCCAAATTTTTTTTTATGGAAATGCAAATGACTGTGGACCCAATACAAAAGGTGTTAATATGGTGCAAAAGAACATTATGGCTGATCTGCTTAGCAAAAATAGCTTTCAGCCACTTTCCGTGTCTTTCAAAACAATAAATAATTGAATAACATAATACAAAAGACAAAGGAAAACTTCAGTCTGATTTAATGTTAGATCGTTAAAAAAATTGTAAAACTCAAGGTGTATATTTTTTTTCTCCCCTCCAGGGGGTCTTTTTGTGGGCTCTAGTGTCCCTTATATGAAAGTAGGCTGACAGGAAACGGGGAAGAAGAAGAAGGAAGACATGCGGCAAATGTCGCTGGGTTCGGGAATCGAACCCGCGACGAGGACTCAAGGCCTTAAAACGTGGGTCGAGCTATCCCCTACGCCACCACAGCACGCCCGGTGTATAATATTTTAATGATAATCAATATACAGACCAAATCAATAAATTAGATTATTGAAAAGCCAATCTACTTCAGAAACTTTATCTCTATGTGAAACACATTATACAGAATAACTAGGCACAGACTAATGTTGGATAGCCTTTATTTCAGAAAAGTATGAGAAATTTTTACTTACAATAAAAACATGAAATGTAAAATTTAAATATTACAACAAACCAATAAAACACCTTTCCCAGAGAGAAAACATAAAACTATGTTTAATTTTGTTCAATGGTACTTTTAATCTGACAAATGATCCTCAACAGAACACATGCGCTAATTTACTGAATATGAGTTTATGTAGTGCATGAGGTGGACCACAATGTGGATTAGTATCATTTGCCTAAAGCCAAGACTCAAAAAGCTAAAAGTTTATCTATGGTTGGAAAGCATAAGTATATGGTATCAGTCAAAATTTATATGACAATAACTTACAAAAAACAAGCAGATCACAGAGAGCGAAAGAGTCAGACCCACAGGGACTGGGAGTGTAATTGCTGGAACAATGAATTGGGGTTGATTACTAACTGGGTGCAGCTGTAACAGTAGAGCAGACGGCAAGCTGAGGGAGAGACAGAGACAGACAGAAAGAGAGACTGAAAGAGAGAGAGAGCGACATGGCACATAGGAGGAAGGTGAAATAAACACTAAAAGAGAAGCTCCAAAAACATAAATCTAACCATAACAAAGAATAACTAAACACAAAGAATTAATAAAAGATACAACCTACATGAATAAACAACTACAGAGAAAACTCATCAAAAGTAAAGAAAAACTATGGATAAACATAGACTGATAAGCCTCACTACATTTGTGCTGCTGTGCCTCTTACATTGATAGAGGCTGCTGGGTGTATTCATCTTCACTGCCTCAAAATTCAAAAGTTTACTGTCAGTGGTATGATGAATAGCAGCAAAAATCTGTCTCTTTAAAACAAGTAGTATTAATATCCTCTTTGGTGCTGTGTTCCTTATATATGAACCGTTTTAGTTAAACATTCGCTTAAAACAGCGGCTTCAACTCACTAGCTGATAGCCTTCCAACACTATAAGGATTTCTTCACTTTTCTACAAACTCATATGATATCCGTCTAATACACATATGTGTATCAGACGTGATAATAACGTTTCAGAATATCACTTCATGAAATCCATAGTATCCTTTAAACTTTCAAAATATCACACTTTTAACCTTCAAACATCTCTAACATGTAGCTGTTGGCAACTTGCGGTTCTTTTTCAGCTTGTCTCCCACTTATTTGTTGCAATATATATGGTTTCCCAAGGCACATCATAGCCAGTCTCCATGTCTCGCAGTTCCTAAATTTTCATCCTGATACAAGTGTGCCTCTTGTACTCATCTGACCTGACCAGTGATCCCTGAATGGTAATTCTGTCTCAGACTCTTATTGAATATGCCCTTTGGCTCACTTCATGGCACACCAGTGGAAAACCAGTGTTTTATAGCACTCTCTCCTTATATATGGAGCATGCTGCCACACGAGGAGGAAGAATACATGCAGAATCAAGTGTGAGCTCTTTTCTTCTTACTGCTCTGTGTAGCACCAAATCATAGCTGTAGCATTTATCTTTAAAAGTAAAATGTTCGTGTGACCCTCTCTATAAGACGATAGGTGGAGATGTGTGAGGTTATGTGAATATCAGAGGCATACACCTCTCTCACTCATGCGGATTGTACCTTTGATGACCAAATACATCACATCCCCCACACCCTAAAAACTGATGATCCTGTCACCCCAAAATCCCCTTTGTAGCCTTACCATCAGGAATCAGTATAAATAACCGTGACATCACCCCATTCTTATCTATGGGACGTCCCATGCTGATCGATAGCATGGCTCCTGCAGTGTAAATAGCTTCTAATGCCCCATCTTCCCCTTCAAATAGGTCTACATTATTTATGATGGCTGTTAGGTTACCAGTCCAGGACACAATTTATTTCATCCCACCCCTGCTCCTATTATACCATTGCTTTTGAGTCTTGATGGGAGATCAGAGGGAGCATTCATTGTGCAGACGAATAAATACGCATGCCTGTGTTCTCAAAGGGAACTTAAACTCCTAGAGGTCCAAAATCATGACTGGGGATGAAGCTACTGGAGGAGAGAGGAGGAGAAAAGGATGGAGGTGAAAAAAATTGAGGAGGAGTGGACCTGAGTTGTGCTTGGTCCCACCCAGCGGTAACGATAGAACATCCGTTACTCAGATGACAGTGAGAGTGGCAGGCCTATTTGTGCGGCTGCTGGCGCGCTATGACAGATTAGACAGACGGAGCAGTTGGAGGTTGCGTGAAAGTGACAGGCCACATTTCCATTTGGGTGAAAAATCTGGCCAACGTGGGTAACATGGATGAGGGGAAGAGGGGCGACATGGGCTGGCCATGGCCCAGCATATCTGCTGTTTACATTTTTGTAGGTCAGAGTTTTCAACGCATCTCTATAATCTAAATCGTTTTCTCTGTCTCTTGTATTCACGTAATGTATCTCTATAAAAACTGACTTATTCTAATGAGGTTAGATAAACAGAGACACACCACTACGTTACACAAACCCTATTTTGCTGCATTTTAAGTTCCAAGTCTTTTTTGGTATGGCTCTATCAGCGTCTGGAAGTTTTGTACGACACTTAAATTGTTCCCATTCTTGCAGAACACAGCGAAAGTTGTAGACTAAGTTTACCAGTGGGGTCAGTTTTTATTATTTTTTTTATTGAGGCACAGAACAAAACAATGAAACAAAAAACATGGCAACATTTAATTAATCAAGCAAGTCACAGAGCAGAAGAACTATTAGTGGCTACAGAGTTGCAGGTTGCAGATGCCTAATCTAGCAAATGAAAACTGATTTTATCTCAATAAAACTAAAGCTAGCAGTGTTCATTGTTATAGTAAAAGTGTGAAGGTAAAAATTTTACTAGTGCAAGGGACCAATTAGCTACAGTTTCATTGCCAACCTGTATCACCATGAAAAATTGATGGTGCATAATCTCTTCAGTTAAGGGCCCATAACAGGGTCTAGGACCAGTTCTCGCCCCTGTGGAGCAGGCCCCCCTGTTGAGTCCTATAAAAAACTGCCTGTGGCAATATAGGTCACACCCAATCACACTGAGCATGGATTTTTAAGATTCTCATTGATACGTACATCTGGACTTTGACTTGACCATCCCATTGTCCTTCTGGAAGGTGAACCTCTGCCCACCTTCCAGTCTTTTTTAGCCTCTAACAGGTTTTCTTCAAGGAGTACCCTCTATTTAACTTCATCCAAGTTAATATTAGTTGAAACAAGCTAAAGAAAAGTATCCCCTAAGCATGATTTTCCCACCACCGTGTTTTACAGCAGAGGTGGTTTGTTCATTTGTTTTACACACACCACTGTATAGCAAAAAGGTCAATGTTGTTCTTATGTGACCAGACCACCTTCTTCTACAAATTTGCTCTACCCCCAACTTGACTGGTCCCTTTCCATGGTGGAAAACTGCAAAAGTCACTTACATTGACTTACATTGGCATTTTTCTTGCCCCTCTTCCAAAACATCAGATTTGTGAAGTTCATAACTAATATTTGTCCTGTCATCAGATTCTCCCACCTGACCTTTTCCTTTCTAGCTCTTGTTGCCTTACATGAGGCCTCTTAGCAGATCCTGATTAATGCTCTTTATGCTCTAATGCCTTTCACTTTAGTTGGACGGCCAGGTTTGCAGTCAAGCCATACAGAACTTTATCCCTGGCTTGTATAATGTGTTTGTTGGGCTTTATGAAAATGTTTGTCCACTAATGTTCTCTAACTGAGAAACCTTTGAACAACATCTGTGTAATGAACTTAAATTACTGGCAGTTAGTTGATATGAGTATCAGAATAAAGGGGCCAGAATGCAAATCCACTTCCAAAATTTCTTTTTATGTTAGTCATAGAAAATCCCGTAAAATTCAGTTGTTTACATTGGTATATGGGGTGTAAATACTTTTGCAGGGCACTGTAAGTGAGAAATAGCTGTATTTTACAAAATGTAACTACCAGTAAAGCAAAGTAAAAGCATGTATGATCATAATTTTTGGACTAAGCAATCAGGTATTAGTAGTCTGCAAGTGTTTGTGTAAAACTCTAAAACAATATGCTTAATCTTCATTGTCTAACAAAAACACAAGGTTTCACTCCAATAGCCTTCTCAAAACTGTAATGGTTAAAATGACTGAATTTACTTAAGAGTGGAAAGACACCATTTCTGCTGATGTGGACAGTTAGGTTGAAGTCAAAAAATGAGAGGGAGCAAAGTGTTATTCTTCCAGCAAAATCTAGAGACGTATGTGTGTGTGTGTGCGCAGTGTAGGCGTGTGTGTGCGCGTGCGAACAGTCCGAGGAATGTTCATCCTCACGCCTCATTGGTGTTCTCATTGCTGCACACAGATCGAGCAGTGGAGATGGGACGCCCTAGATTTACGGGACGTGTCAGAGGCTTCACATCCTCAGGCCCCCTGGGGACCATCTCCTGTCTTGATCTTGGCCTGCAAGGAAAACAGCCGTCCCTCACAGTCTGACAGTGAGGTGGAGCCATCCAAACACTCTGGGAGGACGGAGACTGGTGGAAAAGAAGGAATGTGGGGAAAAGAGGGAGGGAGGGAGGGAAGGAGGCCACCTTTGGATAAGGCCACAGCAGCTCTAGTATTGTGGTGTCTTTATATTAACACATTTGAAATCATGGGGTTAGGCTCCGACAGGAACTCAGATTTCATAACTTTATTTTCATGAAATAATTTCAGACATAAGTTGCCATGGTGACTTATGGCACATAAACAAACAGTGACTAATTTGATTGTGTCCTCTGTTTAACAGGTGTTTACATTTAGTCAGTAGTGGCTTAGTCATAGCCTTATTAAACTTCTTCAATAAGGATCAAATATGCATGGTAACTCCTTTATTTTACAGCCTTTCTTACCGTCACTTATGAACTTCAGAGCTAACAAAAAGAGGCAATGTTTTTGTTCTCTAAAGCCCACAAAAGCCTTTTTGTCCCCTACAGGAACTAGTAGCTGTTGAGGAAAGGAAATGGAGCATGGTGCCAGCCGGATGATTTATGGCTCTGTGTCCTGGGTGGCAGTTGGACCAGGTCCCACTGTCACTATGAGCAGAGAGAAGCATGGCATGGCCCAGTCAAAGCTGCCCAGTGCTCTAAAGACGTTACAATGCATGTCATAAAGTGGTTTTGAGTGAATGGAAGCT
Organism: Xiphophorus hellerii; assembly: GCF_003331165.1. NCBI lineage: Eukaryota > Metazoa > Chordata > Actinopteri > Cyprinodontiformes > Poeciliidae > Xiphophorus > Xiphophorus hellerii. Next base: position 17,827,366 of record NC_045689.1, on the reverse strand, counting down.
GCAATAATCTGGTGAAAAGGAAGAATTGAAGGAGGAAAAAATGCTGTAAGAATCTTCCTTGAGATCCTCCCCTTTCCACACTTGTTGACAGATTCTAATCCAGCCCAGAAACTGATTCTGGAAGTTTTTCACATACGTTTGAAGACACTAACTCGTTAGGACTTCACAGAGCTAGAGACTACAATTAGTAAGTTGGAGATGTCAGAAATGGCCACTAAGTTTCATAGGGAGAAATCCTTTGTGACGGATTGGTGCTGACATCACAGGCAGATGAGGAGGGAGCGACCAACTCCCAGAGTGCCGTGTCTGTGTCAACCCTCATCTGTAAGCTCACATGAACAAAGTTCCCTCACAGACTACCTGCTGCAGCCTTGAAAATCCTATTAGGGTTTCCTGCGGGACACTTGGGAACTCTCCATCTAGAGATCTGTCTCTCAGAAAAAGAACACCTTTTCCCCTCTCTTCATTTCACCTTTTTTCATCTCTTTTTCATTAATAATGATTGTCCTACTCTTTACTCTTCAGTCTAATTTTTGTCTTTTATGTCTGCTCTATTACCTTCTAACAGTCTTGTTTTTACCCTATTTGGTTGTCTCGTTTTCCTTGCTTTATTTGTCTTGGTCTGCCCTCCCTATTGCAAAAGTCAATCCTATGATTGGAATTAAAAGTACTTCTATTCTGACAGCACTTCTAAGAAAGAAAACACAATCCATAATCTCGATATTCCAAACAGAGAATATGTTGACATGTATACACAGATTTGGTAAGAAGCATGTGTCCATCATTTCATATAATACATAATTTCTTAAAATACATCAAATTCATAACAAATACTTTCACTGATTTTAAAAAATCAAGAATTTGGTACAAACTTTGGACTTATTGTAGATTTCCTCTTCTTCACACATAGTTAACATTGTACATACAGGCTGAAACTCATTCATATCCTCTACCAATGTTTGGTTAAGGTCCCTTAGACAGCCTACATGTTTGTATGCATAAACTAGTTCCTCTTTCTAAGAGATAATACAACGTTTAAAGTGGCCTTTTCTGATAAATGCAACTGGTTTGTTACATTACTTTAAGTTAAGCTTTGAATTCCACCAAATCAGTCATTATTTGTTATGCAAATTGGTTATTTATCTTTATGGGCTCTTTGCACCTGCTGCGCTGACGTCACAACCGCATGCGCAAACGCGGCTCTCTTTTTTCCGCTTTGAGTTACCATTACAGCTAGAAAAGACAAAGTTACGGTGGCCGACAGGTGCAAATGCGCAGCAAAAGAGAAAACATGCAAACAAAAAAGAAGACACCCCCGAATGAAATGCAGCAAACAAAAAGAGAGACGCAAACACCCCCGAATGAAATGCAGCAAATAAAAAGAGAGACGCAAACACCCCCGAATGAAATGCAGCAAACAAAAAGAGAGACGCAAACACCCCCGAATGAAATGCAGCAAATAAAAAGAGAGACGCAAACACCCCCGAATGAAATGCAGCAAATAAAAAGAGAGACGCAAACACCCCCGAATGAAATGCAGCAAATAAAAAGAGAGACGCAAACACCCCCGAATGAAATGCAGCAAATAAAAAGAGAGACGCAAACAGCCCCGAATGAAATGCAGCAAACAAAAAGTGTTGAAAACGGAAGTGCTCCAGACCACTAGGGGGAGTCAAAGAAAATAGTATTCATTTCTATGGGACCAGATGCAAGATTCTTCTTCTTCTTCTTCTTCTTGGTATTTATTGGCGGTTGGCAACAAACTTACAGTAGCATTACCGCCACTTACCAGTATGGAGTGTGGTTCGAGATGGTCTATAAACTTTCACTTTCTACCTTTTCCCTCCATTAACTCCTGATTAAACATACCCCCACACATACACACCTGCTTATATTATCCAACTTGCTTATAGCTTTATATACCCCTCTTTGATATTCTTTACACACTCACACCCAACTTGCTCTACTCATATCCTATGAAATAGCTTTGTTTTTTTAAGATACCGAATAATTATTTGAATATGTCTACTCCCGAAATCTCTCCTCAAAAATTCTATTAAATTAAACCTTTCTTTAATACCTACACACTCTCTCAGCATGCATCTTCTCTCTTCTTCATACTTACAACACTCTAAAATAATATGCTCTATTGTTTCAGACTTCTCACAATAATCACACTTTCCAGATGCAAGATTCAGAGAGATACCTTTACTTTCTTTCAAATTTCTTTCTCTGAATCTTGCATCTGGTCCCATAGAAATGAATACTATTTTCTTTGACTCCCCCTAGTGGTCTGGAGCACTTCCGTTTTCAACACTTTTTGTTTGCTGCATTTCATTCGGGGGTGTTTGCGTCTCTCTTTTTATTTGCTGCATTTCATTCGGGGGTGTTTGCGTCTCTCTTTTTATTTGCTGCATTTCATTCGGGGGTGTTTGCGTCTCTCTTTTTATTTGCTGCATTTCATTCGGGGGTGTTTGCGTCTCTTTTTATTTGCTGCATTTCATTCGGGGGTGTTTGCGTCTCTCTTTTTGTTTGCTGCATTTCATTCGGGGGTGTCTTCTTTTTTGTTTGCATGTTTTCTCTTTTGCTGCGCATTTGCACCTGTCGGCCACCGTACAAAGTCTTATTTCTGACGCAAATAAAACAATACTATGAACATTGCTGTCTTCCTAATATAATTGGCTTTTAAGTTTTCATGGATTTCCAAGCGGTCCTGAATTAAGAAGACGATGGCTTGTAAATATTCGTCGCTACCAGTTAAAGCTAACGCCGCACAGCAAAGTTTACAGCCGTCACTTCACTCCGGATCAACTTCTTCAGCCTAAAGCAGAAGGTAAAGGAGCCTCCTGTGTTATTTCCATGTAATCACTTCTGTATTCAGTCTGAAAGAGCGAGTTTATGGGAACGAGAGAGCAGACCAGAGCCAGACAGCCGAGCAACTGATCTGCCTGTACACACTGCTGTAAACACCGTCCTGCTTCACAACATGCAAAACTAATAAAGCGAAGTAACACGGAGACCTTAAGGAACACGGTTATATTTTTCTAAAAGCAACAACTGAACCTGAACAGTCAGCTGAACTAGAACTCCGACACCAGAGCTGCTCTATTGTTAAGCTATGGGTTTGTTGTGCTTCATGCTTCAGAAGCGAAAAGCCCGAACCGTAAAATCCCCCATTACTTGGTCTCTGACACTAACGACAACAAACACACGTAATATACTTGAAAACAAGGTAAAAACATTGTCCGTTAATGAATGATGAAAAATGTTTAGATACTTAAATAGCACATTTTTACAAGAAAAATGTCAGAGAATATTGCCTACTAGCATAAGCTAAAGCTAATGTTAGCCACAAAGTTTAAAGAAAGTAAAACTCACCTTTGTATCTGTGTATAAGGAGGCGAACATCTTAAAACCTTTATCCAGCTTACTTGTCAGGGCTTCGGATCGATGTACATCATTAATTGTTACCTTGGACAAGCCCTGCAAATACTGAATGTAAAGAGCCTTTTGCAATAGATCGGAAAAGATTGAGCCGCTTTTCCCCGAACGCGGAAGCTGAGGTGCAAAGAGCCCAATGTTTGAAGTGAGAGGGGAGTATTTCCTGTTGCACTTGAACGCACCTCAAGCAGCAAAGTCATGTAGCCTGACGCATGGAGGAGGAGATTAAATGACGCGCTGTGCTAGCACTGGGCTAGCAGGAGGTAAGGCCTGCTACACTATCAGCCCAGAAGTAAAATATCTTTCTTGGTTAATTCACATTTCATAAGTTGTATATTTGTACCTATGTTTGAAGGGATATGTCTTCTCATTGACAATATAATGTTATATGGTCTATATGAACCGAAATTAGATTTTATTTAAATGTACAGCAAGCTTATGCTAGTTTTTGTGTTACAGGTAATGTGAGTCATGTTAGCTAGGTTTCATGCAGCTGTGGTGGGTTGTTCCTGGATGTTTGTTTGATTTTACTAATGCTTCTTTATTTTTGATGTTAGTTTCTTGCAAAGAGACCAGATTTTGGGCCAGATTGTGTGGATTGCTCACTGCTGTTTATTTGTGATATCTCAAACAAACAAAATAAAAGACAGTCAACCCAGATCTGGCTCCTCTCCTCCATTGAAAGACACACAGCAGAGTTAAAGTTTGGACCAGTCACTGATCATGAAAATAATCTTCCAAATCTGTTTGGCTGTTCCATATGGTATCCAACCAAAATAATATATCCATATCTACAACGACTGCATGTAATCTTATGACCAGAACAAAAGCCATCACTGACATGCTGTTTCTTAACACTAGTCCATTAAAATTCACCACTAAATTCTCACTACATCATTTATGGGTAAAAAGAAACTGGTACATAAGCTGGTAGACTAAAAAATATATGTGCTCTGTGAAGAAAACATGATCAGTAATTTTTCAAAAAATAATTCATGTTTATCCTACATATAATTTAACACTCCCCAGTTATTAAGTGGTGACAGAAACTGATGGACTACATTATTATTATGCATCCTGAAAGCAATTAGAAAACACTTATTGACTGGGATGTGATCCGAGGTTATTGCCAACATAATTAACCCCATTAAGTATGAGAGCCAGACTAATGTAAAATATGACCTTCAAACACACTGTTCACTGAGGGGCAGTTAGTGTTAAACAGGGCACAACAAAAAAACTTGCTTTTAATTGCACAGTTAGAAAGTCATGGGGCTCAGATGAAAATCATGTTAAACTATTAGGTTAGAAATATGATCCTAGATGGTGTAACAAAAATAATTAGATCATAAATGAAAGTGTACATGTATTACTGAAAATTATATTTGCTTCAAACCAGAAGGTTTCTCAGAATATTATTTTTTAAATGCTATATTATAATAATTAATGTATCGATGTATACAACTTAAATTTTGTAGATGGTTAAAACAGAGATAATTTACCCTTTTTTTCCTGGGCAATTAATTTTATCCCACAATTTTTTGTTAATTAGAATCAGCAGTTTTTACCTGTCCTTGAATGCTGGTCGTCTACATGTGAATGATTAATGTAACAACTAAAAGAGATCATGAATGAAAAGGAGCAGAAAAATGTTTAATTTATAATATTTGCCCCCCTGTTCATAGAGAGAATATTAGCTATTTAACTCAGAAGACTACTACAGACATTTTTCAAATACACAAACATACATAAATCCTTAAAACATACTCAACAAATATCAGTTTATTTAATGTTGCAGAACTTTATCATAATTGTTGAATTTCTTTATATGCAGAAACAGATTTATTATTTTATCTCACTGTCAAGAGTGTTCCAAAATCTGACACTTTTAATTGACATAGATCCTTTCATTATTTCCCTTCTTAACAAAATCTTTTAGAAAATTTTGGTTCATTTTACTTTCTAATTGATTTAACTTTTTACAAATGTCTTTTGATTACTGTTTGGTAATATGTTTACATAAATTTAAGCTTTTTTACTATATCAATTCTTTACATTTCAGGGAGTTTCATTGTATAAATATTGGACAACATTAAAAGTCTTTCTGAATTTACTTAAATAATCTTTTTACTTTTTAGAATAATTTTACTACAGTTTAAACACCCTTTTTTTGCAGGGCAAGAAAGTTTGTTTCTATTCTATTTTATTCTATTCCAGCTCCTCTCGTGGGCAGACTACATTCTCCTGGACCTTCCTCTTTATACTGATCAAGTTCTGTCATATCTTCACAAATCCAAATTGATCTGAAATCCATCCATTCCTATTCCTAGTCCATGTTTATTTATTTGTTTATTTTTCTGGTCTCTTAGCCTCCTCACTTCTCTTGCAATGTCCCCTTTCTTTTCTGTTAAATGTTCACACATTTGTTCCATTCCATTTTTTTTTGTCAATGGTATTATTTTAAGATATAATACCTTTGTTTCCTGCCAATGAATATAATTATAATAGCAGTTCCAGGTTTCTCAGATTTCCTCTGTGATACATATATTGTCTTGTAAATATTGTCTTGACTCTGAAGAGAATCTGCCACTTGTTGCTCCAGTGACAGCAGTCCTCTGTTGTATCCACGTTGGCTGTAGTTGTGGCTCATGTTTGGTGTCGAGGTTCTTGCCCTGTAATCATAAAATCTTCTTTCTCCTTCATTGATTCTCTCCTCGAGCAAAGCGATCTTCTTATCCCTTCCTGTCAGCATCATTTGTAGTGACTTCACTTTATTTACAACTTTGAGCAAACATTCATGTTGCAGTGCTAACTTTGTCAGCTTCTCTGACATAAGATTGACGGGGTCTCCTGAACCTTATGTCACTTATGTTACTTTTGAAGTTTATCGTTGCTCAGTTATTACTTGAAGAGTTGGCATTAGCTTTAGCTCCTATTAGCTGTTGAGCTCCTCATTTGCTGAGCTATGAACTTCTAAAATTTTGTAACTTGTACCAAAGTAAGTCTTAATCTCAAAAATTTAAATAACAAAAACTACACTAACTTCTTAAGGGAGTTGCATCTTAACAATGAAGGTACCTTGACATTTAGAAACTGGGTTGAAACAGAAACATATTTTTATTTTTACAGTTTGTAGTTAATTTAAACGTTGTTACTTATTTCATCATTCTCCACTTTCTTTTTTAATGAAATATTGTTTTGATTTTAAAAACTACTACTTTTGATAGAGTACAACTAAAAGATGTCGTATTCTTCTGGATTTTTTTCCCCCTGATTTTTGTTCATAACAGTTTTGAAACCGTCAAAATTGCTTACCATTTGGAAGAATTATGCATAGGATCAAATATTTAGCTTGATCTTTTTTACCAGTCAATTTCTCTTGAATAGCCTCTTTAATGTTCTTCACTATGTTATGCCATTATCTTTAGAAAACAGGCAGGCAAAGCTCATATTGATTTTCCAATACCAGATGAGTGCACAGCAGCCTATCATATGGCCCATATTAAAGCATTATGACATAGAATGAAGTTGAGGTTAAGACCTCATTACTGCCATCTTGGCCTCTGCTTTCACTCTCCTTAGTCCTGGAAGCTCCCAGTTCTGGTTTTGGACTTGATCATGTTTAATTGGAGCAGCAATTCAGTTTAACTGGAAACGAGGTACTCTGCTGCTATGATGAATATTGCCTGGCATGTGTTCCTGACGTTTTACCCAGTAACAAGCTTTCGAGTCAGACCATAGCATCCCATTACCCTTTGAACTCCTGCTCAAAGACACAATACAGATATTACTCCAGAACAATGTGACACAAGGTCCGCGCAAAGAGATTCCCACTACTAGATACAATGATGGAGGTTAAGACTTTACAAGTAGAGGAATGATGGTGTGAGGGGACATCTACCAGAGGCTAACAGGACAGTCCCTTTTTGCACAACTCTGATCACAGAAACAGAGAAAAGTGGTCTGGTACGGTAATATTAGCTCTTGATTATTTGTGTTAACCATTGCTCAGATTTACTGCCTAGGTAATGTGATCTGACTGGTAGTTAAGCACTAGCAGAAAAAGGGGCAGCAAAGCCAGGACAAAGTGGCCTTTCCCCTCTTCGTTTTCTCAAACTGGACCAATAAAAATCTATCAGCTCTGCCCCGAGTGGCATTCTCTACTGCTTTCTGACCTGCCCCATTGGGAAGACATTTGGAAACAATCAACAGTGTGTTTAAAGAGAAGGCCCTTCCCCTATCAATCCCCCTAGATAAGGTATCTATTAGCCGGGCTCTCTGGCCCAGCACACGGAATTCATCACCTCTGTTTCCTGTAAGCCGTTTAGGGGTCCCCTCATTTTCACTCCAGCGTGAGCAGAGTGCAGGGGGCAAAGTCTGAGTGTGCTGCTGTGTGCTTATGTGAACAAAATCAATGTGGTTCACCACAGAGGTGTGTGTTTTGTAAATTGAGAAAACACCAATTCAAAAGGCAAGATTGATTTTGAATTGAAGAAATGTATTTATTCTGCTACTCAGTTACCTAACCATATTCTTATTGACTTTTTTACTTGATTACTAGCTCATTCTGTTACTTATTAATTAAGACTTATTTGTCTCGTAGCCTTACACCATTATACTTACTCACTTACTGTCAAAACGTGGAACATGCTATGAAAGTCTGTGTGTAATTCTAACATATATTTATTTCAATTCCAGCAATACCACACAATACAAGTAATATAACCAGACAATTAAAACAGAAGATAAGACCTTTCTCTTAAAATGTGGTTTAAAAATTTTATTTCTGGTAAGAAATACATCAGGATAACTCCACATTTATTCCCACTTGAAATGGCTAAATTCACGAACAGACATGGACACAGTCGAACATTTTTATTCTACTTTCTTAAGGGGTTTGGCCTGTTAAAACCTAACTTTAGATTGGTGTGCTCCTGACTGTTGAAGTGAGAGTGAGCACCCTGGTGAGATCCAAAAAGTTTTAAGTCTGGTAAGGGATTTGAAGAGTTTGCAGAAGAATTGGATTTCAGCCATACCTCTTTATGGAAAAAAGTCCGTCAGTAGATTCAAAGCAACTGCTAACATGCCAACATCTGGCCCTCCAAGCTAGTTCACCTGGAGACCAGACCCCAAAACCCTAAAATGTTATCACAGCACCTACTGCAGTGTTCTTACTACTGTTAATGTGAAAGTGCATGTCTGTAAACAACCAGAAAGAAACAAGTATGAAGTGTGCAAACATTTGCTCTATCAAAGGAACACAAAGAACCTTGCACCAATAGTATGGCTTAGAAGTGGATGTGTCATGGTTTGAGACTGGTTTTCTGCAGCAGGATCTGGTTAGCTTAGCATCGTAAAATTTAGCATGAATTCTACCGTGTCTCAGAGATTGCTGGAGGAAAATGTGAGCCCATGTATAACGTAATATATAACAAATGTCAAGGAAGGCGGTAGATAGATAGCATCAGCAGACCTTTTCAGCTTCCTCTTGGTGGATTTTATTGACAAAAATCAAAGTTTTCTGCCAGTTTGTTAACAAGGAACAGAGGGCTTACTTGTCTCTCAGTATTTTCCATCTTAAATCTCCAGTTGCTGAAATCTTACTGGTTTAATTCAGGACTGAAACATACTTCATCAATCTGTATCACTAAAAAGTACATGAAACCAAACAATACAGCTTAAACATGAATTAGACTCCATATGTCCAATATCTAAATCGCTTATTCTTGCAGAGTGCAAGGTATACCGGTGCTTATTTATAGCAATCATTGGGCGAGAGGCAGGGTACACCCCATACAGGTCGCCAGTTGCAAGGCAACACGGAGACAAACAACCATACACACACACCTAAGGAGAATTTAGAGACACCAACTAACCTATCAGTCATGTTATTCGATTGTGGGAGGAAGTTGGAGAGCCTGGAGAGAAGTGCAGGGAGCAAAGTCTGTGTGTCCCAATGTGTCCTTATGTGAACAAAATCAATGTGGTTTACCACATAGGTGTGTGTTTTGTACATTGAGAAAACACATCAATATAATAGGCAAGATTGATTTTGAATTGAAGAAATGTATTTATATTCCTACTCAGTTACTTAACTATTTTCTTATTTGCATATTAACTTTATTATCATTTATCATTTATTTACTTATTGATGAAACTTTTCTGTCCAGTAGCTTGATACAATTATGATATTTTTAGTTCATTTAAGCCTCGCATATTTAGTCTGTCATATACCTGCCATACTTTTAATTTCCAAGCTTAACGTTTTAATAGCTGACTCACCTTTACCCAGAAATACTTAGTAATCTTGTAGACTACTAAGTCATTTGCATGTTTACCATGTTTAAACTTGCAGAATTATACACTACCATAAATGAAGCATAGTGCAAACATATTTAGAAAAGTCATACATTAAAATCTGATTTGTGTCCATGAGTGTAAGCAAACGTCTGACTTGAACTTGCTAAGAAAAACGATTACTCTTTTTCCCCACATTATCTCATGCTGCTCCATTTATTAATAACACTGTTGTATGTTAATAAAATTATATTTATATTTTTTTAACACAAAGTTTTTCTTGTTAGGTTTTAGATGCGAGAACAGCTATGAGGGTTTGTTTTTTTTTTTTTGTTCTTTTTATGGTCAGCAGCAGAAACATTTAATTCTTGGAAAATTTATTTTTCAACATTACATTGCAGCTAGGGGACTTTTTTCTCAAATTTTTCCTTTCACTTTCTTCTTTAGAACTGCCACTAAAAGGGAAAAAACCCAGTTTTAAAATAAGTGATTTGACAATGTCTTTGGGGCTTCCTTCTCCTTCCTGAGTATTCAGTGGGCTGTAACAGCTCCAGAAAAATGATGTAAATGTGTGTTACGAGGCAGTAGCTTTTATATCCTGACGATGAGTCAGTGCACCTGCATATAAACTCTGGTATATCTATGGCTGTCTAGACATGTGTCATTGGGTTATTGAGCAATGCAGCTCTGATCAAATCCTCCTCCTTTCTTAAAGAGATTAAAGATTAAAGAGAAAGCATTATGTGGAATCAACTTTTTTGAGCTTTACATAATGTTAAAATGTTATTCGCTCATCAAAAACATACCTGGAGTGTTCCTTTGATTATTTCATGCATGTTTGAGAAATCCCTTAATCTCCTGTGGCAACCATTCAGCTGTGCAAACTGCCGTGGTGGCCCTAACACTGCCTTCAAGGTGCCCTCCTCTTGGGACCAGCGGTTTCCAAACTTCCCCCTCACAGATCAGCTATCCCACTCAGCTCCATTAGACTAGCCAGCAACAATTAGCAAACACCTGGTGGAACTGCTGTCATCTGCGCTCATTGTACAAGCCACTTCTCAGTGCAACACTGGTAAAAATGTTGTTAAAGGGTTGATAGTAGAGTGAAGTTCCTGAAACTCTGCCTTCAACAGTTCCTGAAACTCTAAGTTTTTATAGAGACAGAGGCGCAATTTCAAGGCGCTAAATTACAAAGTCAAAGTTATTTTAAATTAGATTTGTTATATATAGCATTTTAATAACAACTGAAGTTAACATAAACACTTATTCTTGCTATAAATTGGCACTATGTGCCTGGACAATACATAATAAATATGGCATAAAGTTTATGCCATATCTTGAGTATCTATTCTACATTTTGAAAACCTTTCTTTGACCCTCTTTTTTTTCCATCAAACTACCTGCATTCATTTAAGATCTAATAGGACGAATAACCTTTGCCCTGCCTGGTCAGACCCCTAAGGATAACCCTTTTCACCTGGTATTGTGCTTCTGGCTTCACCTTCCGACTGGCATGGCCCCCACTCATGCCTGCCTTTGTCCTCCTGCAATTCACTCTGACTTTGTTCAGTTAGTTAATCTAGTTTCCCCTTCCCGCTGAGATCCCAGACACTGAATCAGTTGAGAAAAAAAGGGAAGGGAAAGAAGGCAGAGGATGAGGCAAGAAGGAAACGAAAAGTTATTTATAATTTATTTTATACTTTGCTTTAGTTAGAAATGTTTCTGAACAATGTGGGAGTTTAGTTACAGGAGAAGCTTCACATGCGGGGCCTCTGGTAGTATATGCCTCATCTCACATGAGATTAGGATGTCACTACCCCTCTACACACACAAACAGACAGCTTCAACCCTCAAACAACACCAACAAACAACAGATTAACCCGAAGAAAGGGATTATCAGTCAACTGAGGGGCATAGAGATGGAGCCCCAGCTTCTTTTGTCTTTGGGGTTTTCAATGGGCATCACTCCCATCCACAGAAATCAAGCTTCAGTCACAGTGGACTAGAAGCTCATCTTCCTCATAGACAAAAGCAGATACACATGACTGACGACATTTCTGGAGTAGTTTTAATAAAGATGATGATGTATACTCTTCTGCGTAAAATTAACAGACCATGGCAGTTTTGGGAGCTTAGCAGGTTAAAAAAATATAATACATACACTTACAAGCAATGAGTTGATGATTTGTCTTTATTGACTAAACTCTTCAATACACAGAGTTGATCAGAAAGATGCAAGAGAGTGTTAAAAAGTACAACTCTAGATGCAAGTCTACAGCTAAGAGAAATGAAGCTGAACCTATTCATATCAATTTAGATGAGTGTGTAGAGATGCAACTCAGTCTAATTTGTCCAGATGAAAGATCCTATCATTCCTGCTCAACAGTGATATTATTAACAGTGGTAACTACTATCTTTTGAGGGAAAACTGCAAGTAGTGTAGCAAAATAAACATTGAGAGAGGTTTTTGGACCACAGTAGCTCAGCACAGCTTAATTCACCCTGATTATGTGGTTTCACTAAAATTCTGGGGGAAAACCTCATTAAATGGCACATGAATTAAAAGATTTTCTAAGATTGGCAATATTGTATTTAAATAACCATCATAAACACCAACTCTTGTGCTTAATGTGAGTTTTCCCTGCATTGGTTTTAAAAGGTAACTGTAAAACAAATGTTCCTCAAATGATGATGAAAATATCAAATAAATCATGGAAATAAATCCAGAATTAGACCAAGCAACGGTTGTGGACAAAGAGCTCAAAGATATAGTAATGTAATGAATTGATGAAGTTATTAACAAATACAGGTTCCCTGTGCAGCTCAACAGGATTTGAGTTCATTTGTCTGTGTTGTGATTAATTTGGTGCCAATGACAACAAAGTGTGTATTATAAACTGCTCCTTCATGATTACCCATAGACTCTCACTTTGTTCCCTTCTCACGAGTTCCCACAGTGCTCCTGTGCCACAGCCCATTTGACAACAGGCATTCACAAGGTGTTTATAGATGCAAGACTTTTCCACTTTGAATTTCTGAAAAGTCTATGTCCGTCTGCGTGTGTGAAAAAGTGAGGATGTGTGTCCATTCAGAGACTGCATGAGTGACAGAGAGGTTCATCCCTACTGCCTGTCTTTCTAAGCGCTGCTGTGGGCAGGACCATCTATGCTGACAGTGAACGGGGAGGTAGTGGGGTCTGAAGGATTAGAGAGGGGGCTTTTGGCCGAGACTGAGAGTGGCTCTTTCTTCCAGTGACAGAGAGAGGTGACGGGCCATCAGTGTACAGGGGACAGGCGGACAGCGAGCCAGAGACATCTGCATTCATTCAGGACAGCGGCTTATCCATGCACAAAAGTACGCCCACTCAAAACGCCCACCTTCAACACTCTCACACTCATACATGCATAGAAGACTGTTGCAAGTGCGTATGATGACGGTGTCAACGGCAAAAGCAGTAAAATACATTAGTACACCTTAAACTGATAAAACGTGATGTGAGGGATAGTTTCATCACACAAAGTTTTACTTTATTATCATCTCAAAACTAGTTTTTTGAAGTCACTAGTATAAATTTAGAAGTATTTGTACTTTTATGTTGATTTATGGAAACTCAAAGTTTTTGGTCAGTGGTAACTGAAAAGATAAGTCTCCTCTTGGTCAAGCATCTGCCACTGCACCTCCTTCTACCGTCCTATCCTCTCAAGGCTAGGAGGTTGAGAAGACAGCCAGAGCCAGAATAGGCCCTGCCCAGCCGGCTAATCCTCTACATCCATTCACAATCAGTGCTAATCTCCTTCACCACCTCCCCACCACCATTACCACCAGCACTATTGCCTCAACCTCTGCTTCTCACTCAAGAGGTGCACAAAGACCCGGCGCTCCCCTGTCCCACCAACCCATCCCTTCTCATATGCCTAACCTGCTCCACCCATCGCCCCCTTACAGCAGGAGGCACCCAGCTTTCTAAACCCATCCCATGGGGTTGCAAGTTTGGGGTGAACACAGATACTTATTCAGTGCTGGATAGCTCTCTCCTGCACTCAGACTCCCTGTCCTATTGTTGCTGCTCCTTGAGAAGAGGATAGACACAAATGGAGTTTGAATTTCAATGTGTCTCAATGACTGAAAGAGAAAGGGGCAGCAGAATATGGACTAGTGGGAATCCAGGCATTAAGAATCACTTAAAGAAGGCTAAGAAGAAACACATGCAAATATGCTAAGTGGTGTAGGCCATCATGTCCCAACCCTGATAATAGCAATTATTTGTGTTTATGGTTCTTTTAAAAAAAAAAAAAAATTAAGTAAAAAGGTAACTTACACTAGTTTTAATCCATCCGAGTTGTTATATAAATCAAAGCCAAGGCTATTTCATAAAATGGGTCATTACCTTCCAAATGTGATTTACTAAAATGTCATCACCAAACTATATTTTATACGAAGATTTAAAGCTGAAAATTAGCAGACATTTATTTTTTATGAGGTGTTTTGGTCATTATTTATAAGCTGTTGTTTTTCCAGATCACACATGTAGTCAATTTAGCAGGGTAGTCTTCATACTTACGGATATCACTGAAAGCTATTGCATCGGGCAAAATGTACAAACTTGAAGAGGCTCGTTAGCCGCAAATCAAAATGAACACTTTTAAACACAGCTAAACTAACATTACAAGGGCTCTCTTTGAATAAAACATCACATAATTTTTTAACGACTTCTGCTCTCCAAAAATTATACAGTTGTCCTGTTTGAAGGTTTAGTGATACCAAGCTAAGGCTTCCTCACAGAAGGCATGAATAAACTCCATCTTACCCTCCACACATTGCAGCTTTCCTATGCCAGATAAAGCAAAGTTGTTCCAAGGCATAACTGATCAACTGCCATGCTTCACTGTATGCATGGTGTTCTTTTTAGTGTATGAATCAGTTCATAGGACAGACCTCTCTAGCTTGTTCATATAGTTTTGTAGAGCTTAATATGTGTCTTTCTATGCAAATTGAAACCCAGAGTTACTACAGGCGTTTTGCAGTTAGTCAAATGTTTTTTACCATCTGCCTACCAGGTATCTGGAAGCAGCTATTGATAGTAGTTTCTTCATAGTGGCAATACGACATTGATAGGGTGGTCTCGCTACTGCAACTTTAACTTTAAACTTGCCAAGCCTGCTTTAATTTTTACACACACACACGCCCACCCCCCCAATATATATATATATATATATATATATATATATATATATATATATATATATATATATATATATATATATATATATAGATACTGTATATATAGATATAGCTATATACTGTATATAGTTATATACAGTATATATAGCTACAGTAGATCTATATATATAGATATAAAAAATAATATAGGTATATATATATAAGTATTTGTCGTTGCCCAGAAGCAGACACACAACATATGCCAACTTTCACTCCACAGTGTGCAGTCTTTGGCATGCTCAGCACTTCATTTCTGCATACGACAGTGCAGGAGAGCTTGACAGACCCCTCACAGCTGCCTCTCCACCCCTTATTTACAGAAGCTATCTTTCCCATAAGTCACCATTCCTGTATTCATAAAGCATCACGGATGCCATAACTCACTCGTCCCCTTTATGAATAAAGCTCCTAAATTTATGGTGATGGCGCTGAGGACCGGTGGCCTCCATGGTGACAAACTTCCCTTTGTCTGTCATCACTGGCTCGGGCCGCACGGGGCACTACATCAAAGGCTCCAGGTGGGCGCGCCACTTTATCGCTCCCAGGCTGGTGACATCACCGTGCTGCGCCGCATAGAATTGATGATGAAAGCAAACATATCTGTCTTCACTCACATTTACCAAATCAATTTTGTTTTTACAGACCCTTCGTAAGGTTATTGGCATATTGACGTGTTGCAGGCGGGAGGGGGGGCTGAGCGAGTGCTTACGGAGCGGCCATGGGAAAAGAGGGTGGGGGTGGGGTGGTTCACCGGGCCTTAATGGCATTTACCATATTTAATGCAGAGGGATGTCATCACTGAATATCCATTCTGAATAATGTGGCATTTCATCATAAATTCTTTACAACTTATTTACTTAATGGAAAGAGTTATTGCTTGCTGTCAGGATGGTAATTAAACACTGTGATACAGTGCTGCCTCGCCAGGATTCCATCTTTCCCTCTCTGCCCCCCACTATACACCCTCACTCACATACGGACACACATGCATGCACACGCACGCACGGCAAAGCCTTTTAAATACATATTATTATTCAGGATCCACATAAATTACAACAGGATAAAAATTCATGAAACCTCTTTTTTATTCTTCCCAGGGAAAAAAGTAATAATTAAAAAAGGACTTGTTCAAGCAGTTAAGTCTATATGGACAGAAGGACATAACAATTCTACAACAAATCTAATATAAACTGAATAAAATAGAAAGTTTGCACATACTACTATTAAAAAGACATTTATATGTTATGCTACATCTATCAGCTAATAAATATGGAATAAATTGCACAAAGAATAAAAAGAGGTACATTTATTATTATCAAGCTAAAACCACTTCACAAATTACTCATACTGCATGTGTGCTAAAAACAAGAATAAGGAGGGGTAGTTATGTGGAAACATCTTGTCAAAGAAACATTTGACTTCTTACTTTGTCTTCTGCGTGGACAGCTATCCTTTATGAGTGTCTCCAAGGAGAAAAAGCACTGAATGTGAACCCATCTCGTCTAAATTAGAAAAGATCTATTCAGGGAGAGTAAATGAGGCCGGTGTTCTGCAAGCCCCCCTCTCGCCACTCCATAAAACCAAGCAAGCTTGACACGGACAGGGCCGGCGTCTAACCTTTTGACCTTGCCCGGTGACCCTGCCTTCGATTTTTTTTTTCTGTGCCCGCTGACCAATATGTGATTTGGCAATGGTCGCACTGGGTCCCTAACCGGGACGAAGGAGGGCTTTATGGCTTTTCATTTTAATTGAGCTAAGAGCACAACCTCAACTCTCTTTCTTTCGGAGCTAACATTACCTCACTGGGCAACAAACGACTGCAACAGCCTTGTGGTCACTGGGCTAAATGTGAACATGACGGCATGGGAGGAAATAAAAAGAGAACCTATGTGAAAGCTACAACTGTATGCTGGCCAAGGAAAACCCCTTTTTGTCAGAAACAAGCTACTGCCAATGCAGAAAAAGAATGTGGCTGAAATGTTCATGTTTATACTAGCAGTAAAGTTTAAAACACACTATTACAAGTACAAATTTCTTTAACCTGGATTCATGAAATCTATCCAAGTGATTTTTTTTATTTGTTATGACTGCTTGAATTTGCAAAGCCAGAATACTATGTAGACTTTGAAAAAAAAAATTTAAAATAAGAACCAAATAAACAAGACTCCTTCTTTGTTTGTTTTAGGTTCTAGCCACATCGCTCTTGATTTTTTTTTAGATATTTTTATGGAGCACGAAATTGGCAAAGTTTGCAAGCAAAAAATCTGGAGCAGAAAATCATACCTGTGATTTTAGATTCTTTCAGTAAAAGAAGCACTGATGTAAAGTTATTTGTCCCCGCCTTTGCACCCTGTGCATCAAAAATGTCTTGATTTACATGTGGATGGAAGAAAAAACTGTTTTATACAATATTCTTTACAGTATGGACAGGACATTAGTTGGGGCCCTGCAATTGCTGAACAGATCCTTGTTTCATTTCATAAATGTATTTCTTACTTAAAATTTAAACTGACGAACAAAAGCAATGGTGGCATGTTCTTACCTCCCAGCCTTGCATAGGGTCTTGGAGACATGGGGCGTGCTCCCCCTCATATGGTCCAAAGCGTTCTCCTATATTCACCTTCCTGCGGCTCCAGACACCCAGACTTGCACCTGGAACTGATGACTCTCTCAGTTCAAAGTCCAGAGGAATGGTTAAATTGCCTTGAGGAAAAAAGATGCTTGCTTGTTGAAGTGACTGAGGTGAAGACTCATCGTCAGAGAGCGGATCATCTGTCAGGGCTGAAGAAGGTGTAGGATCGCCGTCGGAGCCACATGCGTTGTCCAACATGTTGCTTGGAAAGAAGCCAAAGTCATCGTTGCCATCGCCTGTGAATGACATAATCACTAAGTTTAGACACATCGCTGCTAAAACATGTCACTCAACAGTCAAATAGTTGTCTCATTCGTAATATTTGATTGCAGACAATTGAACTAATGCAGCAGTTTGATTTAGGTCTATTGAATGGAGTTACACATGTAAAAGTTTCAGGATACTGCTCACTTAGGGATGATGTTTAAGACCCATCATGTAAACCAGGGGTCTCAAACTCCAGTCCTCGAGGGCCGTAGTCCTGCAGTTTTTAGATGTGCCACAGGTACAAAACACTGGAATGAAATGGCTTAATCACCACCTGCTTGTGTAGATCAGTTCTCCCAGCCTTGCTAATGACCTAATTATTCCTTCAGGTGTGGTGCAGCAGAGGCACATCTAAAAGCTGCAGGACTGCGGCCCTTGAGGACTGGAGTTTTTTTTTTTTACCCCTCCAGGGGGTCTTTTGTGGGCTCTAGTGTCCCTTATACGACAGTAGGCTGACAGGAAACGGGGAAGGAGAGGAGGGAAGACATGCGGCAAATATCGTCGGGTCCGGGAGTCGAACCCGCGACGGCCGCGTCGAGGACTCAGGGCCTCCAAATATGGGTCGCGCTAACCCCTACGCCACCACGGCACGCCCCGGACTGGAGTTTGAGACCCCTGATGTAAACCATCTCATTGTAGCTCTGACTGCATGTTTAGAGTTCTGCTTGAAGATGAAGCTTCGCCCCAATCAAAAGCCTTTTTGAATCCTCCAACATGTCTCCTTCCAGTATTTCTCTGTATTAAGTTCCATTCATTTTACCATCAACAAAATCCCACAGCATAATGCTGTGGGATTTTGTTGATGGTAAATCACCATATTTCAGCACATCACCATATTTCAGGTGATGTGCTGAAAGGTGATGTGGAGTGTTGGTTTTCCATCACACATAAGCTTCTGCATGTAAGCCAACAGGCTGAAATGTAGTCACATTTGATCGGAGCACCTTTTGACACGTTTGCTTTTAACCACTCAATGGCTTCTGGCAAGCTTAGTAATTTTCCATTAAGGCTAAGTTTGTAGTTTGCACGACTGGTGGTTGCCCAATTAACAGATACTCCCACATGAGCTAAGAATGTTTGTATCCTCTTGGATGCTTTTCTAATTATTTTTTTATTTTATTTTTTTTAGCCATCATTTTTTAATTGAAATAACAAGTTGGTGGCCCTACAGTACAAACAGGGCATGTTTGCTACTGGATTGCATTGATGTCATTGTTGGCTAGAATGATCTGCTAAACATTGTACAGTGTTGACTGTTTTATATTTCCCTTTCCTGAAGTCTTTCTTCAGCATGCAGTAAAAACAGACAGAATCACATGAGGGTTAATTGTGAATAGAATAAAACAGGATATAGAAGTCTGACCCCTTTATCCACACTGGGCTTCTTCAGAGTGCCAAAATAGGCAGGTGGATCTTAATGGTGGCAAAGAAAGTTTTTACTTTGAGACAAAAATTAGTTCATACCAGTTAGAAGAATAAATAAATAAAACAAGTTAAAAAAATAATGCATCCATCACAAAGCACACAAACGATTATTCCAATATTTAAAAAAGCTAGAGGTATATCTAATATTGCTATATGCTGCAGTTGTCAGAGCTGTTACTATGAAGTTTTTTGATACGTCCAAGCATCCACAAATTTATACACGAAGTTCCTCATCAACCCATGAAAAGTTGGAATGCTGCTCATGACAGACATTTGACTTGCAAATGCCCATCTTGGAAGTTTGAGGAGGATTCTATAAATATCATGAGGCTATTTGCATTTTCTTCATTATATCTTTACTATACTTTAACCACAGGTGAGCCATATAAAAGGAGGTGTCCCTTCGAAAAAGGGACACTTTAAACTTATCTCTACACATCCTAATTTTACAAGCCAACATATTATCTTATTCACCAAACTCAAAACTTGATAAATAAAAAGAAGGAGCATTCTTCTTTTGATCCACCTTAGTTGTAGCAATTATAACACAACTCTTTTTAAGATTAAGCATGATGTCAAAGTGTGTTATACACTCTTGAACTCTTTCTATTAGAATATCTTCCAAAAGTTTAGTCAATACACTTGCCAAGACAATTGGTCTGTAATTATCAATAATAGATATCTTCCCATTTTTTCTTTTAGTGCTGGCACTAAACGTACTGATAACATAGACACAGGTAAAATGTCATGTTTTAGAAAACCTGTAAAACACAGTGAAAGCTCTTTGATTAGCGTACCTCAGGTGCTCTGCTGATAATTGGTCAAGAATGCATGCTTTAGTTAATGTCATTTTCTCAACAGAAACTCATGCTTCCTCTGGTCAGAAGCATATATGGAGAGAATATGGCTTTTCCATATTTCAGCAATATTCTTATCTCCAGTAACCCCTTCAATAGTTGCTGGAAGCAGAGGCTTACTGTTATTAGTGAAGTTTATATCCTTCCAAAAATCAGACACATTATTCTATTGGAGTTTATTTGCCAGGGAGTCTGCTCGCATGCAAAGAGATTAAATCCCAGTTTTGGCAGCCCACTACGGAGCCAGGTATCCCAGTTCAGAGCTTTGGTTAATACTGCTGCTATATTGCATGTAAGTTGAAAGAAACATTTAAAATGGACAATCAGCTTGAGTGTGAAAATAAAAGAACAGGCAGAAAATCAATCCCAGATGTAACCACAGGGAAGGCACCAGATTAGTTGAAAGCCAAGTACACTTTCAGACAAATCAGCAAGGTGATGAACAAGGGAGTTAACAAGACAGACTGCTGGCCAGGTGTCACACAGCGAGACAGACGGACACTAAAAGCCGGAAATGATCCGCAGGAATCTGCCGCTTTGCGTTGAGCTGTGCCTAACGTGGGCTGACAGGTCACGGGGAGAAGGGGCTCCGCTAATGAGGCTCAACAACCCATCCCTTCTCGAAGGAACATTCCTAAAGGGCTTCCTGTGTGACACTGTACCTCTGTGCTGTCAGCTGTGGATTCTTAATCCAAACAGATACACACACAAACTTTGTGCTCACTGGACATTAATGAACAATACTTCTGATTGCCTCAAAAGGTCACCCTGGTTGGCAACAAGCAGTCAGGCACTAACTTGAGGAATTACCTCAAGGTTTTCACTAAATTACTGTACTTTTATGATTAAAGGAAGATAAAATAAAGCCCACAGCACTGTGTTCACATATCCATCAGCCAGTGGAACTTCAAGGTCAGTGCACACAGTATGCCAGAAGGAATGCAAAGGTGTCAAATGCAGAATAAGTAGAACATAAGCTGTTTTCCTCTGCCAGTTAGGAATCATAAGTGCTGTCAAAGTTTGTTTGCTGCAAGGAAAATCTCTGCAAGAGCGCAAAGTGCTGACTCAGCTTACGATTGCAAACGTATGTCAGTGTTTTTATGTTGTGTAGAAAGCATTTATAGAAACATACTACATCTATAAGTTGAATATTTCTTAAAGTAATTCTTTGATGCAACACCAGATTACAAGGTCTGTGCAACCATTGTGTTTGGCACACACAATGTGTGCGCCCAGCTTTCTTCAGGGGGAAAGTGTTTTAAATAGTTGACTGAGCTGGGGCAGGCATGAAATTCAATGTACTGCAGCTCTGGGAGCCCGAGCAGTGAATTTCAGCATGCAGACTGTGTAACATGGTTACAAGCCTAGATGAGAAGTCTGCCATATGGTGGAGGGACAAGGGCTTTTAAAGGTAACCATATCCCTCCATTGCTGTTTCTCCTCTTGACATTTCCCCTTGTGTGCTGGGCTCGAAGTTTATATTTGATTCAGGCCAGATATTCTCTTGGTCCACTGGCTTCAATGAGAGCATTTCAGCTCATAAACATATACGTTTCTGTACGGTAAACGTTGGATGAAAACAAGTAGGCTGTGTTCGGAGGTTTAAAATTTGTGGTTTCACATGTAGATGATTGATAAGTCAAAGACCATGGCATGGCTTGGCTGCACGGGGCAACTGGGACAGTTTGCACAGATGATCTGATAGCTGTGTGCATTTGTGTGTGCGTATATTTCTGTGTCCCGACCTCTGTACAGCAATTTGTTTGTTCAGTGATGGACATTACTTGATTAGTGCAAGCTGACGCCCCTCATTAAAGAAGGAATTCAGGGTAAAGAAGGGGAACTCCAGCTGAGAGCAACATCACATTTGAGATGCATTAGGATCTTTGATGGAAAAAAAGGAATGCTATTCAAACCCCTTAAACCTTTTCATATTTTCTTAGATTACAGCCTCAAACCGTAATGTATCATATTGTATCTTCTTGGGACTTATGTTGTTAAACAAACTAGCATGCAACTGGGAAGAGGAAAGAAAATGATTTATTCCTTTTTCCAAATAAGAAACTGAAAGTATAGCATAAAAAAAACTCTCTCACCCACCCCTTCTTCCCCCTTGGCTTTGGTCTTCTACCAGAGGCCTGAGTGTTTCTTAGTTGTTTAAGGTCTGTCTTCTGGACTGAGATGTCTGATGTTTCTCCAGGTATTTGTTGGAGCCACGTCTTCAGTGTGTGTGGGGGGAGGGGAGGGGTTCACTGCCCCAAGTACTTTGATGAGTATGGGCACCTACAGTTGCCTTTACCTGCCAGGCTCTTTCCAGCTCCTCTCTGAGACTTTGGGATTTCTCCAGTTTCTATTTTTTTTTTTTTTTTGTTGTTGTTTTTATTTTTCCTTCTGTTTCAATCATTGGAGATGGCCACATCGATCAGAACGACTGTCGTCTGCTACTTATCAAAAATCATAATTTCCGAATCTGAATAGTTGATTACCATTTTTTGGTTTGAATCTGGAATTCCCACATCTTACCTTTGCCATTTCCCACCACCTTCTCAGGTAATTCCCACTTTGAGCTAGGGATCTCCAGCTTGTGTTCCACACAGATGTTTCTGTACACTGCCAGCTACTTGATTATGGTGCTCCATGTATTCCTTTCCTTCTAGTATCTTACTCCCTGGTGTGAGATGCTGGATTGTACCTAGTGCTTCTTTCTACAGCCTGTATTTGGAATATTGCTTGGGCCTCCATTGCTTTGGTGCTCAAGGTCTGCCATGATCAGAGTTTCTGTATCTCCTTGATAAATATAGTCTATGTGATACTCTGGTACATCAACATGACATGCAGTGCAACCCATTTTTTAAAGTCATCTAACAAGGAAACAATATGTATTATCTTTAAATTTGAAACATAATAAAATATCTTTGAATAATGTGTTGGTAATCAGGTGATTGTATGCAAAATGCTGGAGCCAGTGGTTTGTACAGTGGTTACAGTGGTTTGATAATAAATAAAGATTATCATGTTCTCAATAGAACGTTATGAGGTGGGGTGTGACAAATTTATGTTCCCTAGGGGGAGCATGAAAGAAAATTATTGAGAAACTCCAGTAAGACAACAACCCTACAGCTACTTATCAGATTTTTATGTCAAAGTTTAAATTTATGGTTTTAACATGACAAGACGTGAAAAAAGCTCATGTAATACTAACACTTGTAAAATGCATTGCAGAACAATATGATGCAGATATTCAAATGATTCAACATGAAATATTTAATGTGAAACAGTTAGAGAAACAACTTCATCTCCCTGACTAAATTAGCCATTAACAGAGGACGATACATCATGACACTTTGCATAAACACAGACACACACTTGCATGCTTATATATCATGTATTCAAGTGTTCACACTTGATATCAAATGCATTAATTTTTATTAAGGGTGGAAAACATTTGTTCCCAGGCCTGCTATCTGCATGGGTGGAATGATTTTCACCTCTGCCACAAGGTGTTGGGCAGACTCATACATCACATGATTACCCCGAGCAGCGAGCAGCGCCGCCATCATGAGGGAGTGAATTAAAGATGATAGAAAGAGCTATTAATCACTGTGACAAAGCCCCTAATGGAGGTATGACCCAGCCACCGCTGACGGGACGCCAGGGGAACGAACCCATGGGACAAATGGATACATATGTTTACAGAGAATAACCTACCTGTGGACATAGTCAACCTCTTCTTTCTCTGTTGTTCCGTGAATCTCATCGTTCTTGCTTTGTCTTTCTTTCTGTCTTAATGATAACTTCACTCTATATTCAAACCAGCTGAAATATTGTGTTTTAGTTTATGGCAAGGATATTCATAAACAAGAAGGCAAGCGCATACATTTTAGAAACTTTCAAAAATATTTCTGCTTACACTGCAGCACATGCTTGTGTTGGATGTGCTGCAGTGTATAAACTGCTGATCCTCATTTAAACATGTGTAATGACCAACTGATGTGGTCTCTTATTATAATGACATATGAGAATGAACTCCAAACCTTAAGTGGGCTGGCCCTCATAATTGTCTTCTTGCATTATTTGCTGTCTTATTTGCTACAGAGAAATCATAATTGGCTAGAATTGGTTCTGGCAGGTCAAAGCAAAGATTTTTACTTGAGAAACTGGCTACAACAGATAAGTGCATCTATGTTTATCGCTGTGCTCTGAACATTTTGTTCCCAGAAAAGACATTTTGTCTTTATCCGAAGCACATGTGCATTTTCACCAATAAACAATGATATAACACAGGTGTGCTCAAGTCCAGACCTGGAGAACTTACCACCCCGCAACTTTTAGATCCATCCCTGCTCCAACATAGCTCAATCAAATGCTTGAATTCCCTCATCAGATTTCAGTCATTCAGCTCCTTAGAGGCCTGGAAATGAGCCACTTCTTTAATTCAGGTGTACTGGAGAACGGATGCAGCTAAACGTTGCAGAATAGCAGCTCTCCCAGACTGGACTTGGATACTCCCTCTTAACATAACTGAATAATTAGCTCTTGTGCAGTAAGAGTACAGTCAATCAGAAGCGAATAGTAAAGGGGTAAAATATGTTAACTTCTTCCCTGTAAAGTTTATAGTTTGGATGTTGTTCTTTAAGCTGAAATGTATCCAAGTGCATCAAGTGGTTGAATGGTGGATTTGAAACTGTTTCGTGTAGGTGCTCACTGTTTTAGTTCGGTTTTAGTTCACAAATGCCTCAAATTTGTTTTCTCGTAATCTATAAAGTATTTTTGCTAGAAACCCTGAGAGACTGGGACTAAAATACAGCAAAATAAAAATTATTATCTTTCACTGACTGCTGTTGATTTGGTAAGACCTGTTAATTACAGTGTGTCAGTGCTTGCCTACATTCCCCCAGCAGGGCGTATAGGAGCCCCGTGGCCTCAGGAGAGGGAATAAGCTTCCTAATTAACTCTGTCTTTGTGCTTAATGGAGGCCTTAACACCGCTTTTGGGAAGTCTTTTGGTCCATGGGTCCACTGGGGTGACTGTGGAACCAACTGATACAAACCACAAGCACTCAACTCTGCTGATTGTTCAACACACATACAATTTTATGACAATTACTTATCCCATTATATATATATATATATATATATATATATATATATATATATATATATATATATATATATATATATATATTATTTTTTCAGTCAAAACAGGTTGAATTCTAGGAGGACATTTTGAAACAGAACTCAGATTTCCTATAAACATAAACAGCTTTAGATATAAATACCTAAAGATAAATTAAAGGAACGGTGCATTTGTATTCTGTAATTTTGGTGCAAAAAAAATTACAGTACAAAAAATTTGATTTATTTTGTTATTGCCACTGGAAACATAACATCCTAGACCATGATAACAACTGATAATAGTGCCATATGTGCATTTACATTATTTTAAGCAGCTATCCATAATGTTCACAACCTATGAGCATAAACATAAAGACACAGACATGCGTAGTCAATGGTATTGTGGGAGTGCTCTAAGCACCATCTTAATTAGTGAGAGCATTGTCTCTGTTTGTCACCTTCCTGCTTGTTGACTACTCCCCCAAATGGAAAACACTCCATTAAGGCCCCTGCACTGAGTTACCAATTAACATCTTGCAACGACTATAAACTTTGAGCTGGTCCCTCTGTGTGCACACGCCCACACACACATGCACACGCACAAAGAGCTACTGTAATTAATTAGCATTAGTTGTGATTAATAATGAGCGTCTTTTATTGGTAAATCTGCAGCTCCTACGGCAGCCTGACACAACAAAGGCGCCTGTGTGTCCGCCACAGGATTTATCTGGGGAGCTGCACGCGGATTTTAACATGTTTCTCACAGGCCTGACAAATGGCCTATTAATTATCTAATGTTGTCTGACAACAGGCACTTGATAAAGATGTATGTTGAGCCTGGGTGGGGACAGGGGAATGATACAGCAAAGGCAAGGAGAAGGGTCTGCAGGGGTAAAAGAGAGAAATCAAGGGAATATTTGTTTGGATAACAGAAGAAAAACATGGTTTGTCAAAATCTGGTGAGATTACTGAATGAAGAAGCATGTGATTCTAGATCAATTCTTTACTTGATCTACTTGTGTCAACAGATAAATCACAGCAGCAAAATAATCAATATGAAGGATTAACAAATCACATTTATTCTTAATGAAATGCTAATGAATAAAGTCCTGAACAAAGAGATGGATGTCCAATGCACATGCAGATTAAGTCCTAACACCACAATCAATATCATCAACAAGGAAGTCTTCACATAAACCAAACCACTTCATACCATTAGGTCTCCAGCAACACGGAGCACATGAGCATCTCTCTTTCTTTACCCCTGCTCCCTGACTCAATCTATGTCCCGACTCTAATTTGCGGAGTTTATCTTCAGCCGGCATGTTGACAGGTACTCCTAAGTGGGGTTGCCAGTTGCCAAATGATTTTTATGACTGTTTTAGCCCCGCATTTGGCCTAATGAGATAGGATCCCAGTCGGACGCTAACTCAGGCCTGTCAGATGCAAAGCAAACAGAATAATAACCCGGCCCTCGCATTGTTTCCGAAAGCCATACATCAGCTGCAGAAGGAGAGCACTCGGGATTACATGCTTACACCCCAGATGTTGGAGATGAAAAGAGAGATTGAGTGAAAATGGAAAGGAGGAGGATGAACAAGGAGCATAGTGTAAGAATGGAGAATTACAGTGCATTGCAAGAGTAATTATACCCTTTGAAGTTTCTGAGTTTACTGTTATTTTATTTGAATCACCAAATTGAAGCAAATAATATTAAAGCTGAAGGAAAACAAATCCATAGTTTTCAAATTTTAATTACAAAAAGATATCTGAGAAGTCTGATGTGTTTTTGTATTTGGCTTCTTCCATCTCCCAAATTAAATCCAGACACAAATGAAGACCAAGGAACTCATAAGTCTTCCAGTGGATGGACAGACGGATATAAAGAATTTCCTAATCTTTGACCAACTCACCCGGCGCTGTACAATCATCCCAAATTAAAAAGAGTTTGACACAACTGCAAACCTATCCGAGGATAAGACTTTTACTCCTTTCTAGTTCAGTCAGGGCTTAACATTGTTCTTGGGTTTCAACCGACATTTATTGCAAACTGTGATGTTCACATGGTGCTCTGTGTCGTTTGTTTTGAGCCGATCCATGTCAGGTCCCTCATTTCCGTTATTCCTTGCATTTGTGTCGCTCCCTGATTGTTTCCCTTCTTAAGCCTCTCTCAGTCACAACCACGCTGCCAGATTATCTAACGCTTTCAGCTGGTAGTTTTACAGCACTCCCATCTCGCCCTCATCGTTGCAACCATGCTCTAGTTCCCTGGATTTGCCCCTTTGCCTTGCCTTTGTCGGATTGTCTCTGATTGCCCATCATGAGCTCGACCCACGCCTGTTTTGGATACTCCACTCACGCCCACTCCCACGGATACCTTCTCTGCTCTCGGCCTCATCGTGCATGACGTAGGCTCGTCTGACCAAGGATCTGGATCTGGATTTGGTACTTCTGCTTTACGTGAAGTAGGACGGTGTTTATCTTGACGGATTGAAGCGGAGTTGGTGCACTACCCTGCATCAGCGCTTCTCCCCAGTCACTCCCTCCTGAGCCCTGTGTTGGTGCAGCATCTGCCCTCTTTCTCATCCCTCGGCTGATCACTGCAGTACCTGATCGCCAGGCCAATGCTGAGCTGTGTTTTCATAAATCTGAGTCATTGTCCTGTGTCATTGCTGATTTTCCGGGTCCCTCTAGTGAATCATTACAGCGAACATCATGTCTTTTCATATCTGCAATGGACTGGCAACTTGTCCACAGTGTACCCCCCTTCTCACCCTTTGACAGCTGGAGATTGGCACCTGCAACCCTCCCGACCCCAATGGGACAAGGGTGTAAGAAAATGGATGGCTGGATAGATGGATGTCTTTTCATGTATTAGTATTGCCCAAATAATGTCGTCAGAACTAAGAAAGGATATACAAACCTAAATTAGCTCCTGGAGTATATAAAGGATTTGCATGTGCATCTATCCTGACAGTCTGTGAAATTGGTTTGAAGACAGAAAAAGCTAGGAGGGCTAAGATAAATTTGAAGGTGCTGCAGAGATCTACAGCTTGTGAGAGAATGGCGAGAAGACAGTCATTAATAAAAGAAAGCCTTAAGAAGTTTCATTTATACTTTGCCATAACTTAAATAGGGTTAAAGCAAAAATGTGGAAAAAAAGGTGTTCTTGTCAAATAATATAAAAAATTAGCTCTCTGGGCTAAATGAAACTGACAATGTGTGGTAGAAAACTAACACTGTATAGTATCCTCAGCACACTAGCCTCGTAATGAAACATAGTGGGAACATCATGCTACAGGAGGATGAATGGAGCTCAATGTAAGACAATGCTGGAAGAAAACCTGATGGAGGCAGCAAGACCTGAGAGGTTCACCTTCCAGCAGGAAAACTGCAATGAAAATATGACCAGAGCTATAACGGATTGGTTCAGATTATGCGCTTTCAAATGATGAAAGGCTGGACCTAAACCCAATCGAGGAACTTTGGCAATACTTGAAAATTGATTCGCCACACCTTTCAGAAAAAGTGTAGAAAAAAAACATTTTCTTTCTTTTATTTGGCCTTTAATAAACCCCCATATAAATGTGTTTTTTTTCATCACAACATGTGAAAAAAATTCAAGTTGCATAGCTATTTTCACAAGACAATGTACAGTACATGTATACAATAATCTGTATAGTCTGAATTTGTTTGCCATAAGTGATATTACACTGCCGTTCACGTGCCTGGTAACTGGGAGATAAAAAATTAAATGTGAGATATTGATGTTTATAAATATTTTTATCTTGGATGTTCAGAAAAGTCATCCATCCTGTCATCAAACAGTAAAAATATATTAAATATTTTAACAATATTATCTCTAAAATTGTGATACAGAATTATATTTTGCAATAATGAAAGACAGTTCATAAACTGAAACTCAAATATCCAGGTAATGCCAATATGCGTACATTGAGCATTTGCCCCTCCATCTATTTTTTTCTTTCATCCTCTCATGTCATGGCTAACTGCCACTGGTTCCTAATATAATTATGGCTCACAGTTGTGTGCACATTTGAGAAATTGATTCCTTTGATGAAATGTGAGCGAGGTAGGACCAGGCGGAGCAGAGAGAGAGATGTATATCCAGAGCAGTTGCCGCGAGCTGTTCCAGCCCTGGAGGAAAGCCCCCTGGGTACCAAACCGCCTGCTCAGCCCGGCCCGGCCCAGCCTGGGCCAGTCGTTAAAAGAAATGATAGCATATGTGCTTTGTTTCAGTTTGATGTCTTCGTAATGCATTACACAATTAGATTGATTTGACAATTTCCATTATACTTGATCAAATATTTATATAGGCCCGAGGATAGTAGTTCTTATCAAACCAAGCTGCTCTACAGTGCAGCTGGAGCGGCACGCTACAACAGAGGGGCTCAATTAGCCAGTCAAAGTCTGTAAATGTGTACGCAAATAAAGTCTGACATCTTGAAGTTTGTGTTTGTGAAGAAAAATACAACGTCTTGCAAGAGTATTTACTTCAACATATTTTACTGGGATTTTATGTGATGGGTCAAAATAAAGTTTTGCATAATTATGAAGTGAAGTGAAAAGGAGACGTTTATCAAATAAAAAAATCTGAGAAGTGTGGCACCCATTTCTATTGAGGAAACGTGACCCTAGTTCCCTGAAATATTAAGTGGCAGCATCATTCTGTAGGATACAATCAGACCTTTGGTAAGAGGTAATTTGAAAATTGATAGAGCTAAATACAGAGCAATCATATATGAAAATTTATGAGAGTTTGCAAATAAATTTACACTGGGAGGTTCTATTCTTTTCCAGTCAGAGAAAGTTTCTGCATACAACCAAGAAACCCAGAAAACTCCAGTTCCTAGATGCTGTCTCTCCAATCTGAGTGAGCTTCAGCTATTTTACAAAGGAGGATCTGCAAAACCTTCAGTAGGTGAGAAAAAGTGGTAGAAACATACCCTGAAAAGTTGTACGTCCTTTTCACAATTTTCACTTAGGGCAGGCTGAGTAAAAATTTGCACCCAACTTTTTAGGTTATTATTTCAAAAATATAAAACAGTGTATAATTTTGCTTCTTTTTCACAAATGCATACTGCTGTTGCAAGGCACTGTAATATTTCATATGTCAGTTGACCACACTTGCAAATAAGAAGGTGCTACCTTCAACAACTACTTTGGTAGCCCTATTTCATATATTGTCAGTGCTGTAGCCTAACTTGCCTGGTGCTGCCCTGTTGGTTGGCTCACAGAAATAAAAATCGACCTCATATAGGCAGCAACATTTCAGTGCATTCAAATAAGCGTTTCAACCATTGAAATCTCTTTTCTGTGTTTCAGTTCTCTGAATATGCTATACTAGGGAACTCAAAAATTCCAATAAGTAAATCAATTTAAGCAATCCACGCACTCATGCTCAGAGCTGGGTCTCCTTCACCCTTGTTTCCTCCCTACTCTCTTTCTTTCCCTCATTTTGGATCTCTCCTTTCTTTCTCCCTTTCCTCACCTGTCTCCCATCTCGCTCTCCACTCTTGTACAAACCTCTCAGCATCCACGGCTACCCAACATCCATCACAGCCCAGAAATTTAAGGAGCCAAATTGGCCTCATCTGTCTCAATGCTGAATGCAGATGGAGTTTCTTCTGCTGAGGGAGGTGTAGTTAGTCACCCCTGCAGCCCTTACCCACGCTTTGCACCGCCTTAAAGCCAAACGAGTATGCGCCAATACTATCGCGCTGTTATGAGGCTAGCTGTGGGAATAAAGAGGGCATGACGGTGAAGTGACCACCGCACTGACTACACACGTTCTCCGCCTCATTCGGTTTGCTTTCAATCACATTTCTTTTTTATTTTCTACTGGCCACCTAGCCTTTATTGTGGCTCGCTCGCTTTCTGTTGCCCACTCTTACTTCTTACTTCCACTCCCAGTACACATTCACAAACACATTGACACAAACACACAAGCACTGGTGGCCATTACACAACCCCACAGTACAGTCTGAGGCAGCTTGGCTGGCCCTGGCTCGTTAATAAAGGCCCTAAATAGGCAGCATGCATAAAACATGAAGCACCGCATGCTGCTGTAATGAACTGCTGCTCCATAATTGCATCTCAGAGCCGTAAAATGAAGACAAAATATTTGAAGAGGGATTCTGTCACCTCTCTGCAGACGCAACACTAATCACAGGCGTTCTCTGGGGCCCCGGGGGGTCTCCTCCTGACAGAGAGCAGGGGGCTAAATGCCTGGGGCGGTGACATTGGCAACACCCTCCAACTGATGGAACATAATTGAATAATTGCTGATTAGAAAAATAGGGGAAGAGGTAATAGTATAATAGTGTCCAGCGTGTTATCTGAAATGATCCCACAGGGAAGGACAATACGAGCCCAGAAACAGCTCTCCAAAAACTTTTATCTGATGTGCCTGGGAGGAAATGATTGGTAATTTGAAGGACTGTTTCTGAGCCTGAAATATTTATTAAAGGGAAACGGAAAGAGTTGTTGCCCGTTCAGGACAGCACCTGAGTAAAATTGTCTGAGTGTTTCTGCCAGACAGTGTTCACACTGAACTTACCTGGCCAGTGTTAATAAAAGCTGTCAGGTGTAAACTCCATAGTCTCCAGATTCCTTTTTTCTGAGTCTCATTGGATGGATTTTTTTATGCTCTAATTTTTCCATCCTTATCCACGCTTGGAAAACCTTAAAAATTTCATAAATATCCAAACTTTACCAAACTGCATCAAAATCTTGCATATATCAACCTAAAGTAACAAAGAGACTTGTGTAAACACACACACCCCCACAACAGAGAGATGAACACTCAAACACACTGACAAGCTCCAAGACAGGCAGGCCTCTGGATGAGAGATTGGAGTCTCACCCAAGGGTGTCACCCAGACAGTTAGAGAGTTTGTGTAGTGACAGGGTAGCCGTGGTGACATAATGAAGGTGCTGTGCCTGTCACCGGGGTCAGCGGTGATCACCGCGCCTGGCTGTCGAGAAGGTTACGGACACATGTAATGAATCCCACCAATGACAAATGGCCCTCAACTTAGGGCTGAGGCATCTGACAAACTCAAGCTCATCACTTGGGCTCACTCACAAGGAAGGAACACGCATTCGGAACACAAAGAGCATAAATTGAAGGAGGAACCATGAGGAATCGGAGGATGTGTGTGCAACACTGTTTAAATGTCTTTGTTCAAGCCATTTTTTGAAACATAAAAAAACCCTAGTTATTTTGTTCTGAAGCAGTGAGAATAGAAATGTCATCACTAGTACAATCCACATTGTTTACCATGCACAAAGGGTCACCTGAATTCAGAAAAAAAACTCATAAAATAGTTGAAAGCAAGAGCCAGACAGACTCAAATATACACAGACTCAAATGTATAAATATACATAAATACATAATTTTAATGTAACATGCTGACCACCAACTACCAATCTGACACTGTCCATTTTATAATCCTGAATGTAAATGGACTTTGTCTGAGGCTTGTTTTTTCCTTCTCAGGGTTCGGTGCCTTGAGCACTACTGCAGCAGTATGCCAGTTCACCTTAACTTTGTTACAAGACTTGTTGCTTACAATAATGTCTGCAGCCGCAGAAACTTTCCAAACCTTAGTGCGACATGTGGAACAGACCCAAGCATGGAAAGGTCCCAGAGAGGATGTTTGTTTAATGATTGTTGGAAGGTTAACAGTCAGTCCGGCACGCTGAGCAACAAAATCCCCCTCAGAGCACTGAAACTGTTTATTTGTTATGGATGTCAATTTCCCTCCATTTAGGAGGTGAATTAACAGGACAATACAGTGGGATTGCAGCCTTGTATGGTGACTGTTGTCTTCCTGTGTAACACACTGTGCAGTTCTCAATGGGAGTCTGGATGTTAACACTACGTGGCATTGTTAAAACTAACAGGGCAATCAACTTTCTTTATCTTTGTATATTATGTATATACACATAACCTGCATCTTAACTCGAGTCGAGCAAATCTCAATCTCGTAATCTGTTGATGACAATGACAATAAATCTTATCTTATCTTATCTTATCTGAACTTGACTACAAAAGAAATATACATTTTTACACCAGATGGGTAATTTTAATCTTTTTTTTCTTTTTTGCTTTCTTAAGTATGAAAATCATATCTGCAGCAAGAAAATAAAATTCTAAGCATAATATGACATGCAGTACAATTATGATATTGAATCCAAATCTTCATCTAGTCTGGGAATGTGTAAATGTGTTTCTGAAGAATGTAGCAGGTGGGATATAAATGTAGGGCGACAGCTGCCAAATGACAGGCAAGATTAAGATGGGAATGCAGAAGGGCATTCCGCAACAGAGAGGAACATGACAGTAACAGCAGCTCCGATTAGACTGAGGTCCTGTAGGCACGCGCTTAGTGTGTTTGGCATGTCACTGGGACAGATGAGAAGGATCACAGAAATCCACTGTTTCTTATTGCTAATTCAAACAAACAGGGAGTGTAAGGAGAGCCACATGGTCCTCTTTAATGACTGACATTTTGTTAGGGAACCATCTGCATTGACCTGGTTTGAATTTAAATACTCCGTGTTTATTTCACAATGAGCTGCCAATATTCACCAATGCAAAATTCCAATGTGCTTGAGTGACTCAAAGGTTGTTGACTTCATGCATTTTTTTGTCCTTTTTTTTCATTTCAGGGGTTTTCCTTCTTGGTACATATTTAATGCAGCTTGACCAGGGAATTAATGACAGATTGCCTGAATATGTGCATGTAATACTTTCAGCATGAAGTAAATGGGTGAACATGAATTATTGAATTTGATACATCATAACTTGGAACATTTCACACTAATTCTACCACCATTCAAATGCAGATTTAGACCTCTACAATTTTTAGATGGCAAATTATAGCTTGACAAAATCTCAGGAGATGTGTGAAAGTAAACCATTTTATTTGGGATTTAGAAACACCCAGATTCAATTTTCAGTGATTTATGCTCTTTTAAACGATCTGTTTCGGAATCCTAGAAACAACTGTACTGTTTATAGCAATTGGTTATTTTTGCATCTTTCAAATGATATTATAAGCAGTGCACATTATGTTATTGGTGTTGTTAAGAAGTTGGTGTTTTCTTTTTTTTAGATCTTGTGTTTTTTTTATAAACACAGCAAAAGATTAACTGTTTTGCCTGCAGTGACTACCTGTCTCTTTGTATCATGTGACATGCTCTCCTGTGCTAAGTTATCGCAAGCTGACCCTGGAGAAGTTACATTGAGTAAAGCTGAAAGACTATTCGTTATATGTTACAACTTTTGTGTCAAAACACTAAATCTGTGCATATTCGCCAATACAAAATTGGTGAATATTCAAAGACAACTGTATTTTTTGTGTCAGTACACAATTAACTGGAATCACAAGATTATCTAGTCATTCAAACATGTTAGTGGTTCAAAAAAACTCCTAGAACTGTCAGCAAAAGCAAATATTTTACTATAGTCTGTTGCTGTATGTGTTGACCCAGATATTTACATACTTTGCAAAAAACCCATAATCTTATTTTTCTCAGTGACCAACATTAAGACTAAGACCCAGCTTTTCCTGTGTAAGGCCAGTTAGGAATAATGAAAACAGAGTGAGAGAAATAATTTCTTTGTTTCTTTACTCCTTTCTTCAAATTAAAAAGTTGGCATGCTCATTACTATACTGTCTTAACAGTTTGGAAAAGCTGTCCAACAACATTTGTGTTAAATGGTGGTACACCTGGGATGCATTTTAAGGTATAATGTCTGACACACTGCTTCCTTGAGCTATATCAAGGGGGAAAATAAAAAAATCCAAGACATCAGGAAGTGAATTATGGACCTCCACAAGTCTGCATCATCCTGGGGTATGATTTCTAGAAACCTTACAGCGCCGCATTCATCTGTTCAAAATTAATACTGAAGTATGTGCAACAATTTGACAATACATCTGTAAATGTCAAGAAAATGGGCACATCAGTCTAAAAGATCAAAAGTGAGGTAGTGGATGATATGTTAACATATTTTAAATTTAGACTTGATCAAATGTAGCTTGTTACATTTCAAAGACATTGATTTTAATGAAGTACTCAACTGGATTGGTATTAGGGACAAAAACTCCTGATTGTAACATCCTTAAGAAAAATAATTTGCTATTGTGGGAAGAAAGATTTTGTAGGCATCATATTGACATCATACGCAAACCAATTAAAACTCGGAAAACCTCAAAGATAAACTTCTTTTAAATTACTTGACACAATGAAAGTCTTTAGCATTCCCAAAAGAAATTAACGTGTAGCTGTAATTTAATAACAAACTCTCGTATTTACTCATGCAGCCAAAAATCAATCTCAGTCTACTATTTTTTATACAGACAGACCGAGGAAAAAATGCAAACTCTAAAGTAACAATGCCACAACCATGTACACAGATGGAGATCAATTGTAATTAAAAGTGAACAAGTGTTGTGCTTTGTACAGTCAAAGAGTGCACTGGTCATTAAAATCGTTTTCATCAGTTATCAGTTTTAAACAAAGTCCACGGCTTCTGTCTCCTTTGGGATAGCGCTCACACTTGCATAGCAAATTTCTTTTACCATCCAAAGGCATTCAAATTAAGTATCAAACAATTTAATGTTGTGTGTCACTCTCCAAAACAATCTGTATTAGAGGCACTTAATTAAACTTTCAAATTGAAATGTACTAATCAGTTGGCGGCAGAGTGGGCGCTTGCTTTTTCTACATGAAACGCCACGGCTGGGCAGCCTGGTACGTTGCCTGCTCATTAACATGAAGGTGCGATTTGCATTTCCTGATGGACTGTTTCGGTTCTTAATATCCCTCTTTCCACTCCTGCATCAATCATGGAAGAGGTAGGCCACCATGGGCCACGATTAACCCTCCAAATCTGCCACAAAACAAATATTACAAGAGTTCACTAATTTGGAGATCAAAAAGCCACTTGTCCATTATATAATTGAAATGAAGGTGGAGTGTAGCACTTCTGAAGAGCTCTATAATTACCAGCTGTTAATTGCACACTTGTGGTGTCTCACTTTTAATTAAAAGGAGCGACTCGTGGCTGGACGATAAGCAACGGTGGAGAGGCTGCAGTCTAATCAACAAAGCACGAGGAATTTGCTTCTGCTACGGCCAGCAGCGAGGCTGGAGAAATCTTCAAATAACCCGCAGAGATTAAAACATGTCCAATAGGAACAGGCAGGTTTTATTCGGGGTGGCAGGAGCGAGAAATATTTGAAGTGTTGCCGCTGCAAAGTCGTCAGAGGAGCGCAGCTGGGGGTGTGGGTCTAATCAGTCTGCGACGGAGGAAAGGAACCCAGTGAGCTCTTTTATTTTTGTTTGGTTAAAAATACATCTGGACAATATCTAAACAGATGCCTAGGCTGAAACTGAGATTTATTGTACTTGATCTAAAAGTGGGAGTTTACAAAATATCAAGCTAAGAGCTTTAGACATTTATTAGAATCCTAAATGTAGACCTGATTTAGCAGGAGTAATGTACATAAATAAATAATGGACAAATCAGGGATCTTCTTGTGTAAACCAGAGAATTCATAAGTTTTATGAACAAATGCAAATTAAACTAAATTTTCTCAGCTGCCTTGAAGATGTCATATCAACTACAGTACTTTATTATAAGAAAAACTTTCCTTCAAAACCACACAGGCATCTCTGGCTCATCACTGTGCTCCACTACTATAGAGAGTAGTAGTTCTGTTTCTACCCAGAAAGCAGCCGGTAGTCAGTACAACATTCAATGACATGTTAGATAAAAATAGCTCTTGTTTCCTCCTGCCCTTGCACTACAAATACATAAACATGTTGACATGTTTACCACAGTTCTCACAGGGCTTACCTCTCAAATAAAAGAAATGCTGCCTTTCATTCCACACAGTGATTTTTAAGCAACAGATGCAATTTTGACATTACAGCTGCACTTATAACTCATTTAGGCATGAATCAATCTTACATTTATTTCGCTGACATAAGCCTATAAATTTTGCCTAGGTTCAGACCCAGCAAAATTGCTTGGTCTCAAAGTAAATCAAGATCCCACTTGGAGTCTTTGTTTTTTTTTTTTTTAAACATAGGTCTTAAAATTTAGGTTTTGATTTGTATTTTTTTGTCATTTTTGATGGACAGATTTTTTGTGGTCCTTACTGCTTTTACACTAAGTCTAATTGAGATCTACTTGTCACCACAACTTTGAAATAAGTTTTTTGGCCCACATTGAAAGAGGAAAGAGATGAAGGAAGCTAAAGAGGTAACACGGAACTCTCCTTTTATGCTTTGCTCACTTTCTCTTTTCCTGTTTGAACGTGTGGTGGGCATCTGTTGTTTTGAGGAGTTTGAGGGTGTGCCAACAAAGTTTCTAAGATGTGTGTCTTGCTTTTCACATTGTGTGTTTTTACTGCATACATTAGCCTCTAAAACACAGCCTGGCAATCCATCTGAGCGTGCTCTATCTCTCCAGGAAGTGTTGGTGCCCACAGACAATACACAAATAACCTCAGCTCCCTCGGACAGCAGTTCCTCCTATTCCGTGACCTGTTGAACCACAAAACAAAACGCAGCTTCTGCACTTCACAGTCCCAAAAGTGTGCCTATCACTCACACAATGTTTATATTAAAGAGACAGTCACCTTGGTCAGCAACTGTGGTCTGCTCCTGGGCCTACAAAGGCTTTTGAAGCCTCAGCCGAATATATAACGGTACATGGCTACATGATTACGATAACCCCAGTCAACCTTTCCCCGACCTCTTTGCTCACTTTCTGATAAAATTGTCTAGCAGGAAGTGTCCTTTACTGCACTTCCTCCTTCTCATGCTCAATCAACACCTGTCACCTCCCTCACCAGCTTTCCGATTTAAATATCCTCCATCTCATGTGGTCTATGCTCATCTGGAGGAGATAAACAAACTTCTTGTGACGACACACATTCCATCCAGTTCAGGATTAAACATTCAATATCCACATCTAAGAAATAATAACAAAATCACTAGGGGCTTCCCAGACCCCCTGAGTGCTGCTACACTTTTAGATAAAGGGCTGCAAGTTTATCTAAGGAAACAGTCGCTAGGGCGAGGATGGTCTGGCCTCACTGACAGATTAGTCCAGCCCAGGCCCACTTCCTGCCCGCTGAGGACACTAATTAGAAGGAAGGACTGACACCACAATAAGAGCTGACAGTTTGAGTGCAGTTAGAAAAGGCTTTGCACAATTCACAGCTGTATTAGCACAGCCAGCCATAAATTTCATCACATTAGCCCCATGCTTATCTGATGTGACAAAGTCAACCTGGATGTTGTTTGGACAGAACAGTAGAGGGGCGGTTCTGCGGCGCTGATTTATCAGTGGAAGTACGTGAAGTGTATTATTTGAAATTTGATCAACATCACCCTCTGCTCCCCATTTCTCGCTTTTTGCTCTCCGGCCCGCCCCGCCCCTTCTCAATCGACTCTCTCTGCTCAAACGAGAGGAGACAAAAGTCATTGTGAAGCCGGGCCAGTTCCCAGTGTTAATGACATCCTGTTTACAAACATGTTGAACAGTGTCACCAAGGTCATGGTCACTAACACCCTCACACCATGTCTGTCCCAGGCTGATATCTTCTTCTATTCAAATAACCTTTGACCTAATGAAGCTTACAATGTGGTTACCCCTGGGAAAAAGAAGTAAGCAGACGAAAAAGATCCTTTCTAGACGGCTGTATGTACTAAATGGAAAAAGACGTGAGCCTAGAACACAATGTAAGAATAAGTGTGAGAAATACTTCCACATTCACAAATCTACACTAACGCTGCTATTATTCTAATCCCAAAGTCACCAAGTGGAGGAAAAAATGTGTGATTACCCAAAGGGCAAATTTACAATTTAGATACAAACATGTGCGGGTAATAGGCTGAGCTGTTTTACAACACCAGCATGAACTGAGCTTTTGTTTTATTTTGAGAGGTGCTGGCTGTTATTGGATTGTTTTACTCTAGCTTAGAGACTTTTATTTCGACAGCTCTCTGTGTGGTGAGACGAGTGTGTGACTGAGTATGAAAGGGAAAAAGAGAGAGGAGGTGGTGAAAGAAGGGGCATACTAACACTTGTTGTGTCTTTGGCTATCTTGACTTTGGTTGCTCTTCTGCAGTCCACCATTGATGTGTGCACAGCTAAACAGTGGAGATGCACAGAGTAATCAGTGGATGACTGGAATTGGTCAGTTTTACACTTCCCTGGCTGTGATAAGAGATCAGCTATTTATAAACATAAAAACATTTTTCTGCTCAGTGATGCACCATACCAAAATGCTAACAGGTTGTGTTCACAGTGAACATTCCAGGGGGAATGTTGTAAACTCAACATGTTTAACATGCAAACTAAATACAGTATACTGTGCATAATATTTACTCAGTCTGCTACTTTGAAGCACTGGGTAAAAACTTCAGGAAGTAGGTGGAAGGTTTATGTTTGCAATAAATGAATTATTTACTAATTTATTACTTTTTTGAATAAATCAGGAATATTCTCCACTGTTACATACTTTGAAATGGCCTTGCACAAAAAATTAAATGCATTGTGATAATGTGCCTGAACGCTTTATGGCACATAAAACGTTCAGGCTTTATGTGCAAAAAATATGTAAGGGAATCTGTCTTGTACAGGCATAAACAGGAACGGCTGTAATACTTTTAAGTTGAGTTTTCCAAATAGATACTTTTGCCCCACAACCTGGAGAATTTATATATAGTGGAAGATTTTCAATAATGCAAAGAGGCAGTTTTGTTAATAGAAATATTGTCTGAATTGCAATAAACATGTTATGTTATTATAGCTCAGAATCGGCTAACTTTGGTTTTGCCGAGATTGAACAGTAAAATATTACTGATTGGAAATTGGCCTCAAAACATTTTACCTCTGCATCTTTACCAAATAAGCTGTCTCCCTACCCCCCCTCCATCTTTACTAAAATAATAATAACGCAATATATTCTCACTTCACAAGTAGATAAATATGTCTAACTTTTCTGTTTTACACCTGTACAAAACAATCAAGTACCTGAAAATCATATTGCACTTCTTAGACCATGTTTCCCTATTTATTTTCTAGATGTGTAATTCCAGAATCTGATTATGGAAGTAGAAAATAGGGCATTTTCTGTCACTTTACGTGACTGTGCCAGCCGGCTGAGCAGCGCGTCGGCAATAGGTCGAGTGCCACAATGCGCCTGTCAGTTTGTGGGACATCCCAAAGGAGAAGGGGCAAGAGGCAACCCCCGCCAACCTTGCCCATCCATCATCGTGACACCACGAGCTGCAGTCATGGGAAACCCACCGCTGGCCAGTGACTCTGGACCAGAGCTAGGTGGCAGGGGGGAGTTGAGTTGGATGGGAGGAGGACTTAACATCCATTAAAAACACATTGTTTTGTTTATTATAACTAGTTAATGAGGTTGAAGTGAAGCCCCGCTTTGTTTTTCAAACACTTCCAGAGGGGATTTGGAGGCAAAAGGCCCCATTGCTGGGTCTGTGCAGAGCGATTCATAAGGGCCTGGGTGCTTTATAATGGATGGTCCATAGATTTTATGAGAGAGGAGTTGGCCGTGTTGGGAGCGAGATCCTCGGATCTTGTAAAAACTAGAAGTTTTTAGTGCTTTTCTCCATATGCTCCAGTTTAAACCTCTCTGACATTTCCCATCCATTCTGCATTTTTACTATAAATCCACTTATGCAATGAATAAAACTAGAGGTTCTTTTTTGGTTTTTTTGACTCCACAACCAAAATCAGCTGTTTACACAACTCTTAAAAGTTTAAAGACAGTGGTGAAATAATGTACATATTTAATATATATATATATAGTACAGACCAAAAGTTTGGACACACAGTTGTGTCCAAACTTTTGGTCTGTACAGTATATATATATATATATATGTGTGTGTGTGTGTGTGTGGGGGGGGAGGGGGGGGGGGGGCGGGGGAGGTGTTTGTGCATTTTGGTCAAAAGATTGTATACTGTTTTTCAAGAAAAAGAAAAAAGAGATGGTTTATCTAAAAGGTAAATGAATGAAAGTAACTGAATCTGAAAAGCATCAGTGACTTGAGGAGTCAGAGGCCCCCCTCCCACGTCTATACCTGGTGGAGATAGACGTGAGGGCCTACTCCCTGTCCAGTCTCAGCCGGGACCTTTGCCGCCTGCTGACACGTCTACTTTAATTGTTGGTGTTAAATCACTTGCACTTTAGCTCAAGATGCTATCTCCCTGGGTGTTACGTTCTTTTACGGTAGCGAGTGTGTTATGCTTAAACATAACACACGGCTCAACAAGAAACTCCCCTTAAAGTGACACGTTCATTGCAACTCTCACGCATCCAGACGGTGAGGCATGAGTACGCACTCACACACCCCGGTTAGTCAAATAAAACAAACACGCCAGCACACAAACACAATGGGCTCCTGTGTTGGACTGATTGTCGGTAGAGCAGACAGAGAGGGAACGGGACCCCACTCCACCCTGACTGCGGGCCACCCGTCAGTCACCGAGCGCACTGCTACCACCAGGTTACATCGCCAGCTGTTTACTTTAGGAAGGCGGCTCAAAGCCAATTAAAATACACTTAAAACTGTGTCCGACTTGTGTTTGCAAAGATAATATGTGTCCAGAAGTCCAGTCAAGCAGGAGGGGAGAAGTTTGTTTTGCTGTTTAAGAATAGAGCTTAACATTTCAGAGCAATCAAAGTACTTTTTATGAGACAAG
This sequence comes from Xiphophorus hellerii, assembly GCF_003331165.1. Lineage (NCBI taxonomy): Eukaryota > Metazoa > Chordata > Actinopteri > Cyprinodontiformes > Poeciliidae > Xiphophorus > Xiphophorus hellerii. Next base: position 17,785,330 of record NC_045689.1, on the reverse strand, counting down.
ATGATGCAGAAAACCATATATGTCTCTTACAAAGGACATTGACATTGCTTTAAAACGTCAGGAAATAGCTCAATCAAGAAATAGCTATTTATATTGTTTATTGCACAAAAAGAAGCCTTACTTTCACAAACTTGAAAAACTGGGTTAACTGTTTTGTAAGAAAATACATCTAGAAATAAATGAAACTGAGATCGTCATACACATACAGTCACACACAGATGCTGAGGGAACAGGGTGCTGATATGAGGGGTGGTGAGTGGCGAGCAGAGACGGGAGCTCCGTGTCTGTTCAGTGTGTTTTAAGAGTGTTTAACTGAGTGAAAAGTCTCTTATGGCTTCCAGATGGGGGCTGGTTTGATCCGGATCATTCTGACAGGGCCTAGACTTTGATGTGCTGCTGCCTATTACTGACATTACTCGGAGAAGGGCATATTTCTTCCTAATCACTTCCAACTTCAACTTCTCTCCGGTCCTGTGTGCATGGTAGCACCAGATCTACAGCAGGGGTCTTCTGTAAGTATGAGTTAAAAGTGTGTGCACTTCTTGGGGTGTATTTGTTGCACCATAAATCTAAACCCATATTTCTGTGAGTGTCTAACACAAAATAATAGGCATGAAGCAAGATCTTGTGGCATAATATCTCTCAATATTAAAAGGACAATATATATCTAATACTGAAGTGTGTCTTATGAGGAACTATCCAGTTGCTGTCATCATGTGCTTGTCTGGTAAAGTTGGTATGGCAGCTTTTGTGCACTGCAGAACAAAATATAAAATAATAAAGACATCAAAAATTAACAGGAGACTTTTATACTGAAAATAATTTTTTTTTTAAGTTCAAGAATTTTAGACCTTGTAATTGTAAATACACATAAAAGAAAAATGTGTCCAATTTTTTTTCTTTTTTTTTGGCATTTGGACCTCATTAGAATTAGACACGAATAAACACAGCAAAATATGGACTAGTCAAATGTGGACTGGAGTATTCATCACTGGTTCTTTAAAACATGGTTTGGGTTTTTAGCTCAAATTTTATTTATAAAGTTTTCCTTTGCAGTAAGCAAGAAGCAAAAAAGAAGACCAGAAAAGAGACGACAATAGCTTCATTTGTGCTGATGGTTGGGAGGGGATTCCCTAAAAATAACATCCATTTTGTCAGGCAGGTTATATAGAGTCCAGACAGACAGAAGGGAATAATTCCTTCACTTCCCTCTACACCCACACTCCCCAGTAAACCCAGTGGAAGTCATTTCTCAGTGACCACAGAAGAGGAGGACCATAGAGAAAAAGAAAAACAAAAAGCAAGCACAACTCTACTCCTCACTAATCACTCTGTGACCCTAAGACCACCCTTCCACTGCCCCTTGCAAGTGCTTCTCCGCATCTCCTGTTTTCTCTCAAGAGGGATGAAGAGTGGCAGAGTGAATCAGGCCAAAGTTTTGCTCTTTATCTCTCAAAGACAGGGGAATGCCAAGAGGCCAGCTCTTTGGAATCCACCGTTGTGTCTGTTTCTGGTAGAGCCGGGTTGGGTCCACTTGGAATGGAGCATGCAGGTATTCAGAGCAAGTCTGGAGGGTCCTTCATCGGACAATGGCAGAGCCTTAGGACAATGTGAGTCATTGATGAGGGATCTGTGGAGAGATGCAGGTGTCTGAGGTGAAGAGCTGTCTCTCAGGCTTGACCCTCTCTTCACCAGCAGCTCTTCTCTCTTTTTACTCCAGCTCTTTTCTCACAAAAGACTTTGATTCTTAAAATGTACGCAGAAAATATCCACACACAAAACGTTTTGAACAAAAATTGGTGCACTCAAGACAGAGAGTGAGACAGGAAAAGGCCTTTGAACCCTAGGGGACATCAGTTAATGTTCCTAGTAATTGCACGCCATCGTACTTTGTTGCTGGAAACAGCAAGCATCTAAATAAATCCTGTCAAACAGTACTGTCCTGTTTGCCGCCAGATAAGATGGAGAAAACAAGCCTGTATGTTCCATAAACAAACACCAGGAATCACAAATCACTGGTCACAGTCATCTGCAACCATAAATTAGCCTCCGAAGGTTTTTTTTTTTTAGCAACGAAGCTGGAGAGGCAGAGGACAGTGAAATGACCCTCTCTTAAAATCTCATCACATCTGTCACTGTGGTCACCGTGACACAACGCCAAGGCAGCAACTACATGAGTTGTAGAGGAAAAAAACAAAACAAACAAGAGGAAAAGGGTTGACCACTAAAATGCCAGCTGGCGTTTGGACACTAGTTCAGAGCTGGCAGGAATAAATTAAACTTAAAAGGTTTTTCTCTTTTAATAGATGTTTATTTTTTCATAGAACTTCTGTAAGAACTTTAAAAGGCATTATCTTAATTTTACACTTTGAAAAGTCTAAAATATGCTCAGATTTTGACTTGAATTTGATTACAGCACCTTCTTTTTCACATTTATATATCCATTCCTTACAAATAGAACAAAAAATGATTACTCTTTGTTTTTCTATTTTTATATATCTAGAAGCAGAATGGACTGCCTGGTGGCGCAGCTAATTGCACTGTTACCTTGCAGCAACGGTTCTTCTTCATGGACAAACTTATCATCCTGAATTGGTCCTAAGTAAAAGTATTCACATGCTTAGTTGTTTGTCCTGTGTGTCTCTGTGTTTCCAGGTGATGGATTGCTGACCAGGACGTACCCTGCCTCTTGCCTAATGATGACTGCTGGAGATAGGCACCAACTCAACCCTGCAAGATCTAGCACATACACTGTACCACACTTTTGAAACAAACTCTTGGAAGCCATTGAAGTTAGGTGAGTAAAGTTTGGTCACATTCCTGAACTAGAAAACACTGACTTATGATAACAATGTTGCATTTACTTCTAAAGTGTATTTAAGTTACGTTTAATAATTTGTGTTTGTCTTAAATTTAAATAATAATGGTCCTAACATATTGTGGTTTGCACAAGTTATTTTCTTTCTGAATAAACTTAGAGTGATTTAGCAACTTACAGTTTCCTCTGTGGTTGGACATTAAAAAGTTGATCAAAGAGAAAATAAATCATTGTGTTTTGTTTACCATTTCTTCTGTGTTGGTCTCTAAATTACACTTTAACTGTTGGGACATGTGGTAATACGCATTATGCAGGATAACAAATGCATTTTTCAGACATCCATTCTACACTGTTTTCCCATTACACTACACGGGTGTGAGCCTCTGGGAAGATATTACCTTTGTGCTGGAGCTCTTGTAACATGAAATGACAAATTGACAAAAGCATCACACCAAACTCTCAGGAGGCTATGCACATAAAGCTCTAATTTTGCTGGTCGGAGAATGCACCGCCTGAAAATTTTCACTCCCAAATTTGTCTTATTTTCCTAACTTCTTTTCATATCTAGCTCTTCTCTTTGTGGATTAGGGATAATATAAAGGCGCTGCGCCTTCTGCATAGTCAAATCATCTGGAATTGCCACATTAAAAAAGAAAAAAAAAAGAAAAATCCAGTCAAGGGGCAGCTTGAGCCATCCTCCTGGATTTGGGCAAATTCAACTGATGCAAAACAAGGAATTAATTTGAGGGGAGCAGCAAGCGCACGGAGCTTGGCGCGCTGACAAAGATGAATGGCATCATTCCAAGCGAATGGTAATTTCACTTTTTGTGACAGTGCTTTAGAGCAAAAGCGACTCTGAGCACACAAAGCATTTGCAATCCCATTGAGAGTCCTTGGTACCTGCCTATCAGACACTGCACATTGTTTACCAATCATCTGATATTGATTGGTTTCAGACTAAAGTTTGAAGATGAATTAGAGGGAGAGAAGGTTAAGTCCTAACCTTGAAAGATTTAGTGTCTATTCAGGCCGCATGTAGGACTCTCCTCGGCTCACTTTGAGAATAGAGAACTTTTAGATTCAATAGGGGGTGTGGGGACACAAAACGTGTCACATTCACCAAGTGAATCCACTGGAAGAAACACAGAAGAACACCCAAAAAGCATAATCTTTCTCCCAGTTGATAGAAATGGTAATTGCATGTGTGGGATAATACTTTGAAGCCGAGGCCTCGGTCGGACAGACCGCCTATTTAGGTTAAAAAAGGGGCAACAAAACAGCTCCTTCTTAACGCCATTGTTCACTTCTCCACTCTTTTAAATGTTTACTGAAAAAGAACCTTCAAATCCACTCTCCATCTCCTTCTCAATGTGGCACCTATCACTCTTGGGTGCATGGACACATTGTGTTATGGAACTCTGTGATATGTAGCGATCATTCCCATGAATCATTTTCTCTTTAATATTCAGAGCCTTTAAGAATCTGATTTACATCCTCTTGAGGTGGACAAAAACATTCTGTGACATGAAGTGCATCATTTGAATATTGGTGCTCTGTTGCAAATGTGCATCCATAGAAGTTTTGAGGATGAGAGAAGATGAAACTGTTTTATTTCTCCTCCCTCTCTCCTGAGTCGTTCTGCCTCTGCTTTAGATGATGCACTGATGCCCTGAAACCGACAAGCAACTGATAGAGAACCACGGGACACAAGGAGTTTCCAGTTTAACATGCTGCACAAGTGATGTTCTAACAAATTGACCTTCATATTTAGATATTTTTGATAGGGTCAGGAGTCCAGTCATCCTGTCAGGATGTACCGTGTCCCAGCATGAGCTTGGATTTCTAAATGGACTACTGGGCCACCCATCACAGCTTGGCCACACCACTTAACATCTGTCTCCCAACCCCCCCTCCAGTGATGACTCCTCTACTCGACTGCGAAGCTCTCCAGTCCACTCGACCCCCCGACACGCCACAGAATAAGCGCAGGAAGCACTAACCCCACAAGATGCCCAGGTCAGAGGTTAAATTTGAAGAGTGCACGCAAGACCCGTGGTCTGGACGAGGGAAAAGAAAGCAAACGCCATCTTTGTAAAAGTGAGTCGTCCTTTACGACTTACATATCTGTTTAGAAAAAGGGGGTAAAGAACATTGTGAGGTCATTTTTACCTTGAGCTGTGTGAGCTGTGTTAAGTCTGGCAGCCCTTTTCAAATTGAAGGGTGAGGGGCAATGTTGCAGTTTATAGAAAACAAAAATTGATCAGGGATCAGAGGGGGCGCTAAGGATGCAGATGTGTCTGTCATGACAAGGAGACAGATGAGCAGGAGCTCAGAGGGCAAAGAGACCAGGACAACAGAGCTTCTGTACATCATCATGAACATAACCTCTAGTTCAAGGGAAGAAATCCACATGGCATGTCACACCATCATCAGAAACACTTGCAGAAAATGAATAACTAAATCAATAGACTGGAGTGGTCTATTGCTCTAGACCCCTCCAATCTGAGTAAAATTGAGTTCACAGTAACAAAAAAAAAAAAAAAGCATTTTGGAGAAACTTTCTAAAATTGAGAAAAAAAATTCTCTTTCATTTATTTTTGGTAGCAACATGTGAGCATGCTGAAATGAACAAACACACATTTGAATCATTCTTTTTAGAGTGGAATGATCACAAAAAACTTCAATGTTTTTTCAAAAAGTTATTGTGAATTTTTCTGCTTATCGGAGATGTCCAATCAAAAAATACAGACTTGGACACAAATATACACCCCTCATGCAGAGAAACTACAACTGTATTGAACCATTTGCCAGCACTGGAAGAGTTAACTTAAAACTGTTAAGTAAAATGAGTTAACTTAAATTTGTACAATAGAGCATAGACCACAATTTTAAGTATGGTTTGAGATCAAGACTATTTTAAAAGATTAAATTTAAATTTATTTATGAATTCTGATGTATGGTTGCAGTCATTCTCTATTTAGATCACCCAGTTGTGTAAAAATTTTAAACATCTGTTGAATGGAAATTTGGAGGTATTCCTTCTTCATCATCATCACTGGAAGCTGATCGTGATGGTATCACTGCCACCTCATGACAATTTTCTGTCTTTTTGAGTCTCTAATTTTGAGTATGTCCAATGCTCCCAAAAGAAAACTATCACTATCCACAAGTAGTTTGCAAATGTCTTGTCAGTGCTGCACAAATTATTTTTTTTAACAGTCATAGCAAGGCATAACCATTATAAAAGTGTTTGGGACAAAGAAATCTGTTACTCTGAGCTATGAACTATGAACACACTGAAGACACTCTGAGCGAGGCCTTAGGGCTTAGCTAACTCTTGCAGCTCGACCGTCAGCCCTCAGTGCTGAATACAAGCAGCACTTAAACTTTACCCTTTTCAAACAGCAAAGCACAAAGAGAGGACCACATCAGCGGCCTGCTGATCATCCCCACAGATGGCTGAGCATGGACAACAGGCAGGTCCCTAGGCACGTCCCCCTCATAATGTCCTCACATCCCAACCGCCCCCATCCATCTTGCGCTGGGTAAAGAACTGTATACCCTGCTCCCACGTGAGACTAGATAAGTAACGTTTCTTTCGAGGAAGGGTAGTGAGATGGAGGGATTTGGGCTGGAGTAAGGGGGACTAGCTGGTACTGCAGCTGCCCTACTGGTTGTGTCCACCCCCTGAATCCCCAGCCACCCAACACCACCTCCACCACTGCCACCCTTTTCCCCCACAGCAGCAGCAGGTTCCTCCTACAGAGTGAAAAAAAAACACGCTTCATTACGTCCTCTCTCCCTGGAGCAGCCAGGGGCCTTTCAGTGCAGATAAGCCTCTTAGACATGAAGTAGCGCTCAGTGCTGCGTTTGAGTGACAGCAGGAAGGTTTAGCCATTCACCGGACAATGCTCACATTCTATGGCTTTAATCTAGGAGGCGGACAATGATCTGTTTTTTAAGGCCTCATCTCCTCTGCTTTTCCCACAGCAGTAGGTGACTGGCACAAGTAAGAGAAAAAGAGACAGAGAGGGCCGGCTGGGAGAGCGCGCCGCTATCTGCGAAGGCCCCCGTGTTTCTTTGACAGTCCAGACAGAGGTGGGACGACAGAGAGGGCAGTACGACGAGGTGGAGTGGGATGGAGGGCTGAAAAGCAAAGCGCATCAATCACACGCAAACACGCACATATACACACATGGGCATGAACAATCCCTGGTGATGGTTGAGTGCATCTGTGTGACAGACAGGCAGGTGAGAGGCCTGCTGGTGACGTGGCTTAGAGCGAAGCTTTGTCATTCTTATCTGCTCCCACCACTGACATCCATCCCTCCTCGGCTATTGTCTAAACGTCTATGATCTATTTATGTGCACAATAATGCACAGGCTTGGACACAAAAAAGAAGTTAACATGGTGTGAAAAGAAATTTGTTCAGATTTAATGATACATTGTAACCCCAGAACCTACTTGGATGACCCCAAGTGTTATACTGTACAAACTAAGTCAACTTTGGTGAAACTTTGGCATAAAAGAAATTTGTTAGATAAATAGGCAAAGTACAGCAAAATGTTTTTGAGTTTTATACACACTGAATCACAGTTTATGTAGTAGAAAAAACTACAGCATATTATAGTGCTGAGAAAAAGCTTTTACTTTGTCACACTTACTGAAAACGTTTCAGATCATCTACGTCATTTTAATATCAGACCAATTTATTTATTGAAGATAAAAAGTTTTCAAAATCAATTTGGATGTATGTGCCCACACTGCCAAAAGTACCAGTAACTAGTTCAATGACTATGATGTTCCCGTTCTTGATTGGTCAGAAAATTCCATTTACCTGAACCTCATAAAAAAAATCTATGGGCTGTTGTCAAGAGGCAGATGAGAGACACCACACCCAACAAGGCAGATAACCTCAATGTAATTATTGATGCAATCTGGCCCTCCATTAAACATATGCAGTGCCACATTTTTCTCTATGCCACAGTCCATTCATATAGTAATTCAGGCAAGAATTGGAACCAATTATTGACTGTGTAGTAATCTACATACTTTTCAGAAGACTGACATTTTCGCTTAAAAACATCCGTTTTGATTGGTGTTACCCTAAATTTCTATAATCTCTGTTTCATTTTCTGACACGACTGGCCAGAAATATTGCACTTTTACGCAATAGTCAAAGTTTTTGAGATACTGCGATACTGCTTCTTGACTATTTATATGATGGAAACGTACACTTTCAAAGTATATTTTTAAGCCCAAGATGAACAAATATTACAAGTAGGAAAAACACAGTGTCAGTGTGCCAAGGTGATGGGTGAATAATTTTAGAGTCACCTCACACTTCAGACTAGTTTGTTTTACTCCCCTGATAGTGTAAACATCCACAAATCATCTACAATAAACAGACACCTCATAATACTGAAAGGGAACGAGAAACTAAGCTGAAGTCATTCAAATAGATATTTGTGGTCCTGCGTGTGTGTGTTTGCATAAGTGTGTGAACAGGAGGCCACCATACGGAAATGTGCCTTTCAAGAGACGTTCCTTAAAAACTCCTTCAGTGTCAATCACTGGGCCACTTATTACTCTAATTGGATTAAGGCTACAGTTTGGGCTTCTGTATGCCTCTCTGTTTCTGGATGTGGCTATACCAGCACCTCTAGCAGGTGACTTTGTGAAGAGGAACATTTTTTAAAGAGTATTCATGCCTTGTAGTAACAGATTTGTATGATCATACAGGGTTTTTAAATGACAAAGAGACCAAAATCATGTCTCTTTGGTCTCTGAGACCAAAGAGAGAATATGAACGTCTCTATTTAAAATATAAGTTCAAAGTGAACACAGAAGTACGTCAGCCAGCTAGCATTAACTAGCTTTAAGAAATATGTCCCGCTAATCACAAACTGAATAATGTGACTCACTAGTTGACGCGCGATTTAGTAGCCTCTTCAACTCTTAAAGATAACTGTATGCATCTAAATACATTTTTACTGACCTATGGTATGGAAAAGACTAAACACTTTGAGCTTCCGTCAGCATCTAACAGGAAGGTTTATTCTTCTTCTGTGTGCCCAACCTTCTCTATCCCATTAAAGTGACAGACTCCCCCTAGCGGTGGTAGGGAATCGAATAACTGAAAGAACACAAAAAACCTAAGATAGAAAACTAACTATAATGTTGGGGTTGTTGCTATTTTAAAAAGAAATAGTTGACAGCCCTGTATAATTTTACTTTTACTCCACAATTATATGCGACTATGTTGCTCTATCAAAAAAAATACAAATATTTCCCACACAACTACATTCCCATTGAGGGGAATAAGTTTTGAAGTAGATCAAGGCAGATAATTGTACAATATATAAAAGAGAATTTGTCTTTTGTATTAGCAAAACAATATCCTGAAAACTACAGTATAATTAAAATAATTGTTTGGAAATAAGGAAAGTGATGTTTTTGTTTTCATAAGTGGCTTTTAACAATCTTCATCTTTCGACAAAAAAATATTGGGCTTTCTAACTCACAAAATTAAGTTCACAGCAGCTGCTTTGTGAACTGACAATTGTTAAAAAAAAGCACATAAAACAAGTTGTGGTTGTATGAAATGTTACTGCATAATGAATAAAACTGCTTGAGACAATTTTCAGATTACATAGCAGGATTTTAAGTTAATGTTTCAGGCCACCAAGTTAAAGATTTTAAGTCTCCACTTTAGGAGAGAGCATCACTGTTTTTTTTTTGCTTCCTATAAATTTGATAGTTTTCAACACCCCAATGTTTGTACTTTTTTGAGAGACACCTGCACATATGAAGACAATGTTCTTTAATGGTATCCCATATGTCCTCATCTCCCCACTTTTACTTTCTTTGCTTCTCTTACAACCTAAAGGTAATTAGTCTGATACACCTCATCACTATCTTGACACTATCCTAAAACCTCATATCCTCCACACACCTTTGCCTTCTTTAATGGCCCATGATTGTAAAATCTTGGTTTGAATAGCAAATATAATTAACCCCTGTCTATTACTGTGGTTTCTTCTGCAAATACATAAGTTTAGTGTTACACTGTACATCCTAAAGACTGACACAACTTTGTTCAATAAGGAGCACTGTTACAGAAACACACACACACACGCATGCACACGCCAACTTTAAAGGCAGACATGCAGAAGAAACAGACACATCCATTCATGAACTGACAGATCATCTTGAAGACATTAGATACAAGAAGGTCTGCTTCATGCCCAAAACGTAAGTCTAAATACACAGAGGGAAAAAAATGAGGTAAAGAAAGAGGCAGTCAAGTGGTAAGATAGACATATCAGAAGACGGTCAGAACAGAGGCAGATTGTCCAATTAGACAAACACACAGAAAAAGATCATTCCATTACACAGAGGGACTGACATGGCGGCAATTGAGACAATGGACTGATTCAGTGCACTGCAGAGTGTTTATGTCCCCCGTCAGTCTGCATCACCAGTGTCCCCCTGACCGCTCGCAGCTGACATACCCTCCACCCACACACACGCACACACACACACACCTCTTTGACTTTCTTGCCTGAACTTGATGTACACACATGCTCCTGCTTTGCTTTCCGCGTATCATGTCCGATGCTGGCTGTAGGCATGAGATTGTATTTGAGGAAGAAAAGACATAGTGAAGTTGTGTGCACATGTGTAAAAAAAAGGCAATGAATTAATGACCTAATGGGCTACGTATGCATTTATTCAAAGATGATGTGCTTATAGGCAGGAAACACAAGTTGTGTATGCTTCCAGCTAAATCTGTGCTGATGACTGCATTATCAAACCTGTGCCTTTGCTTTTTCTTATCGTCTTACTGGGTATGAGTAGAAATAAATTTAATATTTAACACTAAATTTACAAAGTGGATCCAAGATCGTTCACATGTGGTTAAAATTCCGGTTTAATATATATATATGTTTGCTTAGATAAACTTTTGTTAACACTTAAGGTCATACTTGTCCTGTATAGCAGTGGTCCCCTACCCCCGGTCCGTGGACCAATTGGTACCGGGCCGCGCAAGAAATAATTAAATACCTCCGTCTCGGCGCACCGAAGTCTTGTCCCCCGCGAAGATGACTGCTTTCACTGTTCTACAATGCATAGTTTCCGACTTGCAATCTATGGCTTCTAAATGGGATGCAAATTACAAAAAAAATTTTAAATAATAATCCTTCAACACAAGTTGAAGTTCAAGTTAATTTCATTCACTGTTATTGACAAGTAAACATTAAAATGAATCAAAAGTATTAGTTAAAAACCAGATTACTGCATACCTTTATTGATGATTTTACATCCATGTGGTCTAATTCTTTTTATATCAGTGACATTTTAAGTAGTGTGTAAATAACGCCAAATGAGTCCTGTTCATTATCCTGCATTTTCACACCCGTCATCCACCCTATTTCTCCTCCTCCGACTCCCCTTCTCCATCTTTTTGATGCTGGCATAAAACACAGCAAAAGTTTTTGCTAAAGCTGGGTAATGAGCCAGACCTTTGACCCCACCTTGATGACTTCCATATCTGTGCATGTGCAGGGAAATATGTGCAGATCTTTGCATGCTGGGGTGCATATGGGTGTGTGTGTGTGTGGCTGCAGCTGGCAGCTGACAGCGACATGACTAATGAAGGCCTGGGACAGAAATAATAGGTGGGAATTATAACACAAAGAGGGTATAAGTGCAAAGGAAGAGGAAGAAGAAATGTCGGAGAAGCAGACAGAATGAGGAATAGATTGTTGAAAGGAGGAAAAAGTGAGGGCAGTCTTTAGGAAAAAGAGCCCAGATTAAAAAGTTTTCGTGAATACTTGTAATACGGGGAGAAATAGAGGAGCAGGAGCAAAAAAGCAGAACAGTTTGCTCTTTTAGTAACAACTTAAACAACAGCTTTAATTATTTGATGAAATAATAGCAATCCATGCACAAATATTGTTACTTTTGTTTGCAAAGTCCAGTTAGTTAACCAGCAATCAGATGAGATAAAGGATAATATAAAACAGACATCATTACGCTAACCCAGGTACATCTAAGCAGAACAAGCTATTGATGGAAAACAAGCTAATGTGGATTAATTATTTTATATTTTAGACACGGAAATAACAAATCTTCACACTTAAAGTCAGACTCCCAAACATGCTTTCCAAATCAACAAAAAGAAAAGACAAGCTAAGACACATGATCCTTCAACAGAAACCAGACTTTCTGGAGGAGCACAACCTGGACAGCACATTTGGGTGTCTGGCATCACCCGCCCACAACTGTCACACTCCAGGTCAGAGGTCATGATGTGTAGACAGAGCAGAGCTTTGTAATTATGCGAGATAAATACAATCATCAAGCACAGGAAGCCTTTCTCCCTTCAATTCACAGGCTTAACCTTGTCAGAAAAACTAAACTGTTGACAAAAACATTGTTAAAGCATTTTACAGTATTAGCAAAAATAATTCCTGCTTTCAAAGCAACTATACCAGAATACAAATGTACATGCTCATATCAATCTGGTATGTAAGATTCTGTCAATGACAAACTTATGTGGGAAAGAAAAACAGGACCGGAAAGACTGAAGAATACTTTCCATGAGAAAGTGTTGTGATAGGGATGCTATCATTCTGAAGAGATCTCTTCGCTGAACATTAAGCTCCGCCTCAATTTGACCAGTGTCCACAAAGGCCCAAGTGCAAGCTGAACGGTCTCGACCCATTGACACAAAACATGGCGCCAGGACAACAGCAAGACGCATGGGCGAACAGACAGAGGGACCCTAAGACAGACATCCTGTCTCAAACCACAAATAGATACAACAATTAAGCTAGGTCTGGTCATTTTCATTTCTCTGACCTCTGCCCTCACCTCCCACACATACAGAGACAAATTACTGCTGCTGTTGACTTTGACCAACAATTCCACCGCCAGCGAATATGCAGTGTGTAGGCTGAGACGGGGGACATAAATCATACGTGTATTTAATCTGTAATAATGACACACGACATGACTAAAAACGTTATTAAGATGCTATTCCAGATCTGAGTGTTAAGGGACATCCAGAAGTGCCTAATTCCTCCTTAGGTAATTATTGGGGATAGGACTTGTATTTTATTGTTCAGTTTTAAAGATTTAGTTTTCTGTGAATATTTAATCATAGTTACGTTTTCTTTTAAAACTTAGAGCAGACAACATTTGATATAATCTTACAATACCCAGGTGTGATGGCATGCTGGCATTGATAAATATTATGCTTAGGTCTTATTTAAATGGATTTTCAAAAGCAATAGAAAGCGCTCTGAACCTAACACAGTTAGTCACAAATTACAAAAGAAAACATTTTTCAATAGATTATGTATCAGGACCAGCCATGAATTTTGGTGTTTACAGCTGTAATTCAGAGCAACTTTTTTCCATATATTGAAAAGTATTTTAATTAGGTATTTGTGTAATTTTGAAGTTACTGCCAAAGCATTCAAAGCCAGCCACAACCTATAACAGTGTCTTCTCATAGTTCTCATCCTTTGCACTACACAATTCTGTTATCCATGTCTGACTCCACAGAATGAGACCCTGGGTAGTAAATCATATTACCCATCAAAAACAACTACTGCACAAAAGCTCTTAGTTTTTTTATATAGCATATTTATTGTTAAATCTATACAAAGCATATATTGTGGGCTATGTTCATCAGTCTTTTACAAGCTGCACTCAGCTAACATACACCACAAAAAAATCTCTTAAATAAATTTTCCAGAATCCCTATTGAGATATACAATGTTGCGTCTAAGACAAATCCTTCAATGTTTCCATCTTTGTAATTGTAGGGCAAATATCCAGATTTTGTTTTCTGCCACTCAGCACCTGTTTCAAAGCCCCAGAGATGGCTGGTCTCCTGGCAAAGCAAAATCAGAATTACATTAACACCCAAAGAGCATTTCATCAGAACCAACAGAGCCCCATGGCCCAAGACACCTGTAATAGAGTTTCCTCTGTCACAGGCGAAAAAAACATTTAAACCACCCTTTTGGAAAAAAAAAAAGTGGTTTACCAAGTCCTGGCTGCAAGGAAATGTGCTGCTGCAACTGATCAAATCAGCTCAAACAAATTGCATTTGTCAAGAGAAGGATCAAATGGTAGCACCCACAACAAACATATTAGCAGCCGGCGCTACGCAGCATTCTCTTGGCAGACTGATAGGATTGGATTAACGAAGTAACGTGGAATAGGAGAAAAATATGTTTAGAAATCCAAACTGACTTCTTTCTTTTGCTTCCCTGATGCTGTGCTGCACATCTGTACACTGAGGAATTTTAACAACTACAGATGAAGAAGATGTGATGGATTACAGTGACTTCAGCTTATTAGATTATCTATAACCAATGTCATCATAGAAATTTGGATTAAATGGAATATACTTAATATTTCATAGTACTACACCTCTGGATAACTGAAAACTTTTGAAGCATTTCTCAAGCCCTTCTAAAAATGATCTTAGAACAAAGATCAACACTTCTGTCCATTATTCCCAATGGGGGAATACATGGATTCTGTCATGTATAGCTATAATGGGAAAAGGAGATATTTCTCTGGTTTGTTATTAAAATAAACAGAGGCCGAGATGTCTGCTATGTACTCGTGTGTGAAAGTCAGGGGGAGAAAGAGAACGGGAGAGACTAAGGGGCCTGACTGTCTGACAGACAGGCAGGCAGATGGACACAAACTTGGCATTAGGGAATATGTTTCTGCCAGAGAACGATCCATAAAGACTGAAGGAGGCTAAAGGCCAGTCGCTCTGTAATGACTCATCATCACTCAGTGGTGTCCATGCTGGGATGGTTCGCGTGTGTGTGAAGGGGTGTGTGTGTGAATCATTGTTGGGGAGGGAGAGCCAGTGGATCTGCCTGTAGATAGAGTAGTAAAAACAACCAGTTTAGCTGCTCCACTGCTCTGGGGACACAAGGGAGATCTTCTTGTTGTTTTATCTGGCCAAATACTGTCAATTAACCCTCTCTTAAGGTTTATCTAAGTCACAGAAAAACATGTCTGAGAAGGCAAAAATTATGTTCTAAGTGTGAAATAGAAAGTGCATATGGTTAGTGCATATGGAATTCCTTTGGTTTGGCACCAATGGCGCTCGGCTTCCTGAGGCTCGGTAAACATTAACATGGCGGATGATACCATGTTAGGTTACAGGGACATTTAGAGAAATACTTTGCTTTTCCCAACTGATTTTATTTGTACATCTACCTAAACAAAATCCAAAATTAGAATGGAGTCGCTAAGTGCCAACATACTGTAGGTGTGGTATAAACTCCATCGCTTTGGTCTCAGTCAAGCTGCTTTGGCAGTCGCTGTGTCTTTGTACATTTATGCATGTGCACATGCCAGGGGGCCATGTTTTCTGTTTCAGTAGTATTGGATGAATATCTCTATTTCTTGGCAACTAACAGTCTGTCATCCAGTCCACAATCAAGAGCTGACCTTCAGCTGCATAAGTACTATTATCCTGCCATTCTTCTCCCTCTCTGCACCCTTCATCCTCGAATTCCCATTGCCTCTCTAACCCTATATCTTTCTCAACTGTACCTCATTCTACTTCTCCTTCACTTTTTTTGCCCCGCCTTTGTCATTGATCACTGATGCGACTGGCTGACTTCGTGCTCTGTAATAACCTGCAGTGGTAACCAGCCGGCTGTTCCTCTTGGACCCCCTTGTAGATTGAACTGTCAGATGGCAGCGATTAATGGCTGGGCGGAGGAACACGGACTCTCACCTGCAATGTCCAAGCTGTCCTGCCGATCCTCTATCTCATTTTAGATCTTTCTGACTAAGTTAAATGTCCAAATATTACAGGATGCAGAAGCAATTTTTTTTCAAAGATCATTCTCAAGCACACATGACCAAATACCTTCATTTTGTCAAGAATGAATTCATTGTCCTTGAAGTATTTTTACATTTATAAATTTACAACCAAACCATCTATCAGTTTCTTGGAATAGTTATGTGATATACCAACAAAAATGAATATTAGAGTGTTGGAAGGAAAGGCCTACAAATTACAGCATAGAATGGTTTTCCACCCCTAAAATTCAATACTTTATGGAACCTTTCCATAATGTATTGAATTTTGCAAATCATTTTGCATGGCACTCTATACACAATATATGCAAAAGTAAGATTAAGCAGGCAAACAAATGAACAAGCAAATAATCTCTAAACACAAATTATTTTAAACAGTTGCTAATAGAAAAGTTGCCAAAATTGTGAATTTAGATAAGAACTTATTAAATTCAGTTGCCTCTGCCTGTGTTTGCTACTGTGGTGATTCATCTTCTTGACTCTTCATCCCTTAACTCGAAATACCCGTGAAACTAAAATATGTTGTTCCCTTGCACAGCAAGGGGTGGATTGTTTCGTCTGGTTTGTCCGTTTTGTTAAGCTCCAGAGGGCCTGTGCGCCTGTCTCGTGTTGTGCTTGGCTAGCAGTCTGCTAACTGTCAGCGCAGTATCTTCTTACACAGATGAAGAGAAAGTTTCCAAACCATTCCTAAAGCTTTTGCTCCCTTGTTGCAATGGTTATCCAGGGGAACTGACAAGAAAACTGCCACTTCTCATCCCGACTACCAGCATGCAGGGGAGAACAATCAAACAGCGGAACACAGAGGATAAATTTCCAGCATGGTCTGAAAGCTTTATAGCCTGATGTTGCATATGTTATGTTTAACTATACGTATATAAAAATGTCATTGCTTCTCCAACAATGACATTTGAGAGGTAAACATCAGATTGGGTATTTAAAGATTTTATCATAAACTCTGAGTAGGCATTCAAAATTCATCTTTGATTCAGTTTTTTTAAAGCATCAACAATTCTTAGTAAGTCCACCATGCACTGCACCGTCATCATTTAAAAATGTAAGGCAGTGATAATAACAAAGTTTCGTTTTGTAAATGGATACCCTATTGTATCTGTGATTGAGATTCTAAATTTGAAGTAACAAAGATGTAATTCTTCCATTGCTTTGAAGTGTTAAAAGAGTTGGCTAAGATGTCTTTTGAGGATGGCCAACAGCAAGCACTTTGAAGACGCCTCCAAAGACTGTTTTTGAATTTTTTGAGTGACAGCAATTTGGATAGTCATGAGACAAAACAAACAGCGACAAAGCCAGCAAAAATACAAACAGTTTGCTGTCACAACTAATTAACTATCTACTGTATTAGGAGCTAACAATGCTAGTATTAACACATGCTATATCTCTCACTATCTGCAATAAGTAAAAGGGCAATTTCAGAGTTAGTTAATCAGTCAGGAATGATTGGAAAATGTTTAAAATTACATTTCTGAGTTGTCCAAATAGTCATGGTGATCTTGTGACGATGTAATCAGAAAAGTGTAAAATTGATCTTTTTTCAGTTGAGAACTCTGGCTAAAATTATTAATCCATGGCGTTGTTACCACTCGACTGGATTACTGTAATGCACTTTAAGTGGAGGCTAATGGGTCTTCAGTTCATCTTCATATCTTTGAAAAAGCACACATGTATTAGAATCTTTCTCCCATATAAGTATATTTTTGGATTTATTTTTTATTACTTATGTCTAATATCTGTTGTGTACTGTATCATAAACAAAACTAAATTGGAATCCTAACAATTTGTTACAGAAAATGGTTTCAAGGATTTGTCTGATTAGGATAATGTGGGATCTACTATAAAGGTTATATGTATCTCTGCATCTTATGTGTTCAAAAGTTGATTTATTCAAAAAACAAAATCTCATAAGACACAACTTATCAATAAGGGACAAGCATACTTATATGAATTTACTGCAACCTTTATCTTTGTGTATTGACAGAAAAATAGATTTACTCGTACACTGAGAAGGAGCAAGGAAACAAAAAGGTGGGTAATTAAGAAAAGGGCAGATGTCCTTAAGAATCAAAGATGGTTAAAGAATGATGAAAAAGATAAAACATGAAAAGTAACATGAGTGCAGAAGGGAATAAAAACTCATGCAAAACTAAAAAAATATCAAAAGAGAGATCATGAGAAAAAGAAATCCTCTGAACAATGAACATGTGAATATCAGGCCAACAGGGGTTTGGTGTGGTGTTTGAAACTGAGATAAAATCGATTAGCTTGTCCACTGACCCAGTGAGCACAGTGCTCCCCGCCCCTCCGTTGCCCCTGGTCTTGCTGCAGGCTCTGACTGAGACATGCAGGTCCCCCGGGGTCACATGTGGATGCTGAGGTGAACAAAGTGGTGGCCTCCTGTCAAACTAAAGTCCTCAAGCACCAGCAGAACAACAGACCATGAAGCAAAGCTTTACTGCTTTCTGATTCCAAAAGGACACGTTGAA
Organism: Xiphophorus hellerii; assembly: GCF_003331165.1. Lineage (NCBI taxonomy): Eukaryota > Metazoa > Chordata > Actinopteri > Cyprinodontiformes > Poeciliidae > Xiphophorus > Xiphophorus hellerii. The sequence continues at coordinate 17,767,140 of NC_045689.1, read as the reverse complement.
GATGGAGCAGCGACTGCTGGAAGATGCAGATTTTAGAATAAAAACTGCTGGACTTACAGTTGGAGCAAAGAAGAGTCTGATTGCTGAAACATAAAACTAACTTTTTTGTTGTTTGCAGATTTAATCTTAGAATAAATATGTCTCTAGAGAATTGATTGTGTTCATCATTGGTATGTGTCTTCTGCAAAACTTCAGTGCTTATCAAAATTGACTTTAGATGGTTTGTAGTTTCTATGACATAACCAGAGAAAATAGTTCTCCAAGTGCATGTTGTTCAGAGCAGTGTCTGATAATGAATTGGATCAATGGAGAATGGATATGCAATGCATTGGAGATGTATCAAATTAGGTCAGGAAATAGCTATGGAAATAACGCACAACTGTAATTTGGTTTTAATGTCATAGTAAGGTATAAAAGTGTGACCTGTTACTGTTAATGCATTGCTTTTTGTATAGTACCACCTGTGTGGATCCTTCTAATAAATGTCTTAGAGCAGAATCAGCTGACTCACATCTCCTAAATTAAACAAATGTGCAGTATTTTTTTAAAACCTAACAATTACGATGGCTAAAAATGATCTCACTGTACAGAGGTTTCAGTCAGCAGGACAAAAAACAATTAAACAGCAGTTTATGTATACATATCATGCTGCTGCGAAGACGGTGATCAATACATTATACGAAAATCAATGAAAACATGTGAACTGGTTCGGAAGGCAGCCAAAGGCCAACAGTACCACTAAAGGAGTTATACTGGCATGTTCTAGTTGTGAGAACAACCTGATGCATACTTTATACCTTTATCTCTAAACAAAGATAATGGATTGTAAAACCAAACTCTTTCAACAAAAACATCCAGACCAGGGATGGTCCTGTTTGTGGCTCAGTTGGAAGAGCGTGCGCACCACGTCCAGAGATTGTAGTTCTCAGTGATATTGTCTTAGATTTGACTCCTGGTCTCGGGCCACTTGCTGCACTTCTTCCTCTTCTCTCTCAAATCTAATTCCTGTCTCTCTACTGTTCAATAAAGGCGCACTAGTACCAAAGAAATCTTTAAAGAAAAACAAACCATCCAGACTAAGCCGAAATATCACCAAACCTTGTAGGAGAATGTCACGCCAACAGTAAAATACGGTGGTGGTACCAAACATTTTCTTCGAATGGAAGTAAATGTTTTGTGAAGCTGTGTATGTTCAATGATTGTTAATATGAGACAGTCAGACCCTAATACTTCAGTTGTCTGCTAGAAAGCTGAGATTAAAGTGAGATTTTACTTTCTTAGCACCATGAATCCCAATCGACAAAAGAACAGCTTCATAAAACGAAAATGAAGGTCTTTGCATTCTACCATTGCAGAACTAAATCTATGTAATGACTCGAAAAGTTTCTGACAAGTGATATGGTTAAAACAGATTTAGAGTAATCTCACAAAGCAGCGGGAGCAAAAATTAAGTCAATATGTGGGATGCCTGTAGACTCAAACCTGTGAAGATTGATGCTAAAATTCAAAAAGTTCTTCCACCTTAAGTGTGCATTAAGTGTACACTTTTGGATTTTGGAATTTTTTTGCAATTTCCTCCAAACAGATTTATTTCTTTTCCAGTGAATTTGTACAGGACAAATATTTCATAAATTATTTAAAAGGCCAGTGTATACTTTTTATCTCCACTTTTCATTTACAATTAAATATTCATCGAAAATTCTACAAACACCGAAATGACAAATTCTTTACACCTGTTGACAGAGCCTGTAACCTCTCCTTATCATTTTATCAACTCCTTTTCCTCTCTTGATTTCCTCCACAAAATAACTTGAGTGAGGAGCAGCTCTTTGATTCCCAGCTCATTGTAGTGCATTTGACCTTGAAGGTCACAGAGTGGAAAGAAGTGTATGTGTCACCATTAAGCTCTTCTCCGTGTTAGAATAATATTCCTATGGTGCTTTTAGGATGCTAACACTAATCAAAACAGGACATCCTGAAGAGGGCTGTGCTCTCTCTTCCCCGGCCCCGCTCGTCGGCCTTCTTCGTGTTTTTGTGTTTGTGGAGGAGCGACAATCCCAGGAAGCGGTGAGGAGGGTTCATCAAAGCTCCAGGCGGGGGGCCTCGGCCAGAGGACTGCTGGTATGTGACAGGGAAAGGAATCTCTACTGTCCTATTGTTCCCTTGTTTCCTAGGTCTCATCACACGCCGGTGCATCCAGTTCACACACAGGTAAGCGGCACTAATCAGTCCCACATTCTTTTCCATGTCCATGTTCTTTCCTTTGCCACAACCCTGGATGACCAGCAGCACGTGTGCGCAGTGCACACACATACACAAACAGCAAGGAGCCTCATACATAATTGGGGAGACATCAAGACATAACTGTAAGGGCAGGGATGTGAATTTTCCTTTCCTCAGAGAAAAACGTGGATGAGTAAGGAGAATAATGGACCAAATGTGTCACTAATGATAACAAGGTACTCAACCAAACACAAAGAATCTACTTAGTTGTGGTGCAAAGTCAAATAAAAACGTACGCCTGAAACAGAAGTATTTTGTCACATTACAACCACAATTTGCAATGTATTTTAATGGGATTTTATGTGGCGAACCAACACAAAGTAGTTTATAACTGTGAAGTAGTAGAATGACTTTCAAAATTTTTAACTAAATAACGTTTGTTTTGTTTGTTTTTTTAGGAGAACATTAGTGAACAAACAGTACCACAAACACCACAAACCACTGCAGACAGGTGAGTAAGAAAGACAAATTATAAACCATGTCTTAAGCTTTGAACATCTCCCAGATCACTGTTCAATCCATCATCAAAAAATGAAAAGTAATAGCAAAGGAAAACCAACCAAAACAAGGCCAGAGCAGAGAGGCAGTGTACAAGTCCATACCCTTGGAGGAGTTGCAGAGATCCATAAAATCTTGTTTGTATTTTGCTTCAAGCCATACCAAATGTGGCCTACTGAGAGAAAATTAAAGGAATATGCCCCCAACTGATAGCCTACATTGACATGGCCATTTACCTACATTGATAGTAGGAAAACAATGAGGTAAAAAGAACTTTAACCAGAGAAGAAAAGACGAGATCTGATGGGAGACTTTTTGGTCCAAAAAGTCATGCTTTTCCAGGAATGTGGCCTTTATGGAGAAATAACAGGAAGAACGCCAGTGTTGCAGAAAAGCCAAATGAAGTCCCGCTTGAAAAATGCAACAAGCCATATCGGGTATGCAGCCTGGTGATGGCAGCAATGAGTTGTAGAAAAGTATATCTTCAGCATGGGCAGGAAAGCTAGATGAGGGCAATCCTAGAAGTAAACCTGTTAGAGGCTACAAAAGATTTGAGACTGTAGCAGGGGATTTACCTTTCTGCAAGTTTTTTTCAGTAACTAAACATAACACCAGAGCAACAATTGAATGGTTTAATTTAGAGCATATTAATCTGTTAGAACCTTTCGGTCAAAATCTAGACCTCACACCGAATGTGAATACATAGAAAACACAACAATTGATGTAGATAGACTCTATCCATCTGCTATAGCTCAGCTTGAAAAAAATGACAAATACTGTCTCCAGAGATGTAAAGCTGGTGGAAACGTATTCAAAAAGACTTCTAGCTTTGACTACAGCTAAAAATCTGAAAACAAATTTCTGACATTTCTTTGTGAAAGGTTTTGAAAGCAATGTATCCTTCTCTTTGCACTTTACCAGACACTACTTTGTGGTGACCTATCACATAAAATCCCAATGAAGGTAATATGACAAGATGTGAAAAGGTTCCCTGAATCCTACTGAAATGGAGATTGTGTTTCCAAATTACCATTACTTGTTTTGCAGATCTTTGAGCATTTCTGCTTGGGTAGATATTGCATTCTCAGCTTGTCCAGATTTTTCATGGCTATGTCCTCTTTAAAAACCTTCTTCTTGTATTATTACATGAAAGTTCTGCAGTCCAACCTTCGTGAGGAAGACCTCAGCTTTGATCGCCTCTCCTCTTTATACTCCCATCCTGCAGAGGTGAGAGGTCATCAGGTAAATGAGCCTCAGGGTGGAGCACAAGGAAGGAGTGCAAGTTACAGCAAAGATAAAAGGGTGAACAGAAATCAAATAAGCATGACCTTCAAACACATACATGAAAACATTATCCCACTTCTAGTTTCCCTGTGTGAGCTTGTTTGTTCCTTACTAATAATCTAAAATGATGACCCTCTCATTACCTCCTTTCATTGGTCCAACCAGCTCCACCCAGGGAGATCCCCAAGCGGTGCTGGAACACGCTGTTATCACCACATTCACAAAACGATTGTTGGGTAATTCCTGTTTATAGCTATGCTCTCCCTCTGGTGTATAAGCACTGTTTTCCCCATCAGCCCTCCAGGACAACCATCAAAATGTGTTCACAAGCAAGGAATTCCATTTAATCCCATCTGTAGGCATAAAGTTGTTCCTACAACTCTTAAAGAACACTGATCACTTCCAAAATGCGCAGAAGAATCAATAAAGCATGCTCTGCTGGAATAAGGTAAACACAAATCAGTTTTCACATAAAGAAGAGGCCAAGGTGGCTCTGGGTGGCTCAGCTGGTAGCGCAAACGCACGATGTGCAGGAGCTACAGTCAGCGACGCAGTCGTTCTGGGTTTGATTACCAGCCTCGGGCCATTTGCTGCATGTCTTCCTCCTCTCTCTTCACCCGGTATCCTGCCTATTTACAGTTCAATAAAGCCATTAATTGAACTGTAATTAATGGCAAATAAAGAATAAACAAAGTCAAGGACTAGGAAAACACAAAACTACAGGAAAAGGTTTGAGGTTGTGAAAAGGTATTTGCTTGCTTACATGTCCATTCTGTTTCTTCTCATTTGTCACACTTAAATGTTTCAAGTGATCAGATTCATTTCCATATCAAGCAAAGCCTGAGTAAATGCACAAAGCATTTTTAATTAATTTTAACTTTCCAAACTAACCTGCTGCATTAAGAAAAACTAACTACTCCATAAACCTGATAGCTGGTTGTGCTATGCTTGGAAGACACAGACTGCCATTAAACATTTGTGATAATCAAGACTTTTATGTCTCTGTGGAGGGGCTTTGGTCAACTATTCGTTATAAAATTATTTTAATCTAGTCATTTTGGCTTATTTTTGAATTTTAACGTTCTGTTTGAAGTCATGCCACAGAAAGACCAGACTTTGACTAGGCCTTTCGAAAATGTTCCTTTTGTTTTTGTTTGGGGTTTTTTGTGTGTGTATGTGCGTGTGTCGTGGTGTGTGGGGGCGTGTTGGGGGGTGAGGGGTGTGCGTGTGTGTGTGTGCCACATGGTGGTTTGCTTTCTCTCATTGTCTTAATGAATTTTTCTTTATGGTTTTTATAGAAGGGCATTGTTCCACCAATTAAAGCAAGTTGTCCAGGTCCCAAAGCAATAGAGCAACCACATATTGCCACCTACCACCATCATGTCTGACTATGTACTTTTTCTGAACACCCAGATCATCCAAAAAGTTCTAAAAGATTTATTTTGTGTCTTCACTCCAAAGAATATTTTCCTAGAAGTTTTAAGGTTAATCTTAAGTAAATATGAAACTTGCCTTTGCATTCTTTACACTCAGCAGCAGTTTTGGTCTCATATGCATGTCATTTGGACTATTCTCTTTCTTTGTTGTTGAATTGTCTAATAAAAGATAAAAATCTAATAAAAGCTTTAGATTTTATTCTGGATACTTTGTGACTTTGTGAATTACAAGTCGTTGATATTCTCTTGGAGAAATTGTAATAGGCTTGACGCTCCTGGAAAGTTTCGCCAATGTTCCATGTTGTTTTCGTGATTTGGTATTAACTCTCACTGTGGTTTGCTGGAGACACCAAGCCTCAGAAATGAGTTTGTAACCATTTCCAGACTGAAAGATGTGACAGACTTTTATCTGTTCTTAAATTTCTTGAGATCAGGACATGATTTGTTGGTTTGTGAGACCTTTTGGCCTTCTTCACATTGTGTAGGGCTGTTAGGGTTTTTCTGGGTTTGTAGTTTGGTTTATCTGTTTTCCTTAGTTATTCTTAATTTGATTAGATCAGCTTTGTTTCTGTTTTACTTCAGTCCAGTCTGTTCTTGGTTGTTCTAGTTAAATTATGTTTATTTCTTTCCCCATGCTTAGTCGTTTTTTCATAAAATTCGAAGACCTAGTTCCCCTGCTTGTGTTTAATCTTCCTCTCTCCTTTGTGCCTCTCTGTCTCTCTCTCTTTCTCTAACTCTCTCTCACTTGCTGGTTATGTCCGTTATACTTCATTACTTGTTACTTGGTCTCTGTGTTCCTTTGCTTCCTATGTGTTCGTCCTAACATATGTAAGAGGTTTTCTGGATTTTAATTAAACATTAATTCATCATATCCATCAACACTCTGGTTTGCACTTTGGTCCACTTTCTATCTATACACAACGTGACACAAAAAAGCTTTAACTTTTAATATATCTTTTCATCGTTTTCTCTTTGCCTGATCTTCAAATCTTCAAAAAAAAAAAGCAAAAAATAGAAGAAATATATAAGGCGCCAAATACTTTTTCATGGCACCGTAAGCTGGTCATGCTACATTTTTTTTCACTTATCATGTAAAACTAACATTATGGCTGCAACTGCGATTAATATCAAAGTTCAGCAAACTATAAAAAATAATTTCAAATCTTGTTTTGCTTTCCTTCCCATAAAGGCCCTCAACAAAGTAATAAAGTAACTGATGCTTGTTAGCTGATGTGAGACATGAGGCCAGAGTGCTGGGCCCTGTTTCTACCACCTTCTCCAGGTAATTGATTGCTGCACATAAAATGATTGAGAACCTTTAATTAGCTAACAGAGGTACAGGCTCCTCACAGCATGCCAGAGGAGTGCTAACTTCACAATGCTACTGTAGCAATCTCTGCTGATGGTGAAGTGCGCCATCAGCAATCTGCTGACGTTATATCTCCTCAGACATCATAACGACACACAAATCACTTTGATGGAAACTTTTTTAAACTCAGCAATCTGCCATGAATCATGCACCAATTTGTGATGGGAAAGCGCTGGCACGTCTCACATTTTACAGTTTGACGGTTCAGTCGGAATAGTGCTTTTTGTTTAGATGTGCATTAAAACTTGCATGTAGATACTACAACAGAATAAGCACACAGTTTCAAGAAAACACACACACAATCTATAAAAATATGTTTAGCCTGGGACGGCTCTGTTGATAATGACCTCAGCCTTGGCACCGCGCTCTGCCAGACCAGACTGCCGACAGACTGGAGGCTTTTGTGTTGACTCTCTATCTCTAACTCTGTGACCTTTAGGGGGGGGAGAAGAAAGCAGAATTGCTTTTTTATTATTTAGAAGGGGTAAGGCTCGCTCATTGTTCTGTATTGGTACAGTTTCCCTGCTGTAAACACACACTGGTTCCCAGGCTTGACATGTTGCAGCACAACTACACCCCCACCACTCTCCCTGCATCCAGCCCTTAGTGTTCCCACACTGGCCTGTCTGGGTCAGAGCATCATCACCACCCTCCCAACACAAATACACATCATCACCAATATCCAAACATTGCATTTTATGAATTATGAAATTCCCCCAGTACAAAATGATCTTGTAGAGACGGAACTGCATTTTGGAAAAGGGGGAGTAAAGACGGGGAAGAATCCCCCGGGAGGGATCTATGACGCTCCCTTGTGGCTCAGGACAGAGGCCATCCTTCAAATGGGTGACAACAGCGCCCAAACAAACCACTAACCTCATCAGCTCTCTGTTTATAGCCTGAAGCCTGATTCCTGGACGACTCATTAACATCAGAGACCTTCCAAAAGAGCCATTTTCATACATTGTTGATAGATTAAAAAGTCCTGGGTCTCACAACAACTGACCGTCAAAACTGCTGCTGCAACACTGTGCACAAGCCCATAAAGAACTAATTAAATGCATACCATAAAGACTCTTTCCAGATATGTGTATGTACATACCTTTAAACACATTGACATGCATGGAGAAGGGTTTGACAGTCTTAAAACATGTTTATTAAACTGTGGTATGAACACCACATGTGATACCTGTGCTGCCTTTAGTGGTACTCAGTAGAGATTTTGATATTATTTATTTGCAAGAAAAATAAAATGGCTAAGAAAAATGGGACAGCAGTGGATGCTTTCCATTTTAAAATTGAAATCAAATCTCTGACATGGAATTACGTCAAACCCTGCCTAACCTGATCCACTTCCAAGTCAAAAAAACAACAACAGGATTTGACAGCTTATATGTTTAGTGGCTTGTCTACCTGCTGAAGCTAATATAAAATACTGTAGCACCATTTACTACAGGATATTGTAAAGTATTATGTGTGAACATTCAGTGAGTACAAATCATTACTGTATCTATGTAAATAAAAAATGCCAGGAAGCCATATTGAATTTTGAGCTTTGGGTTGGTGAAAAACTTCAACAACCTTTCATTTTATAAAGTCTTTTTTTTTTTCCAAGTCACACTTTTGAATTTTTTTTAAATGCATAGTCAAAGTCAATTTAAAAAAACATTTTATTTTGCTTCATTGTTGTTGACATTGCAACTAGAGACAGACAATGGAGCCAGTCAATTTTCTCTCTGATCAGTGATCGGCAGGTGAAATACAAGAAAATCTATTTCCTGTTAATCAAATGCATTAAAACTAAGAACATTACCACGTCCTATCTGAAAAGCAACCAAGAGCATGACATTTGGTTCATTTTTATTTGATGAAAAATTATAAAGGTTAACACATAAATGGGCAGGATTTTTGTAATTCCTTACATTTCTTCTGTCTTTTCTTTTTTATGAGTAAAGCAAACAACAACAACAGCAACAAAACAGATAACTGATCAAATTAGACCTCTAAATAAAAAAAACAGCACCAGCCATTACCTCAAAGGTGCCTCCTAAACTCAAGCAACAGAAAAAGTCTTTGCCCCGTGTTATTGCAGTTTCATCATGTATATTTACTGACGTTGTATTAATCTGGTCAAAAGCTGTAATGCGCGCAGTGTAACCAAATTTGTTACAATTAAAGTAATTTAAAAAGAAAAAAAAACTTACAAACCGATGCAAACACTGATATGTCAATTGGAAGAATCAAACAAACAACAACAAAAAATTAAAAGAAAAACTATTTTATGCTTTTAGAAAAAAAACAAACAAAAAAAACAAGATCAAACCCCGATTATTCCTGAAGGACATATAAGGCATTCGTATTAACGCAGCTTTGGCACGAAACAGGGACAGAGAGCGCTGCTCCGGGACAGCAAGCGCCCTTTAATGAGCTCTCTATTTCACTTTCATCGCGCCGGGCCGCTCCTCTCACCTTTCAAATGGTCCGATCTATTAAGCGTTTTAATGAGCTCCGCCAAACAAACGCGAGATGCATGGCCCATTGAACAATCCATTAGAGAGGTTGACGCGCTGACGGACGCGACACACGCTCTCACTCGCATAGACGCGCCTTTTCTCTGCCAATCAGAGATGTCAGCTGTTAAGATAAGAAATGGACAAGAAGACAAAATTCCGGAGATATTTGTATAACTGAGTGACGATGATTGAAGCGGATGGGAAACAACCGCTGCATCTGCTTCTTAAGTTTTCTTATTAGGTTAATGGAGAGTTTCTTAAAAATGAGCTGTAATAGTTAATAATTGTAACCGTATTTTATTTGGACAATAAAAAAAACGGTGATATTTCTGAGACACAAATGTGCTGAGTTTTAATTAGGCCCAGGAGGAGTCACTTTAGACCACCCTCCTCCTCCCCCCCTCCTCCTCTTCCTCCCTCTTCACCGCGGGGTGCGGCCCTGTTCGCCTTGGCATTACATACAGTGGGAAGTTTTTCTGTGGCGCACCGCATCACATCTGGACACGCGGACTAATCAGACAGCCTCCATCTATCACGCTTACGTTTACCACCTCTCCATCACCTTCTCTATTACACCCCTCTAGTTTTTTTTTCTTCTTCTTCTTCTTTTTTGCCTAATCACACGACTTTTCTATACAGGAGGGGAGGCACTCACTGAACGCATTTACCAGCAGAGCCCCTTGTGAGGGTTCTGGGAATTTAAATATTCACCGCTGACACTGTGCAGAGCTGGCTGAGGGCCAGGGTGGGCCCGCTTCGTACTGTCCCTCTTCTAAAACATACCAGCAGAACTCTTTCTCTTTCTTTGCAAAACCATAATCGTTATACTTATTCGTCTCTACAAGAATAATATAAAAAATCGATGCATTTCTACATCCAAAAAATCAGCAAACGAATTTTAAGTTCCCCTCCGCCCCCACTCTACTTAGGCCCCTGTTAATGTGCCTGATGTGTTCTGTATTTATTTAATTAATTGACAATTTATCACCTTTTTTCTGGGCACCCTGCATTAGATGAAGGGATGAAGGAATTCTAACCACTTTCTGACCTCTGCTTCTATTGATCATTTGAAAGTAAAAATCAAATAGAAATCTGCTTTCAACAAGAGCAGGATAAATGTTGTGGTTAAAGTAAAATGTTAACATTTAAAACAAAAATAAAATGTGTAAGTCGGAGTCATCTAAATGCTTGTGTTGTTTAGAGGGAAAACGTATTTTTCAATATTAAACGTTTAATCAAACGTTCACGTGGTGCATGTTACAACTTGTCTTGCCCCGAGCAACATCTTGTGGAAAGGACATAAAAAAAAAAAGATGTTAACAACTTTAAATTGTGGTTGAAATGTGATATATGAATAGACGTCTAAATGAAAACGTCACCTGGCGTGGTTGAAAAGTTGTCAGGGTCAGTCAACTGCATTAGGTTTGTACAGAAAGTCTGGAAGACAAACTCCAACTGAGGATGTATTTTTCGGAGTTAAATAAAGACAGGGGCAGATCAACCTGAAATAATAATAATAATAAAAGATTCCCTGATGGAGAGCTCGGAGGGTAGCAATTAAAGACACAACAAGAAAGCAACAATGCCACACCCGCCATGAATCAAACTGAAAAATCTGATTAAGAAAACGTCAGACTGGAATAAAGCATGCGCCATAATTTCTTGCCGCAAATCAATGCCTCCGCAGACGCACAGTTCTTCTCCTCACATAGCTAATTGGTTGTAAGTTCTCAAATCGATTTTAATCCGAAATATGCAACTTTTATCATTTTTCAATAAACATGCCAAGCTTTAATTTACCCGAAATATTTCTTTTCTGCAAAAATAATAATAATAAAAATAAAAATAATAATAATAATAATAAACTGCAATAACGAGATTACATGCAAATTGAAGTCTGTAAGTTCCGGAGCTGTGCATGGAGAAATAAAAACTGAGTTAGGTCATTTTCAAGATCACGCGAACTCTTAACGTTCATTGTTTCAAGTCGAAATAAACTTGCTTTGATCTTCACCCTCGAAATATTATCTTCTCCTTATTTCTCCCCATTAACTTCCTTTTCCCCAAAACTTTCCTCAGGCAGAAACAGAGGTGCGCAGCAGCAGCGCAGCAGCAGCAGCAGCGCAGCAGATGCAATAAGCGCCGATGCTCAGGACACGGGACTTTTCAACTCTACGCTACAGCGCCCACTACATGCAAGCAGAAGCGCTAAAAGCGGAGCGGACGCCTGGCAGAAAGTTCTCTCGTCGCTCCTTCAACTTTTTAACTTTTTGCTCTTCCTCTACAGTCGCTCTGACTTCTTTTTTTATTATTATTATTTCACTTCACAACCACATCGTGATGTGTTCTTTCCTACCGGGAGGAAGACAGGATTACGCGCTTTTGTTTGGAGATGAAGACATTACAGAAAGTATGAACTGATAACAGCGACAACCTATAGGTATATAAAATGGCATTTTTGAGAAGGAAAAAAAAGGAGAAAGGGATGTTGCACCTACTCGTGGCCAGTTTCCGCGCCCTGCCTTTGGACCTCATGGTGCCAGTCTCTGCGGCGTGGGTTTTGTTTGGATGCTTTCTTGAATCTTTTTTTTTCTTTTTTGTCCTCCTTCTTTTTTGATTTTTCTCTGTCCCCTTTTTCTCTGGGTTTCTTGGTCCAAACGCACTATCTCTCCGGCATTGTCAGTCTGGACACCTTCGCACATGCGCACAGCGCGGAATCTGCCGGGCAGCATGTGCCAGAAAAAAAAAAAAAAAGAAAAAAAAAAAGAGAAAAGTTTGAGACGATTTATTACTTTGATATTGGACGGATCGGGTGAAGATGTGTGGGGAAAGATTCGAGGACATCTCGTTCCGTGCTTATTTCTTAAGATGAGAGTGAGCGGGACGAGCTGAAAATAAATAAATATAGATCCTGGTTCTTCTGCACATCGAACTTTAAATTAACCTACATCAACTTTAAAAAAAAAGAGAAATGTTTCAATGATGAAAATATCTTTAACAACACTTTTTAAAACTAATATTACGGATGTAATAAGTTAATATTACAGACGCAATTTTAGTGTCTTAATAAAAGGTTCTCAGAATGAAGACAGGTATTTTTTTTCCTGTTTTTGCAGACTCTAAGATCTAAGATACAATCTAGCCCACCTTTTCTCTTCAAATGAAGTCACATTAATCAACGTTGTCTTAAAAATGACAGATGCGCAGTCAAAGCCATTAAAAGGTTCCACATGTTTTAATTGCGTTGTAATCTCTGAAGCACAGGAAATGAATGAAAACTTTCCATCCATGTTTTTAAATATGAGAGTTCTCTTCTTTTTTTCTTTTTCTTCCTCGTTTTCCTCCCTCTACATTCTCTCTTTGCTCAGACAATTATTAATATGTTAAGTTCTTTTAGTATTATTGGCCATTTGAGACGTATCGGCTTGTGTGTATATTCCATCACTTGCTAATTGCCGCAGAGCTCAAAAAAAGTGTTTTTACGTGATCTGACCTGAAAAGGGGGCAGATCCATTAAGAGAGGAAATCTTTCTTTTTTTTTTAATGAGATTTGTTTCGGTCGGTTTTGTTCCTTTTTCATTATATACATATAATAATAATAATGATTATTATTATATATTTTTTTTTAAATAAGAAATTATCTCACTCATAATCGGCACAGCCACTGAAATCACAGTGAACCGCAGTTCATACATCATAGACTCATAAGATGCAGACACCATACAATGTGCCCTTTTTGTTACCGCCTCGGCCTTCTTTAACGAGTTTGCCTCAGCCTATTAAAATACAGCTAAATCATTATCTCTTAAAGGTGTGGCATGGCTGCCTAGACGCATCGACGGGATGTAATTAAAGTAATTGGCAATTAATGACATCAGCTGGAGATGCTGCTGACAGTGCAAACGCGAACTGCTCAGCCCCCACGAGAGCTGAAACAGAGACAGAAAGTTTCCAAAAGGGGTGGCCAGGTGGGGGACACACATCGTGGGAACCTGAAGCTTTAAAAGATGTTAAGGATATTTATTAGGTTGTTGGGAGAATGATGGGCATTATGTGATGGCGACAAAAACACAAATCAACAAATAACTGTTTAAGTGTGTCCTACCACGTTTTAGATTCATATCAATAAAAGGTTATGGATGATAAAGAAACTGGCTGGCCAAGTGGGGCAGAAGCTCTGGGCAGCATATTTCAGCAAAGGGCTGGCTATTGCACCTTCAGATTCCTGAAACCCCTTGTTGGCGCCTCTGGACTGCCATAAAAAAAAATTTCACCGCCAGTTCCACCTCAGATAGTGTCTGCACCCTCTGCTTCCATTTTATAGCTGACTTTCTTATCTGAGCAGAAAAAAAGAAGTCAACTGCATTAGGAAAAAAAAGATCCGAATATGAAACGTGCAAAATGATTTTTTGCAAGTTATTCTGTCTTCTTAATAAAATAAATAAATAAATAAATAAATAAACTATAGAGCTCTCTCCCGAAATGTCTTTATCTTATTTGCAGCTCGAGTAAACTGGGACTTTATATGCTGTTGCACCTCTGCTGTAATAATATTAATGATGGGTCTGAAAAGGTGGCGCACCGCGCGCACACAAACACAAACTCCCACCAAGCGCAGGGGAAAATGGGGGAGGGGGTTTAACTGTAGAGCGCTCAATTAGTCTGAATAGAAACAGTTTTCATTCACCACAATAACTCACTCCTCTCTTTCCCTCTTTTTTTTTTTTTTTTTTTTGCTTTTTCCCTTTCCCCAGATAAATGTTTTATTAGGATAAGGCGGTGGAGCGGAGCGGAGTGCGTGTGCGTGGGCCCTGCGTGTGGGTTGCAATTATTGGAAATTAATTGGAGTTGTGAGTTCCCCATGTTTGGAAATGTCTAATAATAATAATAATAATAATAATAATAATAATAATAATAATAATAATAATAATAATAATAATAAACGAAACAAACCCGTCTAGCAAGTTTCAAAGAACGACTGGTATGTTAGCAGATATCTGTTTCCTGTAGATTCTTCAGTTGTGAAGGGGTTAAAAAAAATAACATGACCTGCGCTGCGAGAGCTGCAGAGAAAGACTAAAAGTGAAAAGGGAGCCTCGGGCGCAAGGAAATTACCCGGGCCTGCGTGACCTTTGGGTGAGGTAATCAATCAAATGATCAACAGGGATATTTATCACCGCTTTATCCAATCTTTTCCTGGAAGCAAAAATCAAATATTCAAAAGACACACAAATAAGCCATATTGGTGGTTCAGCCATAATATTTTTTTTCTTGGTTATACCTTTTGACAGTGGTTTTGTTTTTAAAACTGTTAAAAAAATTTCTATTAATCACTTCTAATTTTCTCTTCTAACTCCTTTACTTCTGTGGGTGTAAAAGAAATACCGCAGGGATCTATTGGTCTAATGCGTGCTGCCCCTCTGTGGAGAATAATCCGTTCAATCAGAAGCGGCAGTTTGCAGTCATTAATGGTCCAGTTCTCCGCCACAAACGTTAATGCATGGGCTACTCAGTTCATGCAAGGTAAAGGTAAAGACAGTTAGTAATCCCCCCCAAAAAGATGAGCCAAATAAATTAAACAAGCTAGTTGTTATGCACTTAGTTCTTTTTCTTCCTGAAACTAATAAACGACAGGAAAGCCAATAAAATCAGAAGATTGAATATAGGTGAATATTCGCTATATAAAAATTTTACGCTATATAAAAATATAGCGTATAGGTAGTATTTATACACTATATATATATTTGCAAGGTAAATGCATATATTTAATGAACATTGTGGACAAAAAACTGAGTAACATATAAAAAAAGAAACACGCTGACTTTGGTTGTTTGCTTTAAAAGAACATTGTGTTTAAATCTTGAGCAGTAACTAGAATAAAAACATTAATTTATCTTTACAACAGAAAACCTAAAATATTTAATGTAATGCGTAATTCAATTTGTTTAAGAAGAATAAAAAGACAAATTCTGAAAACCATTATGGTACATATAGACCATTATACAAATATGGTCTATATGTACACAGTCTATTCATTTCTTCTTATTTTGCGTCACTCTAGCGATTAGACGCAAGAGTCAAAAACTGTAATAAAACACTGAACGTCAGTGAGAATTCTTTATGTTATACTGCCCTCTTGTGGATGTCTATCAGCAGTGTTGTAGGTGAAGAACAGCCTTTGTATGTAACAGCTGGTAATGCAACAGTAATACTTTAGATAAGTCAAATTACTACAGAAACACAACAGATACAAATAGACTAACAATCAGTGGTTACCAGGGTTACCAGGCTGGGCCTCTTTGAAGATGTAAACTGCAGTTACGGCTGTGCCCACTATGAAAGACAGATTACGATACACTCCAGAGACAATTTGTGGAAGTAGTATTGACAGTGCTCGTGTTGGCTTTGGATA
Source organism: Xiphophorus hellerii (assembly GCF_003331165.1). Lineage (NCBI taxonomy): Eukaryota > Metazoa > Chordata > Actinopteri > Cyprinodontiformes > Poeciliidae > Xiphophorus > Xiphophorus hellerii. The sequence continues at coordinate 17,751,345 of NC_045689.1, read as the reverse complement.
TATTTATCTCTGAGGACTGCTTGATGAGAGGTTCTTCTCATCCTGCAGGAACGTCAACAAAGGCCTTTGACAAGTAATCGATGGGACAGTCGAACAGGGTTATTTACTCCAGTTTCCAGTAACAGCAGACAGCCTGATCATGTCAAGTTCCCGGTTGCAAGGCAATTAAAGAGTAATATAACTGAATGAGATCCTTAAGAAACTCAAGTAAGACACTAGCTGATACACAAGTGTATGTCACTGTCTCCTGACAGCTGAGAACTTAGAACATAAAGGAACAGGACATAAAGGTATATGTTTTTATGTAGTATTTGATGAGGAAACTACTTTTTACCACTGAATCTGGAACAAATGGCAATCATCTGCTTCTATAACCATAAAGACGATTACAAAGTCGGCCTTCTAACCCTTCTATCACCTTAAGAAAATTTCTGGGATTAAAGGACTAAAGGACTAATATCCCAGCAAGATCTTGAGACACTCATCCATGCATTTATCTTTAGTAACATTGATTACTGTAAAACTGTCTTCACAGGTCTGCCTAAAATATTAATTAGACAACTGCCTCAAATGTGCTATACAAATAAATTTGACTCGACTTGTGAATTGTCATGTACTTCGTTTTCTTGGTCCCAGATGTGTTGAGATCAGAGTGATGTTACACTTGCCTAAATTGTTTTCCATCAGGAAGAAAAAATTAAGCTGCAGACATGTCCATGTCTGCTCCGCCTTTAACAAGGTTTGTCACTTTGTGATCAGATAAATTTACTAGCGTCACAACAGTGACCTCCAAAGGTGAACGCAACATCACAAAATGCAGGACTGTTTTTAATCAAACTTCCTTCTCTTTTGCTTGACAAGGCATGGAAATAGTTTGCCAAATGAAATTGTAACATGTACTATTTATAAAATGTTTGCACATTTGGCAAAAACAGGACTTAAATAAGCAGATTTGCACTCATTATTGATGAAGGAAAAGGAATGTTTCTATGAACTGTCTGTAGGATTGTAGTTTGATTGGTTTTTGTGAGATGTAAATAATGAATTACTATACAGGTATATAATTAATTGTTATGCTGGCTTTTCAACAATTCATAATCTGTTAAATCATATTTGATTGCCAGAAACCTGTCCAAGGACCTCAGGTGGAAATTAGCATGTTTTGCTAAAACCTGGTATCATGCATCTATCCTTTTAAAAAGTTAATAAAATGTTGTGTATTCTATAAAATAAGTAGTTAACACTTATTTCCTGTAGATACTTACTGTCCAGGCTGGTTGTGGTCTCATAACAACATGTTCTGCTGTTTTTTGGATGCCAGTCTCTAGATGTCAGTTAGCAAGAAGACTAGTGCATCATGGGACGGATGCCACTTCAGCAGGACAGGGCAGCACAAGACAAGATAGATAACCACACACACTCTCACATTCACACACATGACTGAGAGCAATTAAAGGAGGACTCTTAACCTAATGTATATATCTTAGGACAATGAGTGTATCTGGAGAGCACCCACACATGCAATATGCATCCATGTGGTTCAACATGCAACCAAATATTTTCTCAGTGTACACACATATCAAACTTGGAAAAGAAGGCTCCACTGTGCTGCAAGAGCTATTTAAAAGTCAGATGGTCAGTTGACGTTTGAGGGGCTAAAAAAAGGTGTGAACTCATCTACCAGGTTTAGGTTAACGAAATGAAGCGCATTCCTTTGGAAGATTTTGCACCGCTACATTAATCACCTAATATGAATACATAATATTTATTTTGTAATCAATTTAAGAAGTGGATTGCTATTGTGCTGCATATTCTTTTGACACAATTAGAAAGGAGCAGTAGATAAAGGGACAATATATATGACAAAGAGCTTCAAGTAATAAATAGGATGGTAAGATTTACATTTTTTTTTAACCTTATTTTGAACCAAATGTTAAAAATGCTCCCTCTTTACCATATCTGTGACAAGATCTGCTGATGCTGATCCACTGTGTTTTCTGAAGTCCACATTCAGTTTAGCCATCTACCAGGAAACTTTAGAGCACTTCATTCTTCCCTCTGCTGACAAGCTGCATGGATATTCTGTTTTTATTATCCAGTAAGACTTGACACCTGCCCATACTAGCAAAAGTGCCAAAAGCTGGCTGGTTCAATGACCATGATGTTCCCTTACCTTACCCCCATAGAAAGTCCATGGGTTGTCAAGAGGGAAATGACAGACACCAGACCCAACAAGGCAGATGACCTAAGCAGTCTGGGCTTTCATTACTGCTCAGGCTGATCAAAGAAGAAGAATAGGCAAAAACTTAATGTTCAAAATCTACAAATAAGGCAATGACAAACTTCAAGTGCCTCTACAAATTAATATCCTGAGGGCTGAATACTAATACATTCAATAATTTGTCGTGTTCTGTGTTTTCTGTGTGTTAATTTCGAGTTTTCGGTGTCTCTGTGTCTCCGTGTTGTCCTGTTCTCCCCTTGATTAGTTCCCAGGTGTTTCTTGTTCCCTGATTACCCCCAGTGTATTTAGTGTCACCTGTGTGTCTGTTCTTTGTCGGGTCCTCGTCTAATGTGCGTGCTGTCAGTCGTGTTGTCCATTCGTGTTAACGGTTGCTACCGGCGTCGAGCCCGGGCTTCTGCTCGGCCGTGCTGCCCGTTGATTGGACTGTGGTTGCTTTATTAAAATCATTTATTCATCTTACCTGGGTCTACAGCGTCTGCCTCACCACCTCTCACCCTACACCGCACCACCAAATCGTGACATAATTTAGCAAAACATTGCAAACAGTTAAAACTACAAAATGTAACTTTTATAAAAAAATGTTTTTTACATATTTGTAAAAACTCTTACCATGTCGTAACAGTATGAGAAAGATAATCTGTGAGAACAGCAGTTTCCTCCACCTCTTCCCTGAGATACTATTGCCGTCTGCAGAAATGCACCACTGTCAACCAAAAACAACCAATCAGAGCCATTAGAATGGCCTTAGCGTTGTCAATCATCCTATGTGCTCACTGCTCAACATGCTAACGAAGGAGCTCAATTCTTTCACAGATTATCTGTCTCATACTGTCATGGCACACTGACATTTTCAACAAATATGTAAAACATTTTTTTGTATAAAAATTGTTACAACTTTAAGAAGGATGTACAAATTTGTGTACAGTCAATTGTACACAAATCTGTAGAGGAATTTACTTTTTTTCTGCAATAATTTAAGTCACAAGTTCTGAAGCATTTTAGGGAAAAGTAAACTGTAGGGAAATAGCCAAAAAAAACTGAGCAAGTGCACAATTCCAATAAACAAATTAGATCGGCAGCTTTGTTCAACGATTACTGTTAGAAAAAAGTAAAGCTATTTCTTAACAAATAGCTCTGCTTTTCACTGTGAAAGAGTTGGTCTTTATGAATTGAGAACATAATCGTAGGGCACAGAATAAAAAAGCTGATGTCACCGTACAATTGTACTCCTACATTTGTGCTGTTGCAAGAATCTTATTATGGTTACATACGCACCTTTTTAAAGCTGTTTGCAAGAAGAAAACCAACATATTTGGAATATATGCTGTAAATCCTCTTTAATTTGATTTCTTTTTCCAATAACCTCATGAAAGGTTATTGGAAGACTGAAAAGAAAATCACACAAAATAAAGCCACACTGTACTCCAGAGTGTTTTATTATTATATTTAGTTTTTATTATAATTTTCAGCTTGTATTACTTTAAAGTCAAAACGCTGAGGTGCATAGTCATGAAGGGAGCATGAGCAACATGGTCACAAAGACAAACAGCTGAACATTCACAGGAAAGTTGACCCAGGAGTACAGAGTTGCAGATTTGCTTTGCTTACATGTGTTAAACTATGAACAAATTTCAAGCTATACACCTAAGTTCTAACATTTCTACAAGGTGTTTGGTCTCATGTGAATATATGAAACTGTTGTTTTCAGATAGATATGTAAAAGATTTTAAAGAAGTCCAAAATTTAGAGCTGCTGTCTGAAAAGGGGAATTGGTCAGTTTAAGTATGTGCTTGTTTTTTTATACATTGAGCTAGCTTGCCTTGGTCTGTGTGTTTCTCCTTTTGTTATTATTATTATCATTATTATTATTTTTTTTTTTTACAAAAGTTAATATTTTTCTTTTCCATTTATGATACTCTTAAAGCAAGAGCAAATTGTTATTATGTTTTAAGCCATAATTAGATCAATGATTTAATCTTTTAATCTTTGTGGAATAGAGTTGCAACGTACAACTACTGTACTATTTATTTACCTTTGTCTTACTCTTTTTGGTCTTTTAAATGTCCAAAAACAGACTAAAATGCCAATTACAGCTTATCAAAACAGAATAGACATTACTAAATATTTTCACCCTTATATAATAAATAGGTTTGTGGAAGAGTCACAAATAAAAGTGACATTACTAAACCGTGAAAAATATTTTTTTCTTAATTTTCTCAAAGTTTTAAAACACAAATTAAAATATTTGGCAGTTTCCTTTTTTCCTGCAATTCACCAATGGATTAACTCACAAACCGTTGCAGCTCTGGACTGGAATGTGGGAGGCAGAGAATTAGACGTCAGATGTTTGGCGTGGCAGTGAGACTTTCACCTGCTCATACTGCAGCAGTTTGTACTGAGCAATATTTGTAATACAATACGGAAGCTGACAGTGTTACTGTGGGTTTTTAACTACGTAGTTTGAGAGTTGTGTTGTAGGAATAGTGATGCAACAACAGCAGACGTGAGACTCTTGGACTGGCAGTACGAGTTTCAGCTGCTCTGGCAGTAAGAGCAATACTAACCCTAAGGAATTATAGTGGCCACTCAGAACTCATAACACTGACCCCAGGGTGTCTACAAATTTTCATTTCTCACTCTTAGCTGTCAAATGGCAGCAGTTTGCCAATTGTCCAACATTTGCAGAAACTGATGTCTGTATTATTAAATGGTTTTTCTGTAAACTTAGACATCTTTTTAAACTTATTAAATGTGAATATTCCTTTAATTTATTATAAAAAAAGTAATGGGTCTCTTGCTCTAACTCGAATTATTACACAAAGCAATAGCAATAAATGCAACACTGTGGATATCTGTGTAGTGTGGTGGAAGTAGTCCATGATCTTATCACATAGATAATTAAACATATATTTCAGCTTGCACTATAAATGACCGCTTTTTTACATGCTGCAATCCTAATTTTGCAAATTGAGATACACTAAATGCACCTGGCATATCACATTGGCTTGCCGTTCAGGGGAGATATGTTATGCATTTTTCTGCCACGAGGTGGCAATCGTTTTTTTTCCCTTTTTTTTCTGTGCTCTGTTACACCACTGCAGAGGTGGAATTTTGAACAAATACTATCTGGACTGCAGCAGTCAATATGAGGAGGTCGTTGACATACAGAGTTATTCTGTTGTCAGAGCAGATGTTTCTCAGAGGAGAAGAGAAAACACCTCAAAGTACCAAGATGAATACAAAAACAGGATGAGAAAACAAAATAACTTTGCTTATATTAGCGTGGAGGTTGATACAAAGTCCACAGACATAGAGGCTGCTCTTTGACAATCAGAACTAATTTTAAAGCAAGGCGTGTAATTTTGTCTGGCTAAATCCGAGCACCACTCTAAAAATATTATTGTGTACATGAAACAAACAAGTCCAGAATAACGGGCAGATTTTGGTCATGTTTTCTGGAGCCAGTAGTCTTCATTCGAGAAGACACACAATGAAGGTTAAAGATTACAGGGTTTCAGCAGGTCACAAAAGTTTCAAATTTAATAATCTGAATTTTGATCCTTAAAAAGTAAAAAAATAAATAAATCCAGATTATTTTTTACAAGTCTGAAATTGTTCAGTTATTTTCTAAATTTGTGCTCACATTACTGCTTTCACTTGCTCTTTGTTTTACCCCTTATTTTATCCAATAATTACATTTTGCACCAGCAAGAATCCTTAACTTGCAGAAACCCTAAATGAAATAAAAAATAGAACAACAGTATTTTTTTGTGAAAACAAGTACTGTATCCATAATGCTAATGAGAGGTTAAGACATATCGGGTAAACTAACACTAACAAACACACCAACTCCCCAGTATTGCTTTCACCTGCACGAAGACATTGGATGTAGATATGCACCTTATTTTTTTGAGGGATCTGTAAAGGAAGGGTTTTACAATTGTGCCTGGATGTTAGTATGTGTGTCAGTAGAGCATCGCTACATCCATAACATTCACATTTTAGAGCATATTAAGGACACTGTTACATACAGAACTGCACAATTTTTGCAGTATTTGGTTACATCCAACTAATCACTGCTTCAGGAATATCAACCATTCTCCTTTCCATTTACACCAAGCAAAATAATTCCAACCTAAAGACAGTTTGCACTTAAAACTGCCAAGTGAGGGATAATCCAAACCATTTTTGTTTAACCCTGTCGCGTCTCATGTGCTTGAAGCATTTGTGTTGCATGCAGTTGCTGAATGAAATCTGATTGCCTGAACTAATTTAGGAAAGTAAGAGACACATTTATCCAGATGGTATTCAAGTGAACACATCTGTCTCCTCAAGACATTCACAACAAAAGGTCCTCTTAATATACAGCATTGCACATTGCCAAACAGGATCTTGTCAATGGCGTACTACAAGACTGAGTTGGATATTAATAATGCTAACTGCTTCAGCAACATGGGCTTCTGATAAGTGAAACAGATAATTGCAATCCATTCATAATATCAAGAGCAGGACATTGGCTGCTTTGTGTGGCGTTAAAGTATGTAAGTATATGGGATCAGATTTTCATCAGTTCTTTTGAAGCCATTTACTTGGCAGCTGTACATGAAGCACAGTTCAATTAGATCTTAATTCATGCCAATTCCACAATAAACAATAAGAAGGTTTGTTTTTATAACTTTTTATGGCTTTGAGGCTAATTGCAAATTTTAAATCTGCACAGTGAATTTAATGCTAAGTGTAAATGGAATGCAGTTTCCTTTATCTAGCACAAATCAATCAAGCTATTTGATGCTAATACCAGAACATTAGATGAAAATGCATTTGTGTGGTATCGATATACACATTGGTGCAATGAGATATGCCGAGGACAGACAGAGCTCTGCCTGGCTGTCCAGACACATCAATAAAGTGCCTTACAACAGGTTATTGCATAATCTGATGTCTGCCTTATGGCTTCCATTGAAAGCAAGAGCGGCACTCTCATAAAAGAGAGCAAAAAACTGGTACAAATGAAGAATTCAAAATGATCAAATCAAATAATACAATGTGGGGAAAAATTATAAACATCATTTATAACTTTGTACAAAGTTGCATTTTGCTTTAATAAAGTGCATGATTTTTTTCTTTGAAAGGCCGGTCTACAATCTTGTAGTATTAAAGTGGCTAGGAGCATGCAAGTCTTTGTGTGGATGGATTTCTGTAGGCATGTGACCTTCAGTTGCTGAAGTTTTGAATGTGTGTTCAGCAGGTCAAGTCTGCCTGCTGCAGAGCAGTGACCTCAAGCTGTAAATCTGAAAGAAAAAAATAGATTCTCTGGTTTCCTAAATTCTTTCAACACAATGTTTTGCTATGGTAACCTTGAAATGGGGGAAATGGAGATTTTATTGACTGTGCAGTTTCATAGGAATTTTGTCAATGTTACTTTACGAAGACATGCTCCAGCATGCATTTTTGCATTTCTGTGTTTTTTACTTTTCAAACTACTTAGCATCAAAAGTTGCTAAAATTTTACAATTTTACTGGATACTAATTACATAATAATTACAACCTAAAAGGAAACCTCTTGTGATGTTCAGTGCCCAAACTTTAAAGTACCTGACCAATGAAACTTACTGACTATTCTGAAATGTGGAATATGCTAGACACATGGGCTGTTTATGAATATCAAACTATATCTAGTTTTTCAAAAAGTGAAAGTTTCATAACTACTAAAATTATCCATCATACTGTTCTTATGGTTTAGGGTCCTTAAAACGGCTTTATGGTGCATAAAGTATCACAGCACTGCCATTCTCCCATCTGTGCACTGACAGTCAGCTAGCTAAATTAAAGTTTCTACATTTTTCTGTTGCATACATGAAAGAAAAATATGGCTAAATGAATCATTTCTGTTTCCAGGAACAAAAGTAGTGACGCCTATCACTCACGTTACAAGACCCGGGTCTGTTAAGAAACGTACTCCAGGGTCGCTGCCAAAGCAGAAAGCCAAACTAAGATAACATAATTAGCTGAATAACTACTGTGGAACTGGTATAAAATATTAAAAATAGTTCTTCAATATTTTTGCTTAATTGTGTCTATCAAAATCAAATTGTAAAAACAATAAACCTTAACTACCAATATGTTGTATTATTTTTTAGAAGAGGATACACTGTACTTGTTATTTTCTGTTATTAATAAAAGTGATTAGACAGTGTTTCAAATTTTTGTGTAAATACTGTAAACATTGAATGACTAAAATTTCATACCCAGTAAACTAAGAGAGGACAGTCACTCTACTACAAGACTTTTGTCAAACGTATACCAAGTTTTGATGTAGCCTACAGTGGAGCCACCTCCTCTGATTTAAATAATATACAGAAAGTGCATCATGTACTTTGGTTATTGCATTCTTACTATATTTATAGATTACATGTCACTCTACCAAAATTATTTATAAAAATAAAACAATTTTCAAGCTGGATAATAAAAAACTAAAAACTTGCAAAACTGAAAAGTGTAATTGCTTTCTTCTCCAACTCACTCGCCTGTGCTTATGCTTATTTACATTTACTCCAATCAGTGAAACTGTACAAAAATAATTTAGTGTTTATGGTGACAGTTGTAGCCCAAATTTTCTCTATTCTGTTATTATCTTTTATTATGTACTCTCCAGGCATATAGTAACATTTTATAGCACAATCAAGTAGATGTGTTACCTTCAGTTGTTATAAAAATGCTGTATATATCAAACATGACTTAAAAGAAATTTGACTTTACAATCTGACACCTTGAAATTGGCTTCTGTCTCTTTAAGAAGCTCCTACTGGGGCTCCCCTATCTGGTGCGAACGAAAGTATCTGGTGCACATCAGATCCCACATACTCTCATGGACACCAGATACTATCTTGCTTCTGTTAATGTGTTAACTCTAAATAGAATGTTATTTTTTCTTAGTAAACCACCCACAGGCCCTGTGGTATGATTATAAATTCCTTTCAGAACATAAAAAAAGTTTATATAACTTCTCTATGAAACGGGAACAATAACTATGTTTTAACTGTATGACTTGATAGTTTTAAGATTGTTTTTCAGTGACCTTCTTTTTACTGGAATTTCAATAATAATTTCTGCTGTGCAATGCATTTTAAAGATGTTTTGTTTAGGTTTTTTAAAAGCTGGAATCCAGACTGAAAAAATGTAGATCAACTAACCAAAATAACATCTTACACTCCTCCAATAGGCTGATGTTTTACAGAAAAGGGGGGGATAAGTGACTTCTCACAATTTAAGTAACCCTAAATTGGTGTAAAGTGTTTATTTCAGCAATTAAGCCGGTTTTGGAAATGCTAAATGAAACACAAACTATTGTTGGTGTGTAATGGTGCAGCATACGCTCATGTGAGAATATACAAAATGCACACATGCCAAAATTGCATTGAGTATTAGAAGCAGCAGGATTAAATTCATTCGTCTCTATGGGGAGCATGGTACTCTCAGGATTGTCTTGGAGGGTTTGGGGAATTTTATGATGCTAATGAGTTTTATCCTCCCATCAGCAGAGGGAGCAAAAGCAGAACAGGCACCAGTGTTTATCCAAACCAAAACCTTAAAAGCTGTGCTCAACTGGATCATTCTGTCCCACAAGAAGAGCTGTCCACAGTGATTAGCCAGATATACTGTCAATCTTTCACTCTCATTAGTGAAGCAAATCAATGTGGATCTCGCCTGCCCCTGGTTGTAAACATGAAAAACCGAAGAAAAATGTGCAGTTGCCCCATTACTCACTGGCACAGAAAGTTATGGTTTCAAACTCTCAGTCAGTTGCAAAATATCAAATTAATGCTAACAACATTTATGGCAGTAATGTACATGTATCGCTTCATTTATTATTTTTGCTAATGATTGAGAAAGGTTTCTTTTTATTTATGACTTATAGATTAAACACCAGCAGATTTGTGGACTGTGTTGGTTAGTTTTGTCTGGATTCAAGTATGAATTTAAATTAAAAGGTATAAATTCAAACTAACAGTTTAATCCATGTCTGTGGCTATAATGTGATAATATAAATGATGATAATTTAAACAGATTACTAGCTTAAGATGTGGTGGATAAAAGTAGTAATGGAATGGGCAATTCTACAATTACAGACAACCATAACTAAAACCTCTCAAACTTTGGGTTCAGTAATATACAGATGAGTTATAGAACAGGCACCACACTGTGTGCCTATTGGGCTTTCACAATAGATACAGAGTGATCCAGCTTCTTGCACAGTCTACACTACCCAAATCTCAAGCACAATTTAAAATAGATATTCAGAAGTTGCATTATTTAGATTCTAGTAGGATAAAACAGTCCATTGATAAGAGCATTTTTCTTTCAGCATGTATAATCCTCTAACATATTTACAAACATACAATCATTACATTACACTTAAGCCTTTGGTGTAGCTTTGTTGTCAGCTTTGGCTCCTGAAAGTCCATTTTCTGTATTGTCGTTCCCTGAGGAGCTCACCAGGCACTCTTTACTACAGAAGAGAGAAAGAAGCAAAAGTTAAAAGACAAGCATGATATTAAGGCTTTATTCTTTTTCTTTTGCATTGAAAACAACGACTAGGAAGGTAGAGATAGAATAAATTAATGATGAGCTAATGGGTTCCAGGTGTGAAGGGAGTCAGAGAAGAGGAAGTGACACAGGGGAGTGAGGGAAGGCACATTGGGGACTAGGAATTTAATCTAACATTAAAGAATGACTAAACATAAGAAACATAAAAGTAAACTAAGAAAGGACTACACAAGAAAGACACCTAATAAAACTACAATCACGTGGACAGGACTGAACCAAATATAAATAGAAACATGGCTGATCTAATCAAAGAAAAGGAACTAAAGATCACAGAAACTACAAAACCCAAACCAACTCTAAGAACCCAAGATCCTGACATAAAGTTTGGTTAGCACTCCGAAACACTTGGAACAGGGACAGCATGGGTTCACCTACCAGCAGACAATGACAAAAGACATACTGCTGAAACCACAATGGATAGTTAAAAACTAATGTAGGTGTTAGAGCGGCCCAGTCGGGGCGATGCATGGTGTAGAGAAAGAGCAGCCAATCTATGTATATGAAAACTATTAGGCCTTGATGCAGCTGCCCGAGGTAGGAAGACCCAGAACATGCTTGACGGACTATATTTCTCTGCTGGTCAGTGAACGCCTCAGGATTCCCCGGCTGATGCTTAGGATGAGAGGCAGCAGCCTTTCTCTGCTTAGGCTGCTGCCTCTGTGATCCGGCCCCAGATCAGCAGGAGACAACCGATGGATGGTTGGAGATACTCTCCATCCTATTTCACAGTGTTTGAGGTTTTTCTAAAAAGAAATCTACATGTGCAAAGCTGGCAGAGACAAAAGACAAAAGGCAAACTTTTAGGCCTTGATGCAGCTGCCCGAGGGGAAAAAGGCAAAAGACTTGCAACTACAATTAAAGTTAAACAGTGGGACTACAAAGATTGGCTCATGTGCTGAATATATGCACAATACCTTTGAAAACTTTTTATTTTTCTTCTTCCTTCTTCTAATTAGGTGCTACTTTGTGTTAGCCAGATATAAACCCACAAGAAAATAAACTGAAAAATCAAGTTTGAGGTAGTAATGTGACAACATACAAAAGTGGAGTTTTGCAAAGTAGTGGACTCTAGTTAGTGTTATACTCACGTCTTCTCATTACCCTTGTGTAGAACATGAAGGACCACTGCCTTTATTACCATGATGAGGATAACTAAACCAATGACTCCACCCAGAACTGAGACAATAATGACTGTCAATGTATTGTCGACCTCCTTCACTGTAAAGAGCAAGAGAAAGAATGGCATTAACTCTATAAGTCATAGATACAACTTTATTTATGTGTTCCAGGTGTATGCACCTCACTACATGTTTCACATACTTTGGTCGACCACTATAAGCGTGAAGATAGCACTGTGGTTGCGGTTCTTCTCTTTTGGGTTTCTGGCAAAACAGGTGTATTCCCCTTCATCCTCAAAAGTTATGTTCCACAACAAGATAGAGATGTTGTTTGTCTTTGAGGAGCCAACAAACTCAACACGTTCATGGAAAACATGGACCTTTGGCTCCACTTTCTCCGTGGGAATCTCTGCTTCACACAACTGTACACATAAACATCTACTTAGACAAAAAGCATAGGTTATCCACTTTATTTCCACGTACTGTAAAAAAAATTAAAGTTTTCTTGGCATTGTTTCTTGCATATTACAACTTAAAACGTAAACATGAATTCTGGTTAAAGAAATACTTAAAAGTATAAACAGGTATTTTAAAATGCCTGCTTTTGTGATACAACAAAAAGGGCATGGTAAACCATTTCAAAATATTCCCCTTGTATAAAATGACAATTATTGTGTGCAAGTCAATGATAAACAAATACATTTGTTGGAAGAGAATTGATAAAAATTGCTTGTTAGATCTCAGTGTTGCTTTGGACACAGTCAATCACAATGTTCTTTTAGAAAGATTTGAACATGTTACAGGTAGAGACAGGCTGGACTCTCAGATCGCAAAACGGACAAAAGGGGAACCATAACTTTAAAAAACAATAATTTTATTTTCTGTATAAAAACACTATGTTTTCTCAAATATCAAAACTACTCTGTGTGTGTCCATGTAATGACAAAATAAATAATCATGTCTTTGTCTGTTGTTGTGATTGTTTTCTTGTAATCTCTAGTCTTCAGCTAATGATACAAAATGTAAACATACAAGCACAACATAGGCTGACCTTTATTTTGGGTGAATCGGATTCATTACTATTAGTGGTAGGTGTGAGAGGATTAAATGTTGAAAATTAATTACAATGTGGATCATTAAAATATTACTTTAAGACCGGGACGTCCAAAGTCTGTCTGCAAGGGCCGGTATCCGTCATGTTTTAGTTGTCTCAGTACGGCCAGGGTGTTGAAGCAAGGAGAGAACGAAAACATGCAGGATACCAGTCTTTATGGATTTACTTTGGACACTTCTGCTTTAAGGATGTTTGGACTTGGGAAATGAGATTGAGCAAATAGATTGTTCGTCAGATGATTTGTACAGAATAAGTGTCACATTACATACAAAAAAAGGGTTTGAAATGATTTACTACGTATTGCTTGGCATTTTAGAAAGGTGTCTTCAAGACAGCCACTGCAATAAACAGAGCTCAAAATTAAAAAAGGACAATAACTCATGTGGCACTATCTACTTCCCCAGTAAAATAATTTTATTTTGACATGTCTGGTTGTGGCATTAGGTTGTGGTGATTATTACATAACTGAGATCTAGAACATGAGGTTAAAATTTAAAGGATTATTGATGGTAGTAAATATATCCATATTTTTGAAGGCAAAGAAAAAAACAAAAAAACAAAATGGAGTACTATGTTTTAAAGGCCTGGTCTAGTCAAAGCCAAGTTCAGTTCTACATTTAGTTGTAAGGCAGAAACAACATAGAGAAGTGGTTAAAGGCAGTAAAAACATTTCCAAGGCAATCAACTTTCACGTGTTTGCCGAAAACAGACCTGTAGTTTCAGTTCTGTCTCAGTTTAAAAGCAGTTTTTACTTTGAGTGGTTGTACGTACATATAATCTTTAGTTATACCTTTAAAAAAGTTCCATTGTCATTGTATTTCCAGTTGAAGTAGAGGTTTTTGATGCCAATGCAAGATGAGTAAGTGCAGGGCAGCAGAACTGTGGAGCCATTCATTGCTTCTATTGAGGAAACTTTACCCGTGGAAACCTCCAATCCACCAACTCCCCAAGCACCTGAACGACAAACAGAAACACAACATTCAGAGAACAATATCTTAAGATAGAGTTTGATTAGTACTAAACTTAACCATAGAAGAAAAAAAAAAGGAAGTATGAATCGCTATTGGAGTATAAAAACCCCACATTGTGTACTACATTTTTAAATGTTTTAGATTGATTCACATTTTTTCACAACCTACATTTCTTTATCTATAACTAATACTAACCAGGGTCTAGCAACCAACTCACCAGAAACTTTTATTCCAACAAATCCTCAAAGTAATATTAAATGTTTAATTTTAAATAAACTTTTTTTTAAAACACATGTCATATTATTTCACACTTCTGAAAACTGTACATCCCAAACTGCTTTGCACAGTGACAAACTAAACAAGAATTAAATTAACAGTCATAAAATGGAGACAATATGACATGAGATAATAAGGTGATTAAATTCAAAGAGAAAATCAAAATACACTCTTAGAAGTGAAAGCCACACAAAAGAAGATATGTTTACAGCTTACTGTGAAGATGTGTTGTTTAACACCCTTAATGTGAACTTGTTCAACAGCTGCAATGAAATCACAAAATCCAAACATCCTCTCCCATAATGGTGGAAACTTCAAAGAGCTTGCCTATTGAGAGCAGAAAATGTGGAATCCACTTATGCTGCTATAGACGTGGATTGCTGGAGGGAATACTGACCACCTTTTTGTCAAGGTGTGTATTATGCTAACTTGCAGGAGTGACATAAAAATGAGCAATCAGAATCCCCGAAATAGGAATTAACTGCAAACAAATTTATGCTGATGTCCTATGGTACTGTGGTGTTTAGCTTTTGTTTTTTTTTTTTCTCTAATTTCCAAAAGCGCTGGGTGAACTCTGTTGGCATTCAAGTCTTGCCAGATATGTTATGTTGGTTTTGGTATGACAGATTGTTTCTCTGATGTCTCTCCTACTCTCATGGATCTATTTATAAATGCTGTCCTCGACACTGAACTGTGCAGGATCACGTTGCTCTTGGACATGTTTAGAGAACATGTTGTCTGGATGTCTTTTCATCCTGTGCATAAACTTGTATAACATGTTTTAAATCATCATATTGGTATTGATTTTTGGGATTCCTCTTCTATTCATGAATGGAATCTGTGTAATTTATGAATGTTACTACTAAAAATTATTTTGTCAATATATAATTACTTTACCTTAAATATAGTGTGTGTTGTCTATTTTTTGTTTGAAACCACACTTAGAGTTTTATTATTACAAAATACCTGTTTACACTGTGCATGTTCTACTTTGTAGCATGTCGCCTAAGAAACAATACCTATGAATATCGCAAAATAAGGATTTTGAAATTATTGTTGTCAAGTTAAACAGCAAATGGTGTAGTTGTGTGAGTGCAATACCATCTCCACCCAGCTGGCACGTGGCTCACAGAAAATCAAGCACACCCGTCTCTCCCACTCAGGCCTTCAGGAGCCTATAAAGCAACTCAGCACACCTGTGTTTGAGATAATCTCTACAAACAAAGACCTCATCTTCAAGCTCCTGCAGAACACCACTGGTAGGAACTGAACTTTAAATCTGTATTCAGAGGACCTTGCTGGCTTTACAAAATGGATTTATGAAAGTAGTTCATTTTGTTTATTTTCTTTTGATGACTCAAAAAGTAATTTGTACTTTGTGTGTTTGTAGGTTTTCAACCTGCTCAGGTGTCATGTATTGGAAAGAACAGTGATTTAAAGAAAAGACAAGAAAAGAAAAGAGAAATAAAATAAAAAGATGACACTGAGAAGAGTTGGTCCTGGATTTCTTTGATGAGAGCAAGCCTTGTCAAGTTTGGGCAGAAGCTAAGGTGTTTTGTAGAGACTAAAAACTTGACAGTTGAAAACCAACAGAAACCAGCTGGAAACCAGTTCGAACCAGTTGGAAACCAACTGAAGATCAGATGGAAGTGAAGACCTGAGAAAAGAGCTTCGACGAAACAACTCAAGGAGGAACATCAGGTCATCTCATCTATACAGCCCACAATGGCTGAAGAAATGTTTGGAAAGTCAGTGAAACAATTAAAGCTGGATCGCACGATGGCAAAGTCTTCCTTCACCAAGCAAGCAAACTTCCTGAGCAGAAAAGCTTTCAACATGACAGAGATGGAACTGCGAGAGGAGTTTAAAAAGCTAACTTCTGATGCCAGACATGTAAGTGATTCAAATGATGATTACAAAGCTGGACTATTGGCAGAGGTGGGAGATGAAGCTGATGAACTTGATGAACAGCAAAAAACTGATTTGGAAAAGACTATTATTGACTGTGAATTAAAATTAGAAGAAGTCAAACAAATAGTTCAGTCTAATTTGTGGAAAAAATATGGTCAGGATGAACTCTATACTGCAATTCAAGAGGCTGAGAAGGCATGTAATGATGCTTCTGACATAAAAGTTTTAACTGTGAACAAAAGTGCATATGAAGTGCAGCTGTCCTTTGTGGAGAATGTGATCCAGGAATCTATTAAAAGTTTTTTGACCTGGGAAATGTGGATTCCAGTAGAAGAAAGGGACAATTTAGAAGACAGAGTAAAACAAATGAAATTGATGAAAAATAAACTTCAAAGAAGAAAATCACAGTTTGCCATAGCACAAACAATTGCAGAGAAGAGGAGGAAATCAGATGCTGCTCAATCAGACCTTACGTCTTTTCCTATACTAGCTCAACCTGCACCCAGTGTAAAGATTAGACCCATTTGTCTACCAAAATTTCATGGCTGTAAAAGAAACTTTCACAGATGGAGAAAAGACTGGGAAAGCCTGCAGAAGCAGGGAGAACCAAGTGGCTCAGTGGAAGTGAAAAAGTTTCAGTTGTTGGATAGTGTGGATGAAAGAATCTGTAATGAATTACATCTGTCTGCTTATGATACTGCTGCAGATATGTTCCGAGTGATGGAAAATAGGTATGGCGACAAGTTAAGCATTGCTTTAGAAATTATTGAAGAGCTTGAGAAGACTCCACCCCTGAAAGCAAACCAGCCAAGGAAAGTGATAGATCTTATTCAAGCAATTGAAAAGGCTCTAGCTGACTTAACAGAGTTAGGTAACATTGGAGCAATGAAAAATCCTCTGGTTATTAAATCTCTAGAGAGTAAACTACCTGATGTTATAAAGAGAGACTGGCTAGTTTTTATGGTTAATCCTGCCAATGCAGTTACACCAGATAACCATTTTGATAGTCTTCTCAAATTTTTAAAGACACAGGAGGAAGTTCTAGAGAAATTGGAGCAACTTGGAGTGAGTGAAAAGGTTGAGAAGAAGTTTGAGAAACGGCATGCTTTTACTCGATCCACAAGAAAGAATCATGTCTGTATTGTGTGTGGAGACGCAAGACATGGAGATAAAATATTCTTCTGCAAACAGTTCAAAGCAATGAATTTACCTGAAAAGCTCAACATTGTAAAGACGTTGGACACATGCAAAAGGTGTTTGAGAAAGCATGGAGATGCTGATTGCATCAATACTTACCTTTGTAGAAATAAAGATTGTAAGAAAAGAAGCTTTTCAGATCACCATTTTCTCCTTTGCCCAAAGGGTGAGCTTACAAAGGTTGAGACTGTTAAACCAAGAAGGGAAAATAGACTGACAGAAGAGCAGGAAAAATTCATAGCTGGACTTTCACCAGAACTAGCAGAAGAATGCAGAAAAGCCTTTTCAAATGTGACTGCTTCAACAAAAAACACAAAGTGTGAAGCCTCTGGGCTTATGGAGTCATATGGACTAAAAGAGCAACCTGTCATTCTAATGCTATTGGAAGTCACTATGAACGCAGGCCAGAAAATAGGCACTTTGATTGACTTGGCTTCTGATACTAATTACATTACTCATCAAGCAGCTAAAAGGTTGAGCCTAGAAGGTGAAAACATAACATTAGTTGTTCATGGTGTTGGGGGAATGTCAAAGTTAGAACAAAGAGATACCTGTTAAGAGTGAGAGTTAAGACCCCCAAAGGGACAGTGAAAGCTCACCAACTCATTTGTTATGGACTTAGTGAAATTGCTAAAGTGCATAAAGTCATTCAACCGCTGCAGCTGCAAAGGTTTTTCCCAGATGTTGGCCTGGAAGACCTTAAAAGACCAGATACCATTGAGCTGCTAATAAGCCACAGAGAAGGCAGACTGGCCCCTCAAAGAGTCAAGGTTGTTGGAGACCTGGTCCTATGGAACAGTCCACTCGGCATGACCGTGGGAGGAGCTCATCCGGATCTTTGTGAAGACGTCGACGTGGCAGCACACAGGTCAGAAACGCACTTTGCTCGTTCTATGCGCATTGCTGCTGTAAAGTATAAAGAAGTCTGCAGTTTCGAAGAAGTTAAAGCAGAAAGCAAAAACACAACTACCAATAAAGAATTCATTGATTGGTGGAAGTGGGAGAGCATAGGAGCAGCTTGTGAACCAAAGTGTGGTGGATGTCGCTGCGGAACATGTCAACCAGGTGGGAAAGATATGACATTAATGGAGGAGAAAGAACTTGAAATAATTAAACAAGGTCTTACCTATGTGCAAGCAGATAACCACAGTGATGCTTCCCACTGGGATGCAAAGTATCCTTGGATTGTAGAACCCGCTTGTCTTCCCAATAACAGGAAAAGTGTTGAATCAACTTTCTTAAGAACAGAAAGACGATTAAATAAAGAGCCTGAATGGAAAACTGTCTATGCAAACCAGGTGCATGAAATGGTGGAGAGAAAAGCAGCAATAAAACTAAAAGAAGACATTCTAAACAACTGGAAAGGACCAGTATGGTATGTAAACCATCAGGTGGTGCCAAATCCTCATTCTGTGACCACTCCTGTGCGTTTAGTATGGAACAGCAGTCAAAGATTTGAAGGTCTAAGTATGAATGATATTCTGCTGAAAGGTCCTGATGTTTTAAATCCCATTCGTGCTGTTCTACTCAGGTTCAGAAGGGGACTGCATGCTGCCCTGGGAGACATTAAAAAAATGTATAACTCTGTTTGGCTAGAGGACCTGGAGAGACATCTACACAGGTTCCTCTGGAGAGACGGCTCAGAAGAGGAGATCGGTGAGTTTGCCATTACCAGAGTTAACATTGGGGATCGACCTGCTGGATGTATTGCCCAAGTAGCAATGCGAGAGACGGCAAAACTGCCCATGTTTGACAGCTGTAAAGAGGAGCGTAGGATCCTGGAAGAAGACTGTTATGTCGATGATATTTTAACATCTGACAATGACCCAGAACTTTTGCATAAACACATTAAGAAGGTGGAAGAGATCTTACAAGCTGGGGGATTCTGTTTGAAACCATGGGTCCTATCAGGTCAAAGTGGGAGGCAAAACATGTCCTTACCTAGCAGAGACAAAATCCTTACACTCCCTAATCAGTTGAAAGAGGATGATAATAAGGCTTTGGGAGTGGGATATCTGGTGGAGGAGGATAAATTATATGTGATGACATCAATTAACTTCTCAAAAAGGAGGAAAAAAATGAAGATGGGACAAAACCTAGAAGAAGGAGAAGTGAGAGTAAATACTCCAAATCCTCTCACTAGGAGAGAACTCCTTAGCCAAGTAGCTAGTCTTTTTGATCCCATTGGGCTAGTCACACCCACCAAACAAAAAGGAGCCATTCTAGTGAGAAAGGCTTTTCAAGAAACCAGAACTGCAGGCAAAGCAGGTGATACTTGGGATCAACCACTTTCTGATGGGCTAAGAAATGAAGCCATTGAATTGTTCCAGGAGTATGTTCGCCTGGGCCAAATTAAATTTCACAGGAGTTTAACACCAATCAGTTGGATTAGAAAGCCCATTGGAATAACTTTCTCTGATGGGAGTGACAAAAGTTATGGGGCAGTTCTATACTTCAGATGGGAGACAGAGCAAGGGATCCAAGTGAGACTTGTAGAATCCAAAGCAAAACTTACTCCACTCGACCAGAAAGGAGAACCTGTAAAAGCAGAAATTTGTGGTGCTGTGTTTGCAGCTCGTCTGAGGAAGTATGTTGAAAAGCACAGTAGGATGAAATTGGAGGCTGGTACCATCTTCTAGACAGCCAAACTGTGCTAGGAGCCATTCAGCGTGACAGCTATGGGTACCAAACTTTCTTTGCTAACAGAATTGGTGAAATACAGAAAACTGGGCCTGTCGCAGATTGGTGGTGGATTCCAGGTGAGCTAAATGTTGCAGACATTACATCAAGAGGAGCATGTCCTGAGCACCTCCAAGAGGACTCACAGTGGCAAAATGGACCAAAATTTTTGTTGCAACCTATTGACCAGTGGCTGAAAAGATCTGCCAAAGACATTGCTATAAGTGCAAAGGAAGGGGTTGAAAAACTCCAAAGAAAAGCTTTCTCAGCAGTAATAACTAGAGCACAGTCTAAGCAAACTAAAGAAAAATTGTGTGATGAGGAGGTGACAAAGAATGCTCTAAAAGCTACAAAGTGTAAAGAAAGGGACAGGGAGCTCAAAATCTCACCTCTTACATTCATTGCCAAGCAGTTAATTCAAGAGAGAAGATACAGCAGTCTTTTTAAACTAGTCAGAGTTATTGCATGGGTGAGAAAAGCTGTTGAAAACTGGAAACTCACTTTAGAAAGTCACCATAGTGGCAGAAAAGTGAAAGAAAAAATTTCAACAGACATCAAACAATCAACCATCCATCCCGGGCTTAGTGTTAAAGAGTGAGAATGCACTGAGAGGTTTTTCTGGCTGCACAAGAGAATACCTCATTCCATGACACAACTTTAAACAGACTAGTTGTGTTTAAAGAACAAGATTCTGGACTTCAGGTATGTGGGGGTCGTATTCAATCCTTTAATGAAGACAAAAGAGCTGTTCCCATTTTACCTTATGACTCATGGGTATCCATGTTGGTTGCTCTTGGAGCTCATGAAGTAAATCATGAAGGCATTGCTGGAACATTACTGCAGATGAGGAAAAAAGCATGGGTGGTGAGAGGCAGAAGATTGGCTAAAAATGTTGTGGATAACTGTGTGACGTGCCGGAAAATCAGGGCAAAAAGATGTGAACAGATAATGGGTGACCTTCCACCAGAACGAACACTGCCTGCCAGACCATTTGAGTTTACTACTATTGATCTATTTGGACCTTATGAAGTGAGGGATGAGGCCTGGAAAAGAGTTAAACTGAAAGTGTGGGGCATCATCTTCTGTTGCATGTCATCTAGAGCTATTCACACAGATCTTGTAAGCGATCAGTCAAGTGAAGGCTTTTTGTTAGCATACCAAAGATTTACAGCCTTAAGAGGACATCCAAGGAAGTTATGGTCAGATGGCGGAAAAAACTTTATTGGAGCTAAACCTGTCCTGGTTGATCTTTATCTGTTTTTGGACCGACTAAATAAAGAGCAAATTCAACATGAAGCTTTGGAACATGGAACTGAATGGAGCTGGAAAATACACCCTGCAGACTCCCCCCATAGGAATGGGGCAGCAGAAGCAGCTGTAATGATAGTCAAGCAAGCATTGCACAATCTAGGATCAGATGGAGTTTTTACATGGAGTGAATTTCAAACATTCCTGTATATGGCAGCTAATCTGGCTAATGAAAGACCAATTTGATGCAAGAACTCAAAGTCGAGAAGATTGCATAAGCTACATCACACCAAACTCTCTGCTGCTTGGAAGAACTGATCAAAAAAGTGATAACTGTGGATTTGACTTTAAAAGTTATCCACTCAAGAGATTAAAGTTCATTCAAACAGAAGTGGACAGATTTTGGAGAAAATGGAGTCAACTAGCTGGACCAAATTTGTTTGTCAGAAGTAAATGGCATTCAAAGAAGCGAAATGTTGCTGTCGGAGACATTATTTGGCTTGCAGACCAAAATGCTTTAAGAAGTCAGTACAAACTTGGCAGAGTGATCAGTGTAAACAGTGACGGGAAGGGGATTGTAAGAGATGTATATGTACGAACTTATCCAAGTTACCCTGTACCACTTGTGAGAGCTGGAGGACAAACGAGGAAGATGAGGAAGAAACTTCAAATGAAGATACCTTCAACAATACTTCACAGAGATGTAAGACGCATTGTTGTGTTATTGCCAATAGAAGAACAAGAAAATCCTGTTAGGATAAGATCTGGTGAAGAGAGAGAGGCGTGACCTCCTTGGGTTCGAAAAACCAGGAGCTCAAGTGGGAGGTGTCAAGTTAAACAGCAAATGGTGTAGTTGTGTGAGTGCAATACCATCTCCACCCAGCTGGCACGTGGCTCACAGAAAATCAAGCACACCCGTCTCTCCCACTCAGGCCTTCAGGAGCCTATAAAGCAACTCAGCACACCTGTGTTTGAGATAATCTCTACAAACAAAGACCTCATCTTCAAGCTCCTGCAGAACACCACTGGTAGGAACTGAACTTTAAATCTGTATTCAGAGGACCTTGCTGGCTTTACAAAATGGATTTATGAAAGTAGTTCATTTTGTTTATTTTCTTTTGATGACTCAAAAAGTAATTTGTACTTTGTGTGTTTGTAGGTTTTCAACCTGCTCAGGTGTCATGTATTGGAAAGAACAGTGATTTAAAGAAAAGAAAAGAAAAGAGAAATAAAATAAAAAGATGACACTGAGAAGAGTTGGTCCTGGATTTCTTTGATGAGAGCAAGCCTTGTCAAGTTTGGGCAGAAGCTAAGGTGTTTTGTAGAGACTAAAAACTTGACAATTGTTAACAAACAAAAGGTGGAGATTATACTGAGAAGGTAAAGTCAGTGACTTTAGATGATTAAAAAGCCCTTAGCAGCTGATCTCACTTTTAAAATGTGCTGTGAGCAATTCTCCATTTGGAGTAATTATTTGCAAAGGACTTGGGAGCAGATTTGAAGTCAATGATTAATAAAAGCAATTTTATTTGAGGGAAAACCTATCAGAAACCAAGCGAAAGTCTAATTTTTAAGTCTTACATAAGTTCTTCCTTATCATCAAGTGGAAGCATTATCGTTTACATATGTGAAAAGCGTGCCACCCCTTCAGAAATAGATTTCATGCCCCTGTTGCTTCAGAGCTCTTCACTATCATTTATCTCCTTGTTCCCTTTCTCTTTGCCGCACTCTCCTGCCTTATTCAGAGTCTGTGCTGATATCACCTTTAGACTTACATGATTAGTACAGTATGTCTGATCGTACTTGCATGTGTGTGAACAGGCAGTACATATATTCACAGTCATGAGCTTGTGCACATTTGTAATATACCCTGGCATGTTTGATATTTTTAGCCCCACTATCAAGTATCTACTTGTCCCAGTTGGGAAACATCAATATGTGAATCACTGGTGGGAGGAAATGCAGCTGTCTGTGTGTATGTGCATGTGTCCTTCACTGAATATCAAGGTGAGTTTTTTTTTTTTCCTCAAGTAGGCCAAAGACTTAAGGGTTAATGTATTTCTGAGTGAACCCATAGAGAACTGGCTGAGGACACTAATACTTCTATGAGAGGGAGAGAAAAGGCAGAAGTGCTAGGAATGTTGGGAAAGGAGAGAAAGACAAGGAAAAATATAAGCAAACAGAGAATAAAAGGCAATGGAGGTGGTACAGTGTGAGGGAAGTCTCTGAATTGGTATGGATGTGAAAGTTTACCAAAATGAATGACTGACAGAGCAAAATCATTACAGCAGCAGCAGCAGCAGCTAAGTAACTTGCTTAATTGGAAATACTGGTGTTGGACAGGGTAAGTTCACATTTACTCATCGCATCAACACACTACGAGAGTGTAATATATCTGCACAAACGACCTCCGCCATGTAGTAGATCACATTTACTGTACACGTCTAGCTACTCATAGATAGTGTAGCTACTCATACTGATAATGTAATCTATTTTAGTACAAAACATTTGGAATATTTTATTTATAATTTATTTTTGTAAAAAAGTAAAAACTTATGTTATTTTCTTAAACGTACAAAGTGCTGATAAAATGTTGTGACAGTTTGACAAAATATTACTAAACACATGAACACAGTCTAATTATTTGAAACTTTTTCAAAAATCTAAGCCTCAAAAAAAATTCCTATCCCATTTCAGAAAATGAGATTTGCTTAGTTAGGTTTAGATATTAAAACTAAAAATACTTGGTTATTGCAGTAACTCCTCTGTTATTTGTATTACATGGGTAAAAAGTAATAAATAAATGAGTAAAGCAATAAAACATATAGTACAAGTGTGAACATATCTGAGAAAAAGGGTCCAAGCGTTGGGGAAAGGATGTTTGATTGCCTGAAGGGAGCTCAAGGTAGAACCACATCTCCTTCCCATTGAAAATAATCAGTTGAAGTGTTTAAGGCATGTTATCAGGACGCCTTCTGGACACGCTCCTTTTGAGGTTATCCCACTAAGAGGATGCTATGGGACAGACACAAGACAAGATATGTATTCCTTCTCACCTGGGAATGTCTTGGGATAACAGAATAAGTCAGACTGTGTTGCTGGGGACCCGACCTGATCTCAGATAACTGGAAAAATATGAATGGATGGTTGGGTGGTGAAAGTATCTTTTAACCAAACTATGTATATACTTCCATATATTCCACACACATTTCTGAGTACAATTCAGAAAGTAACATCAAATTGGAGGTTGTTAAACTAGGTATAAAATATCCTTCTGCTGGGTATGACACATGCTTGCTATGGAACATCCCACAGTAGTCAGTCAAATTTCATACCCAACTTTCTCAGATGTGACGAAAGACACAAAGGTACAACAAGTCCAAATAGCAAAATGATTAGCTCTCTCACAAAACACAACAACATTGAAACTTTGTAAAAAAAAAAAAAAAAAAAGAGAACCCTTACGTGAATAAATTATGTTCATACTGCAATAAACAGAACGTGCTGTAGGACAGCAGAGCATAGGGATGTAATGTTAATGAAACATTTTCAAAAATTGAGAAGGCTTGACGTTTTTATGAAGTGAGAGGGATTTTAGGCAGTTGTTATACCTACCTAAGAACAGCAAAATTAAGAGTACTTCATAAACAAATGAACAGCTAGTTTGAGACGGTTTAACTTCTCATTTTCACAGCTGTGTCAGTCCATCTTTAAAGGCTGTTTTTACCTCATGAGGTCATCATAAGATATTTTATGATCTAGAAGCCCTGCCTCAAATCTCAAATGTAGGGATGAGGGGTCACTGGTGGACATGTAAAACAAAATCAGGGTGGGGATGAACAAAAACTCAGAACATCACTGCACCGCTACGTCACTACCAGTAATATGATTGCACTTAGTCATCCACTGCGTATTGAAAGTTAGCTTCCCTTTTCTTATATTCACCAGGTAGCACTTGTGAATTAAGGACATACAAAAATAACCTTTTAGTCAGTCGGTAATACAGTTCGGCAACTAAATTCCAGCATGTACAAGTTCAGATAAGACTCAAAGTTTTATGTTCTTCATCTCCCTGTCCTGATCATCTTCCACAGCATCAGAGCACAGAATAATGAAGAATTATACATTGCAACAAAAGTGAACCTCCCACCCACTTTCATCAAGGCCAAAACAAACTGAATAAATGTTATGGGGGTTAAGAACAGACTGCCAAGTTTGATTTAATCAATTAAGGGAAGTCAAACTGGTTGAGTAACTTGATCTGAATCCACTAATACAGAGAAAGAGAAACATAATGTTCTAGTGTAAAGTAAAAAGGTCTAGAAAAGAAGAACACCATGTCACTTAAATGTTTAGAGGGGAGTAGGGTCCAACTCACCAAGCAGTAGCACAAGTATAAGACAAGTGTGGAGCAGATCCCCTGATCGCAGCCGACCAGAGACACTCAAACCGGTGCTGTCCACTGACGCCATGACACCGACACCACCTGCCTGTCTGACTGTGGTCCCGTCTGTTCCTCTGTAAGCCCACAGTGTATGTCCTTGACAAGCTGCCTTCTTGTCCACCAGTGATAGGTTTTGTGTTGGACTTATGTGCCTCTAGAACAAGGTGGGACACTGAGCTGTGCAGCTAAGAGCAAGAGTCTGGACTCCTGTTAGCAGTCCCTCCTTCTTTCCTCCTCCCCTGCACCCTGTCCCAGGAATGAGCAGAGATGGGAAGCACTGAAGAGAAGAGCTCTCCTCTGTCCAGTTGTTCTCCAGCAGCCAGGGAAAAGAAAAAGACAGGCGGGACAATGCAGTAGTAGAACAAGGAGACTCTGTCTGTTCCCCTCCCTCCTCTCTGTCCTCTGCCGCTGGTCGGGAGGGCTGAAAATCCAAGAAATCACACTGTGAGGGAACAGGCAGAAATGAGACGTGAGGCAGAGCGGCGGCAGCAGCGCCTTAACAGTGCAGTATCAAGTAGCCCCCTCTGCTCCAGCAGCAGCAACAGCTAGAGAAGCAGCCTGGCCAGCAAACCTCACTGGGGGAAACATAAGCTGCAGGACGGGTGGAGGAGAGCACGCATGAGGCACAGAGGGATGCTGGAGCAGAGCCAGCAGCGAGGGTAGGAAAGCAGAAAGTGCACGGAAAGCCGGCACAGAGAGAAATGAGCAAGAGAGAGAGAGAGAGATAGCTACTGCAGAGATGGAGGTGAGGAGAAAGCAAGAGAGAGAGAGAGAGAGAAGGAGGGGGACACAGTAATCGGTGTGAGTGAGGGGGTGACGTCTGCTGCCACATGGAGGCACACACATGTACGCATCCTGCAGAGTAAGGCTCAATCAGGTCTCACCGTGGGACGTGACCTGGGTGCTTTTCCCTTACAACACGCCAGTCCTTTAGCTGGACACTTAACTCATGGCTACACCTACATGCTTCTCCCATTTCACACTTCTACTGTACTCCTATGTTGGCAGGATAATTCATTGGCAAGCTCTGATTTTGTCACCTGGCATTTTCTCAAACAATAAATCAAGTTTTATCTCCAGTTTCTCTTTTCTCTCTTCAGTTGTATTTTTTACTTTCATAATTGGTAGACACCAGCACAACACTGATTCTTCCAGTGTCAGCATGCAGTTTTCATTTGATCTTCATCTAATTTTTTACTTTTGTCTCTAATTGGCCTAAGAAGTCCCTGCTAAAGATGGCACCAGATAGAATTTACCAGCAAAGAATTAATTTAATTTTACATATAAATCTACAGTACATAAATTTATATTTGTGTAATCAGTTTATCACTATGTAACTATGGATCTACAATCACCGTTATCACTGAAAGCTATTCTTAAAATGTATCTGAATAACATGGCAACAGTGAAAGAGACTTTCTAATCACATCTTTGTTAAAGAGATTTTTTTTTCATCACTGACAATCAATGTGAAATATTTACTGTGAAAAAGAAAATGTAAGCATATCTGGTCAGAGTATCTGACATTTACACCACCTTACTCTCCCCTCAGATCTCTAGAATTGGCTACAAGAAAGATCTAATGTCATTAACCTTCCAGAATCACTCGTGTAAGTAGGCCGATGAAGATAAAACTTTTCATTTACTTTTGATTTCAAAGCAAGTTTGAATCAAAAGTAAAATTTAACTGGAAGTTGGCAAGAGGGTTTACTCACAAGATGAAGGACAGCCTGAATCAAATACAGTTGAAATCTGCAGCGTACATGTACTGTCAAAGCAGACACAAAACTTTTTTTCTCATTGTTTTACATGGAATCAGGCTAAACTTTTCCTGCTTTAGGTAAGTTGGGAATACTGAACTTATTTCTGTTTTCTAGATGTTGGAATAATCAATGTTTTTTTTGTATCCTTTTCTTCAAATTTGGAAATTCTAACTTACATTTTGACAGGAAAAGTTTATTCTGATATAATGTCAAACAGTAAACAAATGAGTTTTATGTTTTATATAATCTATGTAGACTAATGGTTTTAATACTTTTAACCTTTTGCACCACTTCCTTTGGCTAGTGATACAACCTCTCTCCTTCTCTCTACAACGTTACAGCATACAGAAAAAGGAAAGCTTGTTATTTCCTCTCTTTTCATAATCTTGGGTTCTCAATTAGCTATGTTTGTCAACCACTGATTTCAAACTTTGCTCAGAGTTTTAAAACTAGGCAAGTAAAATTTGTTTTGTATCTATTTACTGGTCTTTTTTCTGATGTATAAAAATAATCTCAAAACTGGCTTTCTTAAAATAGTTCCAGAAAGTCTTTTTTTCCCACCCTATTTGGAGTGGAAATTTTGAATCTTTAGTTATTTTTCAAAAGGTATTTTGCAAAATCCTCCATGTATGGGCAAGGAGAAAGGGAACTTATAGTCCTGTGTGGTAATTCAAGTTATTTTCCCCACAACATTCACAGTACATAACCATTAACCCAAATGTTTTACAAAACCACAATGAGAAACTGTGCTAATTTTTCCATTAATAATCTCCTCAAAAAAAAAAACAGACGGAGCCCTCCTGTTCTTTTGCAAGATGCAGAAAAGGCTCTAGCTGGGGCTCATAAACAGACCTATTAACAAAAGCTGGAAATACCAAGCTAAGAAACCGACCCATACCCCATTCTTGACTACAGTGAACCCTCGTTTTTCGCGGGAGTTACGTTCCAAAAAGAACCCATGATAGGCGAAATCCGCGAAGTAGTAACCTTTATTTTATTTTTTTTTTACAATTATTATACAATGAAATACTCCATAATACATTGAAACCAAAGAACAAAACCTTTTTACAGGCCCAAACATTTGTTTAACAAAAAAAGCACTGTATAAAAATTGTCTTTTTTTTTTTTTTTTTTTACAAATAACTACTGTACTGTAAAATAATAATTTTAATACGAACTGAAGGCGGATTCCCGTGCCCGAATTGCGGAGATCAGCGCCGCCCCACCGCGACCTGAGTCATTGGATTAGAACTGGAGAAAATAAAAAATGATTATGAAAAAAAACAAAACAAAGTACAGTAGCACAAGTAGTGACTCACGTGTATTTCACTGTTCTTCTGACTGAGCCGCTGCAGCCTGACTCCGCTCTGTAGCGGTTTTTTCTTCTAAAGCCCGCGGCGCAGGTGTGTTTTTTCGAGAGAAGAACATAGTTATCGGTAGTTTTTGTCGCTCTTTTTTCTTCCGGGCAAAAAGATTCTTATAAACCGACATGCCACCATCAATTATGTTAAATTTGGCAAGCTGTTTTACGTACTTGTACATATTAAACCGCAACGTTGTTGACACACAGGTAGAGAAGAAGCGGAGAGACTGTTTAGCCAATCAGAATGCAGAACACAATGCACGATGCAAATCCGTGAAGCAGCGAGACCATGAAAGGTCGCGATATAGGGCTCACTATGAAATATATATATTATATTATATATATTTGTTTGTCAAGAGCAAACAAATATAGCAATCAATATTTAAATCTAGATATATATTTAAAATCAACAAACCTCTGACTTTATAGAGCTGATGACACTTGAACAGTTATTTATTTATATTTAACAAGGAGCAGATGGCTGGCAGGATTCGATTGCAAATGATATTGCAAAATCTAAAAATAACACAGAAAACTGTCAATTCATCATCAGAAAATGCAAAGAATATGGTAAAACTGCAAACCTACCAAAGAGCTCCATGATTTCAATGGATTAGATGTAATGATATCACCTTCCCTTCCATCAGAACTACATCCATTTTTCTTTTGGTTCTTTAAGCAAAAGAGCTAAAGACAATGCTCTGTGTGTATAGCATGTTAAAGTTTTGGTAGTGACAAAATGTAAAAAAGTTCAGGAGTTAATACTTTTGCAACCTGGCAAAAAATCAGCTCCTTTTTCTGCGCTTCGTTTCGTACAGAGGATCTGAACTCTCGGCTATTGAGAAACAATTCCACATAATCCACTCTCTGACGTTTGCCCATCAGGTACGGTGCTATGATGTAACCTGAAATGGCCTGCACTGTAAACAACCATTCCTCATTGCAAAGAAAGAAGTGGCCAGCTCAACAAGACAGCCATTAATGTTAATTTAATATTTGGAGGCGCAGCGTGGTCAACACGGACTGAATACCTTGTTTGACTTTCTCCAATGCTAAATCTGCAGGCAGACTACTATTCTAAAAGAGCATAGAAAGTTGTTGTCATTGTTTGAAACTTCAACTTTTGTTTGCTGATTGGCCTGGTTGAAATTCTACCAGAAGAATCCAAATTAATGGGAGAAGTCTAGACTGTGCTTAGAAGGAAGATTACAATCCTACCTACCTGAATGGTAGGTAGGAAGCCAGTGGCCAGGCTAATACTTTTTTAAGGCACTTTCTTCTTTGCTTTTTTTCATGACCTTCCGAGCTCACACATCCGTAAGTTGTCAGGTAATCCATCTCTTGGAGTTTAATGTCATTTCCAAGTTCAAGCGTATTTGGAGTGCAGTGATAGATGCTGACATGAATGCTTTACTACCTTTTGCAGCTCACAAGGCAATTTTGCAGACACAAGGTGAAACTAAACATATTATATTGTACTAACACTTGGCATAACAAAGATAAAGACAGTAAAATGCTTGCACATAATAATGAGGGAGCATTTGTCTTTGCATATTCATACTGACACAGACTCAGTCGCCTGTGAACACCTGTCTCTTGACAGGATGACCTTGGAGCCTATGTATAAAAGGATGTTAAGTGATGGGAAAAAATCATTAAAAGATCAAGAGTGGATGATATGAGTCAGAAGGGGAAAATAAGAGTTCAGGGTAAAGACAGAATGGGTACAAAAAAAAAGAAGGGTGGACAGGGCAGCATGAAGTGTGGGGGGGATGGAGGCAACTAGAGCCAGGGGAGGAGAGATGACAGGAGGAAGAGGAGGGAGGTGAGTTTAGAGGCGGAGAGATGTAGAGAGTCGAGGAGCTGTTTCTGGGACGGCCAAAGCAGCGAAATGCTGCAGTGAAGCCGACCAGATGAGCTGGCCCGTATACAGCTACTTGCTCAGAGAGTTGCAGCACTTTCCTTTTTTTCCCCTCATACCTTCATTTCTCACCATCTGCACCTCCTTGATTAACCTTCACATCACCCCACACTTCGACCTTCGCTATCTCCTCCCCCTTTCCTCTGTCTCTTTTTCTTAACGCCAACCGGTGAGTGAGCAGATTTCAGAAGGCATCTGAGAACAAGTAGGGTGGGCCTCTTTTTCCCTGTCTTTTTCATTTGTTCTTCTTTTATTTCTCTGGGACGATCGGTCTGTCACTCTATGTATTTCTTAATACTGTTTTTTTTTATTTTTTTTACCTCATTTCATTTTTTTCAGTGCCAATAATCATATTGGCAGTTGTTCTTTTTTGTGTGTCTTCTTTTTTGTACCACAGTCCTGTGTTTCTTTTGTGTTTGTATCTGTAGTTTTGTGTATCTGCCGATGGGAAACAACAACCAGAGGTGAGTCCTGTCCAACATTAAGAGCAGATCAGAAGTTTAATGGTTAGTGCACTCTCAAACCTACTTTGGATGTTGAAGTTGTAAAGTGCTCAATGTTAGTGCTGACATATGAGAAAAATCTGCAGACTATGCAGCTGTAGATTCATAGTTGGAGGTTTGATTTGAACTTATTTAAAAAACGCCTGTAATTTACCTTGTACTCAAAAGGTTTTGGCAAAAGGATGTCAATGTATTATATTGCAGGGTGTCTGTGCATGTTCAGACGAAGGGTGATAGGAGATGGGAATTCTTCTTTTATTACATAATTCAGTTAAAACACTGGAATTTGCTGTGTAATGACAGCTACACCTATATTTACATTTCAATATAGAGTGACGTATTTTCTTGTGAAGTATGGCATCTTTTTTTCATGTGCATAATTTATGTTGGTCGCTTCAAATTCATGCTTAGGTTTTTTTTTTTTTTGCACTCTCTTCATCAAACTGATGTCTGTGGACTGTCCTACTTTTCTTGTGCACCTGTGCTGTTGGTCCAGTCTGTAGCATTTAGACTGATGCAATATGAAAGTCACAGCTATCTTTTCTTTGATATAAAGTTATTTGTTTTATCAGCAAAACCCTAAAATTGTTTTCTTCCTGAGGCTTTGGCAGAGAGGATTGTCTTCTACTTACCTGTTTTATGGTTTGTCCTTGACCCCAGTAGTCTTATATCATGCCGATAGCATAGTGTCCTGAAGAAGTACATGCCCCCCTTACACATTTCTGTTTTACTGCTGGTTTCAAACTCACGATCAGCAAGTAATTTTTAATATCAAATAAAGATAACCAGAGTTAATACAATTAGTTGTCAAATGATGATTTATTTTGCAATCTACCTTGACTAGGTCACTTCAAAATGTTCTCTTTGTTGTCTTTTTAGTCTGCAATGGAGATTTAATTTTTGCCAAGTCTCTTTCTTACTGTTAGATTATGAACACTATGCATAAAAGTTCACACCCAGCAGGACTCCGAAGTTGTCTAATGATTATTGATTTTATAACCATGCCTTTTATTGTTCATCTGAATACTTTTCACTCACATTGTTGACCTCTTTGAATTTGAGATTTTGAATGAGCAAACTCATAAGCATTGACTATAACTTAGGCAAGAACTACTGGTCTTTAGATATTGTGGAGTTTTTGAGATCTTGTGGCTGAGTCATAAATGTGCTCTTGGTCTAATTTTGGTAGATTAGTCATTCCTACGAAGATTTACGACTGTTTCATATTTCCAAAGATTCTATTTAAGTTTTTATTCTACGTGTCTGGTCGTAATCAGGCCTGGTCACCAGTTATATTGAACCCAAAAAACGGTGACTCAAAGTTATTTAGCTATTTAGCAAAGGGGATAATTATATGTTTTCACAAGCCCAGGATGAACCTTTTCTCCTTATTAAAGGAAATAAGAATGGAGGTTTGAAGCTGGAGTTTTTTTCCTGTTAAAGATCAGTTTTTTGTTGTTACTGTCGTTACCTGAGTGCTCAGTATGAAGAATTACTGTAAAGTCAGCGACTCAACGCAGTTGATTTTCTGCTGTTGCTCTGTGCTTATTCAGGAGGAAAAACACTGCACATTAATGGCTTGATGCAATCTGCTGGTTTTCCTTAGAAACTGTTAAAACTACTTTAAATAATTGAGCGTACTGCACTGTTTGATAACTAGGATCAATTGGAAAATACAAATAACTTGTTTATATAGTATCTTACATCTGTTGGGAACTGGTGCTGTACAAATATACCGAATTGAACTAAATAGAAAATTTAGATAGAGGTAAAGGTAATTTTTATGTATATAGCATATTTTCAGCAACAATACAAAGTGTTTGTATTGGCTATATAAAGAAATTTACTCATTTTATTTAAGAGTCAGCTTTGACAAAAAAAGCAACATACAAATAATGCAAATGCTTTTTCTTGGCACTGCAATATTTTTGGAGTATTGTCATTGCTATGGTTGTAAAAAGGTTGTAATATTCATATGAGGTCAGCATAGCCAGTCCCCCCTATAATTATCATATCACCAATCAATGCTGGTGTGTTTTAGGTACAGATCATGGACAATAGGCCACTGTTGCCACACAACTCTACTCATTGAACCTCCGAGTTTGATAAACTACCAGCACAAAAATAAATCTTCCCAGCCTCACCGACTGCTTTGTTCCTCCTTAGAACAGACAGAAAACTCAGAGCTCTCTCTGAATGCTTATTGATGCACCAGTAAAGGTCTTACCAATAACGTGCAAACACCAACCGTATCGTGTCTTATTTTCAACCCGATAGCAAGTTTTTATGCAATGTGAAGGAATCCATCACACAGTAATGTCCCTTACTTTCCCCTTGGGATCAATAAAGTATTTTTGAATTGAATTGAATTAAACTACACACTAAACTTTTAGACTCCCAAATTAGTGACCGTCATTAACCACTTGCAGGCTTTTTTCAGGCAGGGACACGTTTAATTCAATTAACCCTCTGATGCATGACATATTGACTATACAGTCTTCCACGAGTGGGTCTTTTTGGACCTGTGTTTAAATCAATGTGTTTTTATGCTACTTTTGTCATTTTGATTCAAAATAATGTTTAGTATGATACTTTCTGCTGTGTTTTATTTCACACAAGAATTATTTCATGTTTGAAATATTTTCATTTTTCACTTTTTAAAACGTTTTTAGAACAATTTGTAGAACATTTGTGATGATTTGTAGAACATTTTTAAAACAAAATGACAACAACAGCAATTTTCCAACAGCAATGTTGGAACAATGTCAGTGTCCATTATGTGTGTGTGGGTGTGTGGGGGTAGGCAGGGGGGGAAGAGGGGATAGAAAGAGCACATTTCTTGAAACTAGCTAGCTAACCAAGCTAGCTAACATTGCCCTCTGTATTCTATGGTGCTGTGTGTATCATGCATGTGAGTGTATGTATGTATGTGTGTGCATTTATTTACCCATCCATCCATCCATTCATCTTTTTCCATTTATTCTGGGTTGGGTTGCGGGGTCAGCAGCCTAAGTAGGGTGGTCCAGACTTTGCTCTCCCCAGCCACTTGTTCCGGCTCCTACGGGGGAATCCAAGACGTTCCTAGGCCAGCTGAGAAACATAGTCCCTCCAGCGTGTCCTGGGTCTTCCTCTGGGTCTCCTTCCGGTGGGACGTACCCGGAACATTTCACCAGAGAGGCGTCTAGGAGGCATCCTAACCAGATGCCACCTCAACTAGCTCCTCTCGACATGAAGGAGCAGCTGCTCTACTCTGATTCCCTCCTGCTGAATATCTGAGCTTCTCTCTCAAAAGGACAGCCCAGACACCCTAAAAAACGAACACTAATTTCGGCCGCTTGTATCCATGACCTCGTTCTTTTGGACATGACCCAAAGCTCATGATCATAGATGAGGGTAGAAACTTAGACCGGTTAATCAAGAGCTTCGCTTTTTGTCTCAGCTCTCTCTTCACCTCGACAGACTGTGCAGCGCCTGCTTCACTGCAGACGCTGCACCAATCTGTCTGTCGATCTCCAGCTCCACTTGGGGCAGGACATCCTCCCCGACCTGGAGAAGGCACTCTATTCTTTTTCAGCTCATTTATTTATGCATTTATTTATATAGCTATACATTTTTATTTTATTTATTGAGATAATAAAATAAAGAACCTTGAACACATTGATCAACAGATTTTGCATGTCATTCAACACATTTTCTCTTTTGGTTTTTTTATCCAGGGTGTCAGACACACACAGAGACACACGCCGACATGCACACACAAATAATACACATATTATATACACAGTATAGGCAGTAATGTTAGGTAGTTGGATAGATGACTAGTGTTAGCTAACTTCAAAGAAGGCTAATATGTTGATTCGTGACAATAACACTGTCACAGCACTGATGATCGACACACCCACACACACGCACACGCCCCCACACACACCAACACATTTGTGAGGTTAAAACAAAGATTATCCTTATATGTCAGAGTTCTTGCTGTGTAAAATATTATTACTCAGAGGTGACACTTAGGACTCAGTGTGTATGGTTCACAAAAAAAATGGTTTCCTGACAGTGACAGGTGGTAAGAAACAAAGATTCCCATTAAATTCCATAGGAAATGAATGCGGGTCATTTTGGACCCACTTATGGAAGAATGGGATAGTAATATAAAACATGACATGTCTTAAATGTGTAAAAGGTAAATTAAAAATGTTAATTGCATGATATCAATAACATGTTTGTTGAGGAATACCTGGAATATGAAGTGATGAAAACTTTTCATTACAAAGATATTGCAAAAAGATTACCTCACCGGGTCAAAAAGGACCCACTTATGCATCAGAGGGTTAATGTAGTATTTATCATACTATACCTGTTTAAGGAAAATGTATAAATATTGTTTTAAACATCAATTGGTTTTTAACATAGTTATTTTGACCCAGTATTTAGCTTATGGGAATAGAAAGACAGTACTACAAAGTCGTCGGTTCTGGTTTAGCTCTGTAACCAGTTTGGGGGAAGAAAAATAGCATCTCACTAAAGAGATTGACCTGTTTGTGGAGTCTAGATGAATTTCATTTATTTAATTACAGCAATTATATTTTTGTTTGTGCAATTTTCTCTTTCAAAGGACATAAATGCTTATAGTTAAGAAAAAAAAACAAAACAGGACTGAATTGGGTACATAATATTGCTTTAGCATAATGCACAAATATTTCCAGTCATCTGGAACTGAATATTGGTTAGCTTAGTCTGGTAAAAATCAGCCCCTATGCTATTTGCCCTGTTCAGAGGGTCTAGGCTCTGAACAGAGACAGAGACTATTGAGAAAGGACTGCTTCCTGGAGGCGTGGGCTCTATTGAAGTTTAAATTTGATCCAATAGCTAATGTTTGCCGGTAACGTATGTAATTTGCCAATAATTCGACAATAAGAAACTTACTGAAAATTCTCTGCGCTGTAAACAACCATCCTCCACTGTAAGAAAAAGCCAAGCTACAGCTGTTAATGTTAAGTCAATATTAGGAAGCGTGGCCAACACGGACTGAACGGCTTCGTTCACTTCCTTCACTGCTGATGCTAAAACTACAGGCTCACTACAAAATCAACGCCATCATTCACAACTTCTCCTTCTTTTCGCTGATTGGCCAAGTAAAAAAAATCTACTGAAGACAATCAAAGTCAAGGGGAGAAAGCCCAGACTGTGCTGGAAGCAAGAATTTGGTGTTTTGTTTTGTTTTATTTTTAGTGGAATTGCACAGGAAGTTAATGGCCAGGATAGTTAGCTTAATACTGAACATCATGAGTATCATGAGAAACTAGTGGTGTGTTTGTAACAATACATGATCACAGGAATGTTTCTTAATCTTCATTCTAATTATGTGATGGAACTTATTTAGAAGCAGCACAAGTCAAGCATTACCTTGGTGTCAAGTAACATTCAAAGTGAAAATAAAAATAGTTTGTGGAAATTCATTGCCAGAGATGAGATACAATAATACAAAACCAAAAATTTTTATCGTAGTAATAATATTTTTTCTTTTATTTTTTTATTTCTTTCTGCATGGAAATACAAGACATCCCATCATAAACAGTATGGTATATGACATCATACAGCCATTATAGACAATCTTTTACTCCACATAATATTCTGCCATCCCCAGCTGATCTACAGAACATGCGTGGATACACTGGAAGCGATGTCTTTAAGCTAACACAAATTGGAGTTTTTCCTACTGAAACAACTCTGCAGAAACGATTCAACATGTCAACAAATCACAGCTCTGTACTGATTGCTAACAGCTCAGTTGTCTAATGTTAATTAGATGTATTTGAAAACTGCATGTAATTAAGACTATATCAATGTTATATCATAATGTGCAAATTTAAATACATACGTTCAACCCACTTTTCAAGTAATAGATTTTCCCAACCTTTTCTACTATTGTTTTTACATAAAAATAGGGGGGAAAGAAAGCTGCTCTCTTTTATTGTGTACAATTCTGTTGTTTTTTGTATTGCACTCATAGATTTTCTCTCCATGGAAAAGTATGTTCTCTTCCTGTAAAAAACAGCTCCAAAATGACTTATTATTAAACTCCAAACTTCACCTTACCC
Source organism: Xiphophorus hellerii (assembly GCF_003331165.1). Lineage (NCBI taxonomy): Eukaryota > Metazoa > Chordata > Actinopteri > Cyprinodontiformes > Poeciliidae > Xiphophorus > Xiphophorus hellerii. The sequence continues at coordinate 17,713,884 of NC_045689.1, read as the reverse complement.
CAAGAAAACAAGAAATCACTGAGATTCAGCTAATAAGCAAGTGACATCAACAAGATACCATATAGTTCCAAGATGATTCTAATGGAACAACAGTCGATATTACATAAAGTTACTAAATATAATAGCTGGGTGTACCAGCTATTAAACTGCTTGTCTTTATTTCTATACTTAGAGGAGTGGCTTCGTAATAAAAACATTTAGAATCTATCAATCAAGGAAGCTAGGATTATTTTAATCTTAGCTACTGAACTCTTGTTTTTTTCCCTTAGAACTGCAGTTCAAGTTTTTCAAATCTAACAGTAAAGTTTAAACTATTTGCTCTTTTGCAAATCCAGTTTCCCCTGGCTCACATTTTCTTGCCATATCTTATTACCAGCTGAACTTCACAAGTATTTTATACATTTCTGATTTTTTGCAATGAATCTCATTTTATTTCAGTCTTTAAAAATAAATAAACAATAGCTATAGCTCATAGGATTTTTAAAATATTTTCAAATATATTCAGTTTCATAGGTAACAGTTACAAGAGGCAAACTAATCACAATAAAGTGCACATAAGTTACTGACACTAAATTATATGTGCAGCTAATGCATGTCAAAAAAATAAATAAGAAATTTACAAAGAGTGATAAACTGCACCACTGACTGCTGAAGCAAACATGCTGTGACTCACATCGCTATGTGTCTTTATATCAAAAAGAAGTGTTATCTTCATATTAGATATTTCTTTTGATATGTGGAATGTGACATGCATTTATGGCAGTGCTTTAAAATGTGCATGCTTCAGCTGCCAAAACAATAAATTTTACTAGCTTTGGTGGATAATTAAATCTCACAGATAAGCAGGTTTATTAGCACTACACTGTCTTTCCAGTCAGTTAATCAACAGAATGTAAAACATTTTGCTGTTCATTATTTGGTATTGTTTTGTAAAATTACCACTGCTAGTACTAAGATCTTATGGGTCCCTGATATGCATTGTTATTACTAAATAACCGTTCTTTATGTGTCTTTATTTCCTGACCTTTATAAAATTTTACGACATTTATTAACACCATTATGAAACATGATTGTGGGCGCAATTTACATTTTTTTGTTTGATATGTTTCTGGCTGGCAAAAAAAAGTAATCTGGTTTTGAATATTTCACTTCATCTGACACTACATATTTCTCATTCCTGGAAGAACAAATGAGAATAATTTTGAGTGAAATGATAATGTGACTGTTCAATTCAGTGAACCTCCAGGTAATATTATAGTAAGTTTATATTCTAAAGTTGTTTTGTTTTTTAAATAACTGTGTAAAATCAGTTGTCACATACAAATGTGTGTTTTCTAAGGAACTCTTGTAAAGTTCTGCAAAAAGGCCTAAAATAAATGCATCTTTTGTTGCAGTAGTGTCTGTCATAGACAGACACTACTGTCTATGACAGTAGACAGTAGTGTCTACTGTCTACTGTAGACACTACTACAGTAGACAGTACTGTAGTTTTAGTTTTAGTAATTTATTTTAGTAATTTATATGAAGGGAGGTAAATAGTTGTTTTTGACAAAATCACTAGTCCAAAGAAAGTCAGACACTATGTACATGTTAATTAGTTGTGTGAGTGCTGGAAAAAAAAACTTTTTAATCACAAATGTTAATGTTTCCAATTGGCTAAATTCAAGAGACCGAAATCAAACCTTTCAACAACAATCACCCTTTGTCATTAAACAAAAAATACATATCACTCTGTTCACACTCAAATACAGTAGAGGATCTGACATCCATTTAGCCCGTTTCTCTTCTGAACTTATTGAAATACCAAAATATTTTTAATAAGAATCTTTTGGACTCTACCAGAAAGTTAAAAATTGGTTTCAAAGCACAGAAATAATTTACTGTACACAAAAGAATCTTTCTTCCACGGATACCACAATCTAAATCCCAGAGAACATCTGTGGGGTAGAGTTAGTTCAAGAAAAGCAATAATTTTACCAACATTTCTTCTGCCTGAAAGTTAATGTTTCAGAGTGGCTCAGCCAGAGACTCAATTTAAATCTGATATTAAAGTGAGCTCAAGATTACAGTGATAACTTGAGGTTCATTACTAAAGATAAATGGTCAAAATGCCTTGTAAAAAGATGGACAGTATTTATAGGAATCATCTTTTAGACTGTTTTGTTATATTTTGAGAGAGCCTTTTTTTGTTTAGTATCATAAATAAAGTTCATATCTAAATTTGCAATTAGTATTAATAACTTAACTGTATTTACTACTATGGGAATAATCCTATAATATGTTTCCCACTGCATCCATGTATTCAAAATAGAGGTTGTTTTTGTCAGTACAAGGTCATATTCCTGCAGGAAAAGCTCATTTTCTTCTAGACTTCATATAAAACTTTACAAGACAGTCAACACATTTGTCCAGATCTATATTTCCTTTTATAAAATAATTACCCTAACTTTAAGGGAATTTTTTGTATGGTGGGTTTAGGCCATGATGTAATAATATAAAATAATAAATAATAATAATCTTCACCAGAAATATCATAGACATTGTTTTGCTGTTTGTATTAAATCTGATAAAGTGCTCTGAACCACAACTCATATAATATCAACCAGGTCACTTATTACATAAAAAACATTAATGTATCATTAACCTCTCAATGAACATTAACAAAGGCAATTAATAAAAAGTGACAATGAAAGAAGACAGTGCATACAGGTCCAAAAAGTTTTAGTCTCTTCCTATTATTGCTTCTTTCCCGCTGACTGTAGTAGCGTCATTAAAATGCCACCTTCAACGCTCCTATATTAGACACAGTGCACCTCTGGAGTTTTTCTGTACTCTTTTAAAATTATTTTTATTTTTTAAATATCTAACAAAGGTAAGAAGTCTATTTCACTTAAACAATTTAAAGACTCAAAGATAAAGGTGAGAGTGCGAAGAGCGTACCATAATCATTAACTTGATTAAATGTGATGCAAATGTGATTAGCTGTATTTGTGCTTTTTCCACTGTGACAACAAATTGTCTCCTCTCAAAAGGCCAAATGAATAAAGGCATCCGATTTGTCAAAAGTTCGCAATTGTTGGAATGTTCAAGAATAATCTCTGGCTCAGACATAAGTAGACATTACTGGAACAAAAACATAGTTTGGCTGAGCTGTCAAGCAGCTGCTGACCGGCTGTAGTTACAGCCGGTCAGCAATACTAACGCTAACTGCATTAGCTATGACTAGACATGAACTGAAAAAAGCTTAGCTGAGCACAATGTAGGATCCCTTGGGCTTATATTATGTAAATTCAAAATATCAACATTTTGCCTTCATAAGCCTATCACCAGACATTGGTAAGATTACAGCTTTCGATGTTTTTATTTGTTCTCCTTAAAATTGCAATACAATCTAAAATTTGAGGTTGAAAACAGTTTATGGTAACATAAAGTGCCATTTTTACCACCAATAATCTTTTAGCCTGCTTTGTAAACCTCTATTTATTGTTCTGAAGTACTTGTGAAATTTGTCTTATCTGAACAGCAGTGCTTCTGGATTAAAATAAATCTTGGTTTTCTTCATTTGGCTTGATCTACCTTGATCTACCTTACCTGAACGTAATGCCTCAGACTCTGCTGTAAACTTTGAGAACTATAAAATAAAGAACAATAAATAAATACATACATTGTAATTTTTTAGCCAAAAGATATGTTATTTCGGTGTTATTGCATTCTAGTGACTTTTAACCGGCTTTGAGTCCTCAAACACTATTTTCTTGAATTTGACTCAAATTACCCTACAGCCAAGGTGATTTATGTGTACCACTATTAACAGTCGATGCATATGCAACACATACCAAAAATCATATTGGAACCATCTAGTGGTTGGAAGTTTGTATATCTAATTTAGCTAATTTGGGAATGAAATACCAAAATGTATATCTGCTATAAGATGTAACATTCCCAGACTACTGTAGTGTAGGCTGGAAAAATCAAAGGAAGAGCAAAAATATTGTCATGTTGAAATCTCATTTGTAAATTATAACTTATCGAGTATTGACCTGACAATGGTGGGAAAGAGGATGTGGGAATATCAGGAAATGCATTATTATTGTTGATGAAATCTTGGAAATATAGATAAACTAATTCAGGAGTTTTTAGTCCATGATTAAAGGAAGAAAGCTAAAAACAGCCATTTCATTGATGAATATGTACATGTACATCAATACATTCAGTCCTTACAAACACAAGATTTTCTCTCTTTTGTGCATGTGACACACAAAGACAGACACATGCAAATAGGTTTGGCCAGTGAGATGATTCAAGCAGTGGTTACTATAGTTTCGGAAGGAGATGGTGCACAGCTCTGAAATAAAAAAAGAGAAGAGAAAGAACATTATGATTTTAGAAACCAATTCATATAGGCACAACATCAGCATGCACAAACCTCAAGATAAAACCCAAATTAGGAAAAATAAGTTATTGCTCAATAAAAAAACTCATCTTGATATGTTTATTACATCTATTTACCAAAACAAGGAGCAGGAAGTCAAAGATCCAGAGACTGGTTCAGACTACTGTGGTAATCTGAAATAAAGTAAAAGAGAAGGAAAACATGACATTTTAGCAGTAAGCAATTTTGTTTTTGGTAGTTTCCTAAGTGTTAAACTTAGGAACGTGTTTTTTTTCTGTACAATGAAAGTTAAACTATACATATTCCTTTCAGACCCAAACTCCACTGTCAAATTTAAAAAAATATATAACGTCACTTTTTGTTTACACAGTGGCAAAATTTGGTTAAAAAGTGTCTACATAAATTCATTAAATTTGTCTTGTACTTTTTTAGACATACTGATCAATCAGATCCCTTGAGCAACAGTCATTCAAATGTATTAAACAGTCATACACAGATATATCCAGGCAGTACATCAACAAATGGCAGAGGGATAAACTGAAATTGAACCAGCAACTCTCCTATTTAAACACCACTACTCATCCCGTTGAGCCACCGTCAACTCAACATGATAAGGATGCGCAATGTTTGCAAACTATAGCTGAGATGTTGTTCACAAGAAACATGGAGGCTAACTAAATCTGACTTTCAGTGTTTTTGTTTGGTTGTGTTTGGAAATAATGTTGGGCTACTGTGTTTTACAAAATGTTTAATTCCGCATTCAACTTTTAACATTGTCACTTCACAAGGAAAAGGCGTTAAATTGCAAAGTCAAATGCTTTTTAAAGTTCTATGAAATATATACAGAATTTTTATAACAACTAAAGGTAGCATAGGTACATGATATGCTATAAAATAGCACTTTGTGCCTGAAGAGTACATAATACTTCCCCTTCAAGCTTCTATACGTATCTAATCTGATATACAGTAGAACTAATGGTTGTCCTGGCTTAGAGTGCGCACAGCTGAATTACATTTTTTAAGTAGCAAATCCACATAGTGCAGGTGCTGCTGAACCACAATAGATTTGATTATGGCACTAACAGATTTGATGGATTAAAAGCTTCTTCTTTGACAATGAAGCTGCTTCAGTTTTTAAATTAGCAATTTTATGTTCTGATTTCTTACTTGGTTCCCTCCTCTGCAACAGCTTCAGGCTCGAGCTTTCCCTCCTCTTCCATCTTTTCCTCTGAAATCAGTTCTTGCTTCCGATGTCGGCGAAGACATTTCACCACCACCATTGAAAGGATTAGCAGAGCTAAAGCTCCCCCCACTGATGCCCCAATAGCAACAGCAATGGTTGAATCTCTTGGAGGGGGAACTGAGAGAAGGAGAGGAGAGAGTTAACTTTTCTTGCAGACAAAGAATGGAGTCAAGTGCAGCGCTTGCTAAAAGCTCTGATTAAACAAGTGGAAAGAAAGTGCTGTTGAGTTAGCCTGTATATGATGTGGGTTGTGTGTGTGTATGTGTGTGGAAGAGCAGGAGTGATGCACGAAGTTCAACTTCTTGTTAGTCATTAATAAGTAAAAAGCTGACTCATCACAAGTAGATCTCAAATCTCCAGGAAAACAGACACATTCAGACACTAATGTTATTTGAATTGCGTGTATACACATGAAAATTATTCTGTCATGAAAAATGTAAAGTAATGTTTTGTACCCGTCTGCAGCGTACAAAACAGACGCTGTTTTATAAGCGTCTGTACAAAACAGACGCGTTTGGTCAAATGCGACCAAGTTTGAAAGGTCGCATTTGAAAACTAGCAGTCCAGTGGAAAAGTAGTGGTTCCTTAATGATTTCATCAGCTTTTGCTTTCAATCATAATTAAATGTTTTGATTATCAAAAAAAGCCATATGACATAAACAATATGCATATGGTAATTTCTATAAAAAAATATCCAAACCAAGCTGATCCTATGTTCAACAGCAATTGCTACATCATCCTAAATTGACAACTAGCATAAACTAGCTGTTTAAGAATAAACAGCCTGTTTAAGAATATGCCAAAGCAACTCTATCGAAGCAAGGCCATTCTAAAGCCTCATTTTTTTACAGCCATCCAGGGGTAGACTTGTGAGTGCGGTGCCATTCATTGGTTAGTTCTTGATGCACTCTGAAGTGGTCATTTTTGTAGGCCAGCCATTCTTCTTAAAGATCACTATTGTTCCAGATTTTCTTCATTTATGCATAATGTTTCTAAATGTGGTTTGCTGGAGTTCCACAACCTCTGAAATAACATTACAACTCTTCCCAGTTTGATAGATGTAAGCTCACATTTTCGTATATTGGGAGATGTTATGTTGCTTTTTGAAATCTTTTATCTCACTTCAAATCACTTAAGCAGGATCTGTTTAAATTAAATCTTAATTCCAGTAACAAGACTTGGATAAATCTTATGAAATGTATTTGATAATAACAGGAAGGCACAGAAGGTCAGGTTAGTTTGGATAGCTTTTGTCCCTCAAAGAGTCCATCATTCATAAACTGCTTTGTGTACTTAGTCTTATTATGTTTGTTTGATATTGAAATGTGATCCTACAAAAAAATCTTTAAAAGGGTACATATTTTTTATTAGCACTGTACAAATGAAATACCCCAGAAAGTAAATGTAACTTTTTTTTAGGTTTGACATCATCTAAAAATGCAGTTTTGCCACTCTTGCAATGTACAAACATTTATTGCATGAACCACAAAAATATGTCCTGCAGAGCCATAGTTTATGACCTAGGTGTTAAGATGAACAAAGTTAGAGGTGTAAAGGTGATATGTGAAAACAAAATTCATTTTAGAAATTAATTTTAAGAGTATTTTTTTCTCTAATTATTACATATAGTCACCATACATGGGTAAAAACCATAGAGTGAGGCCAGATGTTTTTTATTGTCACTTAGGCTCAATAACTGTCTACATCAAGCAGTGATAGTTGGAGATACAAACCACTGCCCATGTTGTTTTATGTCATTAGCTGAAAAGTATGGAAACAGTTGAACAGGGTTATGCTTTATGTATTTACAGAAGAATATTATGTAACATCTTACGTTCTGTGACAACATTGAAGTTAATGACACCATGTCCTTGGATGCGATCTGGGGGGTTCCTCACATAACAGTTGTAAAGCCCCTCGTCCTCCAGTTGAACGTCCTGTAGCGTGATCGATAAGTCATTCTTCTCCAGGTTACCAGAAAACACAACCCTGTCTCCAAACCGGTTTGAAGGTACTGGTTGCATTCCTTTATTCTTATCATAAGTCATGAACTAAGGGAAAAGAAAGTGTGGCTTAAATCCAGGTTTAATCTTTGAAGGCGAGTATTCTTGGTATTAATGTATTTAAGGATTTGGCAGCTCACCTTTTCCTCTGTATTGTTTAGGGTCTCTTGGTAAGTCCAATTCATAGCAAACTTGGTCCGGTCAATCTTGTAGCAGGAAGTGAAGGTGCAGGGGATTGTGACAGTTGTCCCATTGAGTGCATTGATGTAACTGGACACTAGAACATCCATGCTCGAACAACCTGTTTTAAAAACAAATGACAATAATGATTCAAATAGGGGTAAAATATTTCTTAAACTAGTGGCCTTTTTAAAAATGAAGATTTTGATTTTAAAGCCGTAGTTCAGCCATCGTAACATAAAGCTTATGTTGAGTTGGGCCTGGTTGGCCAGTTCTGCAGAACAGTGAACTTGCAGGATACTGCCCATCAGCCATCAGGTGTGAGGCAAGGTACGCTGTGAGATGGATGGCAGGCAGGCCCACAAATGCACTCAGATGAAAGTGGAGTATGTTGGAATGTAACTGGAAGCCAGAATGTAAAGAACATATAGTACAAATTCACTGCAGAAAAACCTTAGTCAATATTTTTACTGGCAAAATCTAACTTAAATTAAACAAAGAATGACTGACTGTCTGGTGCTTTTTCACAATGTAGCAAAAGTGAAGTAATTGTTTTCTTCCTTTTACTCTTCAGACACAAGGAATGGTCGAGCATAGGTGGTAAGTAGGATAAATTTTATTTTTCGTCACATCATCATGAGGCAAGTGTTAAATAGCCTTTAAACCTGGACAAGATGAAGCGATTAGGTCTTATTCAGTAAGATGTGAATCTTAACACATATTGTGTGGAGCTTCAGAAGCATGGTTCATCCTTGTGAACAAATATACAAATACAAAATAGACTCTGGGGATTAACAAACTTCCCAACTTAAGTGTTCAGGAGAACCCCAAGCACACTCGAACTGAAAGAAAGATGTGTTTAACATGATATCATTTATATATCGTCATTTATTAAGTAATGATATCCAAGATATTTTATGTGACCCAAACCTCTGCATGCCAATTCAAGATTACCTGTGATAATAGAAGTAATTACTAACAGTAATTGAGATTATTGTTAGCTGTACAAGTTTGTTCCTCTACTGAAAGCCTTTTGTCTCATCACAGACCTCCTCACAACCCCCACCTCACTCCAGCCCATGTTCTCTCAGCTGTGTTGTTTGTGTGCGATGGGACTCTGCACCAATCTCTCCTCTGCAGTCGAGTGTTTCTGGCTCCCTTCCCACAGCTGCTGCACCACTCATAAGCCTGCATCTCTGCACCACACAGTCAGACAACCCACTACCCCCCATTTCCACCCACTCGAAGTATATAGAGTTTACACATGCACACGCCTTCATACGTGATGGGTCAGGGCACTTTAGAGGACTCTAACACACAAACACACATGCATACAGTTCACCCTCTAGGTCTGCATCATCAGCAGTGAGCTCACCTCTCTAAATGTGCTATGTCAATGTCATCTTTGCAAACAAGCCTACATGTACACACACCTCACAGTGATGCATTAAAGCAAACACCGCTGTCAGTGCACTGCACAAAGTGAAGTGCTGCAAACATATGTGCCCTTGTTACAGTCAGTTTAGCTCAGCTATACAGCACGAGAAACCTTTTGGTTCAGACTCCTGCTGACTCAGCAGTCATGTGGCTAGTAAAAAAGGGAGGCAAATGCAGAGACTTCCTAACATGAAATACTGCAGTGAGGCCCCCTCATGTGGCTCCTCCCTCCCTCTGCCTCTCCCTTTTTACTCTCCCCATCTTTGTCCACCTTCCTTTCCTCGTCTCACCTCCATCCTGAAAGCTTTCTAAAGCTCTCAGCCCTCTCACTCCATTAGCATCTGAACTTTCCAGAACTCCCTACGTTTCTTTAGCTTATGCATTTCTAAAATGTTCAGTTGTATCAGAAGACAGGTCTGTAACATGTTGTTTTTTTCCCTTTCACATCAGGATTTTCATAGTAAGGGATTCCACTAATAATGATGCTTTTTTTGTTTTTCATTTGAGACAGCATATTTTGAGTTGGTTCTTCTTTATGCTTCATAATTGGAAAAGGTCAGAAAAAGACTGTCTGGTGGTGCCTCTGGACTTTTTGGTACAAGGACACAGGACCCTAAATGAAGTGGGAAGCTGGAAACTCAACAGCAGTTTACCTCCACTCAACTCAGTCATTTGAAGTGATGTTCACTTCCAATGAAATTCATAGACCTCTGTATGCTTCACATTATGAAGAGGGTTAACCCCTGGATTTTTCTAATCAGCCTCTTTGAAGCCATTTCAGGCTGGGGCTTACAGTTGAAACTGAAAGGGTACATATAAAAATCAAATAAAATGACACATAAATCTTTTTTTCTTCACTATATGAAATTAAATCACCCCAAACTTTTCTTGTTTTAGGTAAGTTAGAATGATCTAAATTATTTAGATTTGCTAAATGCCACAATAATGAGAGAATGACTACATCAGAGGTTTATTTCTCAAAGGTTTCAAAATCAGAAGTTTGCATACAGAATGATAACTATGTTTTTAAGCAATCAATTGAAGACATCATGGCTTTGGAAGTTAACTAATAAAATGGAGGCATACCTCTGAATGTCTCCATTCATTCAGAGGTACATTCTCTCAAACATTCTCAAACAAACATTCTCAGTTTGTTTGAGAATGTCTCTCAAACAAACTGCTTTTGACATAGTAGGAAATTAAATCGTTAGCTTCTGTGTCCCAGAGGTGAATGTGTTTTAGACTGAAATATGCAAATCAACCCCAGAACAAAAGTCAAAGACCTTGTGAAGATGCTGTCTGAAGCTGATGAGACAGCGTCATTATCCACAGTGAAGTGTGTCCCTTCCTGACATGGCCTGAAAGACCACTCAGCAAGGAAGAACACATTACTCCAAGAGAAAGATTGCAATTGGATGCATTTACATTTGTTGCTCAAAATGTTCATTAATCCATAACATTCTACTCCAGCAAAAAAGTAAAGGAAAATTAAAGTTTAGCTAATTGTATATTTTCACTCACATAAAACCAGAGAAGTTTGGTCATATTTAACTTCAGACGGTGAGAAAAGAAGGTGCTTGTGTCTTTTTATTTGATGTAAGTAATCTTGTGGTTTCAACTGTACATGTTTTCTATTTTCTGTTTATCTTTTCTGTCAGAATCAACATGGAAAAGAGCTTTGAACACACCCTGCAGGTGTTATGCCTCTGAAGTGATGACAAATAGTTTGCACAAACAGCTGGCTGGCATATTTGAAGCAAATATATTGGTTCAAATTGGTGCGTCATCACTTTGTGATATTTGCAGATACTGGACAGGTTGCGGTAAAGTATGCAGAGACAGAATAAATCACTCCACCTGTATTTTCATCAGTAGCAGTGACATATGAGGACAGCACAAAACTGTTCTGATGAAATATGCACCCATTGTGTGTAATTCTTTAGTACTCAAGTTGTCTGACATAATTTAAGTGTAACATCTTACTTTTGTTTACAAAAAGTTGTTTTTATATATTTTTTCCATAGTTTAACCCTCCTGTTATGTTCGTTTCTAGGGTACAGCAAAAATGTTTGTGGGTCAATTTGACCCAGGGAGTGTTTAATCATGCAATAGTGTCAGAAACCAAAAAATTCCTCCAAAACATTTTTGTATCTGATTATTAACTCCAATACTAACCATTTCAATCAATATTTGTGCAATGATGTTTTATTATTTCTCAGAAATTAAGGATCAATGACGACAACCTGCTCATTTACTCATTTGGACATAAAAAATGGAATTTAGATTTTTAATGTCCAATGAAAAAAACCTAGACACAAAAAAACAATAATTTCCTTGAAGTTGACCTTTGGTAAATTATTTTATATTATACTTTTTTTTTTTTACCAAAGGGTGATCTTTATAATTGAACTTGAGACACACATACTGTTCTGGGTCAAATTGACCCGCTGATTAAAATCAAGATAAATGAGTCATGCAGAGAGTATTTATGTTTTTCTCCACTTCTGCTGAGTGTCCACTCAGTGTGGGTGGAGTTTGTCCACAGGAACAGAAAAGATTCCCGTCAAAGGTTGTGTGAACACCTGCTTTCTCGCAGTTTCCTAGTGAAGTAAAGAGAATAGTGAGAAAGTGGGCTTGTGTGTGTGTGGTTGCGTGTGTTGGTGTGTGAGTGTGTGTGTGGTGAAATATGGTTCATAACTGCAAGGAAACATATAGAATTGGACATTTTAAAATCTTTTTTTGCACTTTAACCTGACTGCCGGGTCAAATTGACCCGAACAGTATCGATGTAAAAAGTAGACCTAGGGTTTGGTACAAATGTGTAAAATGAATAAATTTTCAACTTATGTCTAGAGTGCACCTATTAAGACAAATAGAAAACGTTTCATGCAAAAAAAATGCTTCTATTTATTTTTTTTTAATTTGTAAATTTTAAAACGGGTCAATTTGACCCGGAACATAACAGGAGGGTTAAAATATTACTTGTACTGCATTGTACTTAAAGACTAGGAGTTTAAAACAAGCCACTCCTTAACTTCACAATAAACATTTTTACCAGTGTTTGATTCGGTCTTTAGCCTTTTTAAACAGACTGCTAGATCACACAAGAAGATATATTCAAAATATACCAGGCTTGTGTTCCTGGAAGTTACTCTGACTAAAGAGCTTTGATATATTTGTCTATATGTCTCTGACCATTACAGAGACACATATGAGCCTTGGAGCAAGTTGATAATTCAAGACAATGTCAATTATTTAAATGTAGGCAATTAGGGGTGGTGAGTACCTGAGTGCTTTAACCTAACACCAAAAATACTCAAATCTCATCTATGCTGGCCTTGTTGTACATATAAAACTGGACTATAAAACAGTAACAACATCTTTTGTGACAGACACATGATCAAAATAGGTCAGATAAAATTTTTATAACTTGACTGAACTCCGATCAAGAACCGCACAGCATTCTGGGGGATATAGTTAAGTGAAAGCCTTTAGCCACTCAACTTCTCATAGCCCAGCTAAGAAGGATTGGTGCCATCAACTAACTCTCTCACTCTTTTGTTACCTAGCAATAACTTATTGTGCAAAATGCATGCTAGCAGTTTCACGTTGCACCCAACATATTCAGTCATACTTCACTCTTCAGAGGTCTGTGTGTACTCCAGGCGGACCAGCTGGACTCAAAGCGGGCATCCACCGGACACATCTACGCAGAGATTATTTTTTAAATTTTCATGACAGTGGATGCATACTCGGTGACGTATTGACTGCACAGCGGGAAACAGTGTTCACATCAAAATGTTTTGTATGGGACACCGAGCTGAAAATGTTGAGAGTCATTGCAACCAGTGAATGAGTACGGTAGTGTGACTGCCACTCTGTGCTGCAGTGACATTTGTTCAATGGCTGCCCTGGTCAAGAAGAAATGGGGCCAGATGCTCACTTAGATTATTAAACTTAGTAGGATTGTGTTAAATGAAGAAAGTTGTCAAGAGAAATGTATTGAAACAAAATGCTTTACTATGAAACTTTATGCAGACAAGCAGTTATATATATATATATATATATATATATATATATATATATATATATATATATATACATATATATATATATATATATATATATATATATATATATATATATATATATATATATAAAATCAGGGTGGAGTGGAATGAGAAAATGAGTACAACGGCTCAAGAGGGAGTTGTGGGTAAAAGAGGAAACATCACATCACTAGTTTAGCAGCATTTTCGGTATTTGAAACAAAAAACAAATCAACAATTTTAGATATCGACTGATATGAAATGTTTGTACTGTGATAAATTTTTCAGTCATATCGACCAGTCCTAATCTTTAGTTATCTCTACTATGGAGAAAACTCATGCATCTTCTACATTGCAGCACCCAGAGGCCAGTGCACACACAAAAAACAGATTTTTGGTGATTACCAAGGAGGTATGAAACAGAGAAATCATTTGGGTTATTTTTACTATACAACAGGCTAAATCTCAAACCCTTTTAAAATATTAATACAAAAAGTGCAGGTAAGGTATGCATCAGTCTGTATGTTACCACAGTGTTGGGGAGGCAACAGCGAAGGCACAAACAAGGCCTCATTTTCACGCTGACTTAGTTTTTACCATGTCAATAACAGCTAAACAGAATTTGTTTAAAGCAATAAGAAGTTTCTGCCAAAGGCACGCCATGTCCCCTTAAGCATACTATGCATTATTGACAACCATGTCTGATGGTGCTAGTCATATATTCTAGATCTTAAAGGGTGCACTTTACAACAATACAGCTTAAAAGTTCAAACAAGCAGCATAGTGTTCAGAGTCAAGGAGCATTTGTGTGAACTGTTTAGAGCAAGTTAATGTCATTCTGTTTGCCTGGCGTTTATGTTGCTTTTTAAAAATGTGATATGAATAACTACAGGAAGCAAATTCTTTGTTTTGTTTTTAAATACATCTCCACAAGTTACACCATTACTTCCTGCATCATGCAAAACCCCCTCTCTGCTGTATAGTAGACATCTTCCAGCTATCCTCTAATTTCCAATTTCATGTATAAGTTCCTACGTCCTGCTAAAAATAAATGGCTATGATGAATAGCAACTACAAAAATACTTCCATGACATTTGAAAAGTGCACAATTCCCAATGATGTGAAAATATGCTGAGTGACTTGCTGTTATGAATAGTTATTGACTGTGCCAATGTCTTTGTGCTGCTGCCCTCTAGTGTATTGTCTGAGGAATTGTGACTCTGCAGTTGCTAAGCAAAGTTTAGATGATGACCATGAAAAACAAATTCATCCAACAGTTTTGCCATCAGCCACTTTGATTTCTGACTGCAGGCAATACTAAAACTTTGGTGTTGTTTGAATTTGTTATTGAAATGCCTAGACAGAATTATGAAGGAATACCCTGAATAATTAAAGCGATGTGTTCATTCATTGAAGATGAATAGACAGGTTTGCTTGTTGAATGATAGCTGCCTTCGGTTGTGCACAAGGCTGTAAACTCACTGGGTACTCCTTAAAACATTAGAATAAATTGCCTAACTGCATTGTTTTCTTCAGCTAAATTATGTTGCCCAAAGCAGAATAAAAATAATCGATTTAGAAGTGTTTTTAAAGCACTCAAGCACTTCAGGACAAGCCAAATAACAGGAAACACAAATTAAAACACTAAACATAAACAGTTACACAGGAACAGGCAGTCACAGGAAGCACGCAATCTTAGATAGGTTTGAGTTTGGATTTGAACAGAGTATCAATATTGTCTGGAGGGAGAGAATTCCAGAATTTGGGAGCAGAGCTTTCTCTCGCTCTGCTCCAGATGGTGCTGAATGAAGGAGAAGGAAGAGAAAAATGAATAGAGAAGGAAGCCCTAAAGCTGTACAAATATGAATGAGATCTGAAAAGTAGGGAGGAACAAAGTTATGATGAATAACCTTGAATGCATACAGGAAATTGTTGAAATGTATTCTGAATTTGACAAAGAGCCAGTGGAGCTGCTGTAAGACAGAGGTCAAGTAGTGAAAAGAGGGAGTTTTATTAATGATGCGTGCTGTTGAGGAAAATATCCTGACTTTTCATCTCAGGTGAGGGGAGAATGCAGAACTATCAAGTAATTGGTAGAAACTGTCAGCTTTGGATATTACAGATTTGATTCCGACAAGGAGGATCTCAGCTTCATCGCTATTTAGCTTAAGGAAGTTGGAGAAGAACCAGGATTGTACTTCAGATAAGCAGGAGGTTGGGGAAGAGAGTGGGAGTGTGGCATTTGGCTTTACATGAAAGAGGGAGCTGGTATCTACCACAATGAGAGATATTTCTATTCTAATATTGTCTGAAGCTTAACATTTATTTAACTGTTACACAGAATTGCCAAAAGGAAGATTGATAAAGACTAGTGGTCCCAGGATAGAGCCCTGGGGCTCACCGGTTGGGACAGGGGAAGGATGGGAACAAAAGAACATCAGTTTAATGGAGAGCTAGGAATGAAAGTAATCAAGGAGCGGCAAGCAATGCCAATTGAAAATAATCTGTGGACAAGGATGGAGTGAGAAATTGTATCCAAGGTCACACTCAGATCCAGGAGGATGATAATAGAAGGTAGACCACAGCTACCAGCAGGAGATTGTTGATTTTTATGAGGGCAGTTTCGGTATGGGAGATGGAAACCAGACTTGACATGTTCATAAATGTGAGTGTAGGTAAGTTAAAGCCATTGTTTCCCCCAGTGTATTAAAAGCCTAATGGCCTGCCAGGCTTGTAGTACAAGTCAAAAAATGATCTTTTTAATATAAATTTGCAGAATGCATGAGTAGTGGCGTATTGGTATTGCAGGAAAAAGTTTGCAGTGAGCATATTTTCTTTAAGGATCATCTTTGCAGGAAACACTGACGTTCTTTTTGGAGGCAAACAAAAGTGGAAGAACAGATTTCTCCATACCCACCATAGCAATCTCTTTTATGGAAACTCTTTTACCACTTTATAAAAAGTGAGAAGTTGGGTTTAAGGAGATAAATAAGTCTGAGCTATTAGAATACAACATAAATTATGCCACATCTGCAGGTATTTGAGCAGGGAGTAAGTCAAGGAACATGAGACCTGTAGTTGTTACAGGGTATAACGTTTGTCAAGTTAGAAAATGCTTTCCTTAATGTTTTCTCCTATTTCTGCCATGAAAGTCATAAAATTGAGAAGGCCTTTTAAAATGTGTTGAAGATGGCAGTCCTGATGTCAATTAAGAAGTGAAGGACAGACTGAACAGAAAAGTCAGTAATAACTTTTAGTGGAAAAGAAACCTGTCAAACTGCTCAAATTGGCGATAGCAAGCACAGAAAAATGAAAAAGTGTAAGATTGGAGACTTGTAATCTGCCTAATGCAAACTAACTGACATGCAGTCAATTTAAAGGATTTAATGTTGATTTCTCTAATTTTCATATATTAATTCTGTGCAAACAGAGTGGTCATTGAGTGGTCATTTTGTGCTTAGTAGTAGTCTTATCTACATTGGGCTCCCTAGCAAAATGTGTGTGTGGCCCCATTCAGCCATGGTCTGGCCCTGGCTAAACATGCAGAGTAATAACACACAGCAAGTGTGTTGTTGCGTTGCTTCATCCCATTGTGTGTTTCTATGCAACAGCAGTGGATTCATATTCAGTTATGTTAGAAAACAACATTACACAAGTATGTTTTGCCATGCTGTGCGTCACAATTGCATTTAAACGCGGTGCAACTGCAAGTCTAAATAAAGATGTGATTTATGCACATGGACCTTGATTAGGGTCAGAAATCAGCTCAGTTGAGCAATGGAGGGGAAACTGGGTTTTAATGTTTGGCCTTATCGGTTAATTAAATAAAATGGCTTCATTCGGTTGCATTGTCTTATGTTGCATTTACCCTCACCCCATCCATCTATCCATCTGTTGTCTCCACATAGCCTTCTAATGAAACGCACACGCAAATATCAGTGAAAAAAAAACAATGATCACGCCATCGTATTGACTGATTGATCCGCTAATTATCGGCGTCGGGATGTGAAATGCTTTTCTGTTTTTGCGTCTTACCAGAGAGCGAGAGCAGCAGCAGCAGCGCGCTCACCAGCTGAACGCCAGACCTCATCTCCTGCTCGGGCGAAGACATTTTATTATCCTTCCCCTTAAACTCCTGTTATGTGATTGGAAAAATTAAAAACTAAATATACCCCCCCAAGACTGACCTTGGTATGCGCGTTTAAATGCTAAAAAAACCCCAGTAATTTATTTTTCGAGGCAGAACATGGCTGGCAGTGTCTGTAGCCTTGGAACGGTTGATCTTATGGTTGTCGGTCCGTTACCTGATGGAGAACAGAAGCGAGAGCAGATGCTAAGATGGAGAATGTCTCCTCCTGGAGGTTGGAAATAAATTTTTTGAGAAATTGTTTGTGTGCTTCTACACCATACAACTCAAAATAAGAAAATAATTTCTGTTATTGTAATTTTATGTTTTTCCCTTGACTTTTCCGGAACTCTGTGTGACAGAATGTATCTGGTCTTTAAGCAGAAATTTACATTTTCTTCACGGGAAAACAAAAATAATTAATTAAATGTCACATAATAATATTTTGCCTATTGATAATATTTACATTCTATTCTGACATCCTAGACGAACATCATGGTGGCTGCCCTACGAATTTTGAACAGATATGGTTAATAAAACAAAATATTTTCCTGAGAGATTTTTCGTGGCAATAGTGTAATAGTGAGTTTTCACATTACACAACACAGAAGAAGAGCGTAGCAAGATGGCACACATCTGTGGGTATGTTTAGAAATATATCCATAGATGTTCTCCAATTAAAATTAATTATGAATTAACATATCAGAAGCATAAAATCAATAACATCATAAAAATTTCTAAATATAATTTTCAGATCATGTCGTTTTCAGAATATCATAGTTCAGCAAAGTCATACAGTTGAAGAGGTGCGTAGACTGGAAGAAATCCATACAGAAAAAAGATTACGTAAACAATAACAAGGATGTTTAGCATTGGGCCTCTTTTGGAAGCAACACACTGCTTAGCAGAAGCAGTCTGACATGCCGTGAAACACAAAATTAAACAGAGCCCATCCCCAACCTTTAATCCTTCCCACACTTCCTGGATGTCAGACAGAAGTATAAAATTTTATTTTGTGGTGTAGCCACTACGGGGTTTCATGTGGTAAATGTCTTCCCTACTTCATTAAGCACCGCAGAAAGCATCAACTCACTCAGCTGTTATTCTTTGCAGTGTGTGCAAAACTGTGGTCAGATGGAACTCACAAAATTCATGTTTATGTGGTAATGTCATTGCATTTAATTAACAGCACTAAACAGGCTCTGAAAAGGCTTTTAAATTCACAAGGAGTTGAGTATGATTTGGAATAGTGGTACATACCTTGGTCAATGCAGAAAAATAAAATAAAGTTACGCTTGAGGTCAAAAACTAGAGTTATGCTGATAACAGTGTGAACCTGACATTCTCTGTTCCACATTATATATATATATACACTGCTCAAAAAAATAAAGGGAACACTCAAATAACACATCCTAGATCTGAATGAAAGAAATATTCTGATTGAATACTTTGTTCTGTACAAAGTTGAATGTGCTGACAACAAAATCACACAAAAATCATCAATGGAAATCAAATTTATTAACCAATGGAGGCCTGGATTTGGAGCCACACACAAAATTAAAGTGAAATAACACTACACGCTGATCCAACTTTAATGTAATGTCCTTAAAACAAGTCAAAATGAGGCTCAGTATTGTGTGTGGCCTCCACGTGCCTGTATGACCTCCCTACAACACCTGGGCATGCTCCTGATGAGGTGGCGGATGGTCTCCTGAGGGATTTCCTCCCAGACCTGGACTAAAGCATCCGCCAACTCCTGGACAGTCTGTGGTGCAACGTGACGTTGGTGGATGGAGCGAGACATGATGTCCCAGATGTGCTCAATCGGATTCAGGTCTGGGGAACGGGCTGGCCAGTCCATAGCTTCAATGCCTTCATCTTGCAGGAACTGCTGACACACTCCAGCCACATGAGGTCTAGCATTGTCCTGCATTAGGAGGAACCCAGGGCCAACCGCACCAGCATATGGTCTCACAAGGGGTCTGAGGATCTCATCTCGGTACCTAATGGCAGTCAGGCTACCTCTGGTGAGCACATGGAGGGCTGTGCGGCCCTCCAAAGAAATGCCACCCCACACCATTACTGACCCACTGCCAAACCGGTCATGCTGAAGGATGTTGCAGGCAGCAGACCGCTCTCCACGGCGTCTCCAGACTCTGTCACGTCTGTCACATGTGCTCAGTGTGAACCTGCTTTCATCTGTGAAGAGCACAAGGCGCCAGTGGCGAATTTGCCAATCCTGGTGTTCTCTGGCAAATGCCAAGCGTCCTGCACGGTGTTGGGCTGTGAGCACAACCCCCATCTGTGGACGTCTGGCCCTCATACCATCCTCATGGAGTCGGTTTCTAACCGTTTGTGCAGACACATGCACATTTGTGGCCTGCTGGAGGTCATTTTGCAGGGCTCTGGCAGTGCTCCTCCTGTTCCTTCTTGCACAAAGGCGGAGGTAGCGGTCCTGCTGCTGGGTTGTTGCCCTCCTACAGCCTCCTCCACGTCTCCTGGTGTACTGGCCTGTCTCCTGGCAGCGCCTCCAGCCTCTGGACACTACGCTGACAGACACAGCAAACCTTCTTGCCACAGCTCGCATTGATGTGCCATCCTGGATGAGCTGCACTACCTGAGCCACTTGTGTGGGTTGTGGAGTCCGTCTCATGCTACCACGAGTGTGAAAGCACCACCAACATTCAAAACTGACCAAAACATCAGCCAGACAGCATAGGTACTGAGAAGTGGTCTGTGGTCCCAACTGCAGAACCACTCCTTTATTGAGTGTGTCTTGCTAATTGCCAATAATTTCCACCTGTTGTCTATTCCATTTGCACAACAGCAGGTGAAATTGATTGTCAATCAGTGTTGCTTCCTAAGTGGACAGTTTGATTTCACAGAAGTTTGATTTACTTGGATTTATATTGTGTTGTTTAAGTGTTCCCTTTATTTTTTGAGCAGTGTATATATATATATATATATATATATATATATATATATATATAGAGAGAGAGAGAGAGAGAGAGAGAGAGAGAGAGAGAGAGAAAACCATGCAAGATTTTCTTTTTCCTTTACTATTATCCACATTTAGATGCTTTGTACAGATGCAATGAGAATGCATTACCACCTCAGAGTTTAACAGATCTATCCTGTGCTTCTTGTTGGCTTTGGACCAGATATAATAGCTAGGAGAAAGGAAGTCATAAGTGGAATTAGGCTTAAAGTTGAGCCTATTAAGCCATTAGCAGCAGAGTGGTCTGTGGTCTGGTTGCTCTTCTGCTTTTATCACACCACTGACTGCTATAAAATAATGCTTTCAAGCCTTCCTTCTTCATAGAGATTATGGCCATAAGTGGAGACCATCTAAATAATCTATAAACTGTGAACACTTTTAAGAGCCATTGTGATTCAGCAGACGTTGAGACTGGCTCTCATACATGCACAGTGTTTCATTAATTCTTTCTGTTTTTTGTTCGCATTATGTCAGCTTGTTAGAAAGCATGTGGATGAATAAGAGTCTCCTGAGCCTGCTAAAGTTAACTACGAATTAACAAAGAAATGGGAGTTTCTCCTGTTTACTGTCCCACAGTGGTGAAATGCAGGCATAAAAGCAGCAAAGGGGCAGGACATTATGGCATGTACGTTTACACTAAGTCAAAAGTATTACAAATATATAATACAAAGAATAATATACTGTGAAGGAAGGGAGCAATTGTAACATAAAATACTATGCACTTGTGAAAAATATATAGTACGGTACTCTGATCCAAGGAATGTGCAAGTGACTAAGATATATATTTTTAAAAATTACAAAATGTGCATGTGTAATTTTGCATTGTGTTCAGAATAAGTAATTCTGTGTTTTCCTTCTATCTTTTTTAACTAGTTGCAAAGCTAAAGCTAAAGGAAATGACATGTTAGGAAACACCCTCAAAGCTAGGGTTAAAGAATATGACACACTAGGGAACACCCTTCTTAGGGTGTAGTTTAGATAGAGGCTAACAAAGAGAATAAAAAACTTTAGTTTGATGTCATTTTGTTCTGGTCTATGGACCAGCTGTAGTTTGGCATTTGGTATTAATAAATGAAATTCCTGAATTCAACTCACTAACTCTTCTTCAACTTCATACATCAAGAACTTAGCATGGGGTAGGATAATTTTCCACAAATGAAGACAAAAGATTTTATTTTATTTTTTTACAATAAATGAAAATAAAAAAAAACAAAAACAACTTTGCAAGCAAAAGATGTGCAAATACCAGCAGAAATGTCATTTGAAATGAGTAAAACTGTTCAAATTCCAACAGGCATGTAAGCACATATTGAGTTCGTTTGGAGCAGTAATAGTTATAGAGTCTAATAGTTGCTGGGAGGAAGGATTTTCTATATATGCATTTAGGATGCAGCTGTCTGGTACTGAAAGAGCTTTCCAGTTCAGCAGCAGCTTCATGGCTGGGAGACATTGTTCCTCAGTGATGTTATTTTAGCCAGAATCCTTCTGTCTCCCACCACCTAACTGGGTCAGAGGTGCACCTGGCACAGAGCTGACCTTCCTGATGAGCTCATCTCACCTGTAAATAAGCTGCCGCTCCAACAGTCTACACCACAGAATATGGCTGATGCCACCTCAAAATGAATGAAGGTTTTCGACCGAGTCCTACATCCCAAAAGACCTCAGCCTCACATCCTGCTACCCAACCTATCTATGCCGTTTGCTGCAGGTCTCCCTTTACCTGTCAGCTAAGCTGTCAAATACTGAACATGATCACTACTAAATTTCAATGCTATAAACCCTCCAGAACAGAAAGGCCTTACTTACAATTCTTAGAAACTGCATCTTTAAAATCTCCAAGATCTTTGCAGCCTTTGGACTGAAAAGACAAAAGGAACACACACACATCCCAAAAGTTTTTTTGTTGTGTGTGTTCTGCATCATCTGCAGGGAGGATTTTTTCACATGGAGACATATTTGGTGTGACTGCTCTATTTCTTAGTAAACAAAAGTTATTATTTCAAAAGCTTATTTTTGTGTATACTTAGTTTACCTTGGATTTTTTTTAAAATAGCTTGATCTGTAAGGGGAGAAATACTTTTTTCACAGCAATGTACAGTACAAGACACACATGGCCATTACATACATACAAAAATATACACAGTTCACAGTAAAACCAGGAGAGGGCGCTGTGACTCCATGGTAAGTCACTTGTGTTAACTAACATAATTTACTCAGAAGGAGTTAAGCTTGTGTTCAAACCAAAGTTGCTCAACAAGCTTTTAGAGGAGCATCCTCTTCGCCATAATTTTGGCAGGTAGACTAATTAACATATAACATAACTATTTCACTTAAGAGTGTATATATGCATTTTATGCATTGCACACACATATATATGTATATATATAGAGAGAGTTATTGGACACAAACATTTCCCTTCTCTGTCATATCAAGATACTAAGGCATATAGAAGTACAGTCATAGTAGTATTTGTGGCCCTTCACAGGTATTGAATGTCACTGGGAAGACAACCCCCAACAAGTTTGATAGCGTTTTGATTGACAGCTTTGTTCCCCTGCCTTCCTTTCTCATCTCATCTTCCACACACGTTCAACTTGTCCCTCGCTTCTAAAGCCGAAGACTCTTTGATCACTCTGCATGATTGTGCTGCACTGCAGAGCACCACTAAAGATGGCAGCAGGAGGCAAGGAGGTTCGAAGGAGATGGAAAGTGGAGGACAGACAGAAAATATTCCACCTCTTTGTTTTTCTTTTTGTGGCATCTTGCCTTCAGGGAGCCTGGTTCTTTGAGGGAAATTCAAGAGCTTAGCAGGGATATGTGTGTAACAGAATATGTGTGTGCATGTGTCGGCGTGTGGGCGCGCGTGTGTGTGTGGGGGGGTGTGCTCTAGCATGCATGTGGAGAACCCCGGAGAGCACGACAGCCTCTCTCTTGTTGACTTCTAAAAGTCCTCCAGTGGCCTGAGACATGACGCTGATCCACATCCTCTAGCAGCCCAAAGGATGTGAGGACAAAAGCACAGAGAAGAAAGAAAAAAGAAAAGGAAACAGAGGAAGTGAAAGAACTAAAGACAGCTGGGAAGGGAAAAGAAATGAGAAACATATAAGGAAGAATTCATTAGAGCTAAATAAAGAATACAAGTGAGACCCGGTGCAAGAGGAAGAAATGAAGACAAATGAGAACAGAGGTTCAGGGGATAAAGCAGAGGCAGAAGAATGATGAAAGGAGCGATCTTCAATAGGATAACAAGGAGACGTGTCATTCATCTGTCAAGGTGACAAGAAGTACAGCTGCCAACTTCTTTCACCATAAATACCACTGCTGATTTATTTACTCTGTGTCCTCTTGAGTTCAAACAGAGGTTAAGTGCAAAGTTTGATGTGGCTACAGGTAAGGCTGCAGAGACCAACATCGGAATGAATTCTTTATACATTCAGAAACACAGTGGGACTTGTTAATGCTGCCTCAACCTTTTCGACCACAACAGAACACACTGATGATGCCAAGATAAGAAGGCAGCGTGCAGTGCAGCAGTGTCGGCTTTGCATATTCACAAACATGCACAACGATGGTGGCCTATTTCACCATCTGCTAAACAGAGCGCTGCAACAGACAGAAATAGTGATATGAAGAGAATGTAGGAGGAATGTAGGAGGGAGATCATCTTGTCCTTTTTTTGGGTAAAGTGGTGAATAATGGTTCATAACAAGTGTGAATGCATGTTACATTGCATACATATTCCCTTTTTATTTTCACTTAGCAATGCTGGATGTAGAAAGGATTACATTATATGAAAAGCCATGTTTAATATACTCAGTTCATATCCATACTTCTACACATTTTTAACCAAGAAGGAGTAAAGCAGTAAAGAGGCAAGCAACAGGACTCGGTTAAGTTTTGCAGTTTTATTCAAAAAAATGGCAAAGAAGTTGCTGTCATTCAAATCTGTCTTTCACTCATTATGATGAACTAAATGTTATTTTTTTATGGACCAGATCCATTTCAGTCAAACAACTTTTATAAGTTTTTGCCTCAGCAAGCTGTGCAGCTACAAATCTTTTGAAGTTACAACCTATTTTTGTCTGCTTGCTTTATTGCAAAACTGTGATATAGGTCAATTTGTATTATTTTGTTACTCTTGCAAATCTGTGCTTTTTAGAGATGTACCAATTATTTGACCCAAGATCTGAATGTGTGTAGGGATATATGCCTTGATGCATTAATTGGGATAAACTTGTAATTTCTTCATTTTCATTTCTATTCAAACTAATGAGACAATACCTGCAAACTAGTTAGGCAGTTAGCTTTAGCTGGGGTGCTGATATTCACTTTATCTTTCACTCAAACACTTTACTGAATATATTAAGCAAACCCTAACAATTTGGGTCTATATGAGCTCCAAAACATCCTACTGTTCTCCAAATTGCATGCTCTGCATCCTGCATGCCTGCTGCTAAAGCTGCTAGCTTCAGTTTGGTTCTCTTCAGCCTCTCCACGACCCCGACACACCTCTTGGGCTCTGAGGTGAGGGACCCCCTCCTCACAATCTGACAAGCACAAGTCAAGTTTACAGAGAAGAGATGAGTTCACCACTGCAGTACATGTTGAGCACCACGGCCATGGGGTGATGAGAGCTTAGACGTCAAACTCAGATTTCTACTTTATTGCGCATTTAAACATTTACACAAGTTTGTTGACGGAACTACCTTTACCAGTAAAAATGGAGCACATTTTTTCCCATGAGTTGTCACAGACTCATAATCAGAAATTGTGGGTCAGAAAAATGGAACTCAATATTATCCAGGAAAAGTTTTAGTCCATTCAGTGTTGGTGAAATTAATGTTAATATGTAGTATATATATAGGATAGTCCGGCAAGAGGTTATTTAATATGTTTAACATTGGCTGTAGATTAGATTAGATTTATATTAAATAGATTAAAAGCAACACTGCTCTCTACCAATTTAGTATACATATATTGAGCCCCACAGTCAGTCTGCTTGGTATTCTTCAAGCAACAGGGTTTTATAAGAACTGGGCATTTGGAAGATAAAGGGCTCCTAGATCACATTTAATATTGACAGCCACTCCACTATGAGAGCAGAGATCTACAGCAACATCTTGCAGAAGAGTTATAAAAATAATATTATGGCACACTGTTGCTGCTGTACAGACAAAAGTTCATAGTTTGTGTCTACGGCAGTGTTCCCCTGAAATGTTTGGAATACAGAAACATGTGCAGTCCAGGACAGCAAGAAATGTTCATACCTCTACATTAGATAAACTAAACTGCAGTTACATAAATGGATGGTCCAACACAGAAGAGCAAATCTGTCAGTTCAAGAGTCAGCGATTAATTTACGTCTGAAAGACAAAGGACATTAGTTTAAGCTAGCAACACATTTTGGAGAGGTATAAAAGGTGGAGAAAAGAGCTAGATTGGTTTGGGTCGATTTTTTCCCTATAATAAATTAAAACATTATTTCCAAACTCTTTATCAATTCCTTTAAGTTATTTTTGTCTCACTTTGAAATAATCTAACACATGCAAACATGAAAAAAGAAAGATCAGTGAATATCTGCAAGAGTGTAAATAGTTTTCCACAGCACTTTATTAAGTATCTTGTATATTTATGCACGCTCACAAAAACACGCAATAACTGAAAACATGCACATGTAGTCACTTTCAAACACACAAAATGTCTGCAAGTTTTGTGGAAAGATTTGCAAATGAGGCAAACATCCTCTTTGAAAAACTCTGCATCTATCAATGAAGTCACAGCAGGAGTTGGCTGGCACTTGCCTCTTCATGTCTTTATTCACATTCATCATCATTCTTTTCTTCTTCTCCAAGGTTTTTTTATCCCCAATAAAACTCAAAGTGAAAGGATTTTAGAGGCTAACATCCATAGCTTTGTTTGGAGTTGAGTCAAGCAGAAGAAAAGACGACTAGGCTGTGTTTGTGAGCGAGTTTGAGTGTGTTGTGGCTCTTTGTTGACGGCTGATGCAGAGTTAATGTGATAATGACAAGCAGAGATGCAATTTATTTCCTGGGGTTCTGTGGTATTCAGCCACTGTGTGAGGTTAAAAGGTCCACAGCAAAGCAACTTCAGCAAATGCCATGATCAGCATTTTTAACTTCCAGCTAAAAACACTTCAGGAAATTGCAGCACTTACTGCATCTATGGATGTCAGATTCCTCTGTCTAAACCGGTCTATTGATATTTACTTAACATACCTGCTTTTTTCTGAAAGCACAAACACATCTAATTTCAGGATCAAGCACTCACTGCCAGTAGGAGTTCCACTCAGCTGTGAAAGAAGAACAATAAAAAAAGGTGCTTTCTTATCAATGCTAGCCGGAGTCAGCCGCAGCAGGTAAAAAGAATTGAAAAAACCTTATAGCAAATGACTTTTTCCTCTGCCACTTCACACTTGTTTCTGCCACATTCAAAACAAAGATTTCTTCCTACAATACTCAGATATGATTAGTCTTTTTTTTCCCTCAAAACTACATGGAGCCAACAGTATGACATGGGGTTACAATATTTGGCTCCATCTGTGCCTGTGAAACTTGTGTCACAAAGCACTAGATGGTTGCAACATCTGAGTAGGGTTTTAATATATAAAGCAGCGGCTGCACAGTGGTGCGGTTGATAGCACTGTTGCTTTGGAGAAAGAAGGACTAAAACCCTGGGATCTTTCTATATGTTCTTCCTGTGCATATTTGGGTTTCCCCTCCCACAGTCTCTCTAAATTCTCTTTAGCTGTGAATGTGTGTGTGTGTGGTTGTTTGTCCTGCTCGTCTTTGTGTTGCCCTGCCATGGACTGGTGACCTGTCCATGTTGTACTGTACCTCTCGCCCTTTGACCGCTGGAAGGATAAGCGTGTTAGATAATGGATGTATATAAAGCAGCAGGCATGGAGCAATGTCCAACATCTCACCAATGTGTTCAGAAAAACCCAAAAGCTTTCTAACATCTTAGACAAAAGTGTATGTTTTCATTTACCAGTACAGCATCAATGTATAAATATATTTACATGGGGTTAGATTCTCTCAATTTTTGCCTTTAAAATAAATCAAAATATGATATTTTTGCACAAAATTATACAATTTAATTCTATATTACATAAAAAAATATTAAAAAATCTTTGAAGAAAAAAAAAAAATTTCAACACAATAAAAAAAAAAATATGTCAATTTGTGCTTTTTGCCATTTTTGTGGAATTTATATACTTGACTGTCAATATGAAGTTTAGATTTTGTTTAGATTTTGGTGAATAATTACACTAAATTCTAAATGCACAACATGACATAAACATAAAAAATATCTAAACCTGGATTATGTAAAGGACTGACATTTACTCATGTCTAAATGAGTTGTACGAGTAGCTTTAGCTTTTAAATCAGGTCTCTTGCTTAGTGGGTTACGGTTTGTGAAACATCATATTGACATTAATGATTTCTGTTATTTATTCAAGTGAAGCAGGAAGATCAGGGAGGCGGTATCACGTCTTCTAATTAAATAGCTGAATAGAATTGAACCATTAATAATGTTTTTGTTTACTTCTGTGCATGCAGGATGTGTAAATCTAAGTGACAGCATTGTTTGGTTGTTTATAACAACTGATTTTATCTATGAGTGGGTCCCTCATCCCCTGATGACACTATTTTACCTTAGTTTACATTTTTCTGCAAAAACTTTTATTTTAAAATTTTGCATTAACAATTTAAAGTGGTGAAAGAAACAATTCATCACATGAAGAGGCAGTTTCTGACATGGGCAACCGCCCAGGGCAGCATCTCGCCAGGGAGTGCCATGAGACAATCCAACTTTAACTCACTTTCAGGCATTCTGCCCCCTGGTACATCATCGACCTCCACTAAATGAAATCCCGTAAGCTAGAAAAGACTTTGCGAGAAGTCCGGCAAGGGCCTTCTTCAGTTCCGAACACTACCTACTACCCAAACCTCATGCACTCTGGCTGAAGATGAAGAAGGAAGAAGACAGATGGCGGTAGAGGGCAAACATGTCTGTACTTCAGAGCAGTGAAAAAAAAAAGCTCTGTCAATCTATTTTTACCTATCAATTAGTAAAAAGATAATGACATTTAATTGCATTTCATTTTCATTCTGTTTTATATTCAACAAGCAGAACAGATAATCCACATCACGCCATTTAACGTTTTCTCTACAGTTACAAAGGTTTGAAAGGATAACCTTTTATCAACTGAAGTGATCAGAAGTCGGCAAGACTCTCAGAACGATACCCGATCATGCAAACACTCTGAGGGAGTGTTTGCATGATCAGAGGGAGAATAATCCCACATCTGTGGCTTGTGACAAGAGGCTTCTCCAAAGCCTCTTGTCCATAACTCATCAACGCATCGCTGTCAGCTCTCAGATAGCGTCCAGATCAGAGATGATACTCTGATGGGGTTTTTTTGCTTATATTGATTGGTTTAGTGACCTCCTTGCATAAAGTTTAAACTGCCTGCATGTCTAAACCAAGAGTGCAATCTGCCAAATTAATGCTAGCTAGTAAATTTCTCCACCATAGTAAAAAAAAAACAAAAAAAAAAACATCAATGATGGAAGATTGTGTAAGTGTGCTACATATGTCAGCTGAGTTCATCTGCAGTCACCGGTCAGCTTCATCCAAGCTCTGGTTTGAAAACATTAATGATGGATAAAGCATTGCTGTTATTGACAAATAAGCTCTAAAAGCATTCCAAAGTTTTCAAAGGTCAAAGGGGTCTACAGCATGTGAGTGCTTCAAGTTAGGGAAGATGAACAAAAGGTTGGATGCTCCGCACAGCAGCACAAGCAAAGCATGAAAATCTGAAGAGACAACATCCAGAGGTTAATGAATAGCTGACAGGAACGACAAAATCCCAGCAAGTTATTTTAAGCTGCAGAATGCACTCTATGAAGTCAGGCACATTAGCTTTAAGAAAGTGTTTCAAATTAGAGTCTTGGCACAAGTTTGATGGGTTAAAGTGTATGTTTATGTCCATGTATGAAGATCCAGCAGCATATAATGAAAATTGTATTTTTTGTTTGTCTTAAGCACAATTAATTGTGTAAAAATATCTGAAATATTTCATTGAATAAAACCCGAACAAAAAATATTCAGAAATGTTGTATTATGTTGTAGGAGTATTAAGAACAGAACACTTTGTGCTTTGGAGGGAATTTATTGTTTCAGCAAATCTAAGGAAGATCCTTTCTCAGTGTGGGCACTGGAATGACTTTTCGCATTCTGAGAGAAAGTGAACTGTAAAACTACGGAGAACTCAGAACTACTCTCCCATGGTTATATCTCATGTCCATGTCCAAAAGAAACATAAATAAGAAACCCAGATGGGCAAACTATTGATGAACCCTAGTGGAGCCTGGTTTTGATGGCATCGTAGCGCCATCTGAGGTACAGCAGTAAGTCCAGACCAGATTATTGTAAAATTACAGTATTGTAATAGACTCAATAACTTCTCTCAGTAATCACAAAAATAATCTGAACTGCTACTGAAAACTTGTGAACTACACTGCAGCAGGTAAGACACTAAGACACTGACCACTGATGACTATTTTTCAGAGGCCCAGAAATCACTGCATAATGTGGCTGCAGAGCAGAGTTTAAGATATTTCTGAAAGTTTTACATATCAGGCGTATTTATTTGTTATTTTCTTAATAGTTTTTAAAGATTTTGGTAGTTAGATACTTTAGTATTGTGCTGCTGTTGTCCATTCTATTATAGCTTTCTTCATCTCCACAACTTGTCAAAAGTAAATGTGTTGGAATCTCTGGCTTAAATGTTTATAAAACCCATTTATCAAGATTGTTTTCTCATTTCATATATTAGTTCCTTATAACACAGTCCAGACATGATGGCCAGTGGGAAGGGAAATGCTGCAATTCTCCTGTGAGCAGTGCTTTCCAAGTGTGCTCCACTTGTCTTCTGCCAGTGCCACTCTGACAGCATGTTAATATCAGTCAAACAAGGGGTGCCAATCCTCTACCCTAAATTAAGGTTTTCACTTGAGTACATGCTACATGTTCTTCTCTGCATGTCTCAATTCTTTCTAATTTTGTTGAAGGGACAAACTGTAAACGATAAGAAAAACCTAAAATAATTATTTTCCCCATAATTATTCTGTCGCTAATGCATTTCTGCCTCACAGTCAAGATATTCAGGAAACAAACAAAAATAAATAACAAAATTAGATTTTTTTTCCCCTTCTCAGTAAAACCAGCTTTTTGAAAAACATATGCATCTTCTTCACTTTGTAGTTTTCTCAAATAAGGAATTTCCATATGGCAGATGATCTTTGGCAAGCATACCTCAATACTGGAACCTTTTCCTTTGGAATGTTTATGTGAACTGTATTTGACTGGGTCTGTTTGTGCATGTGTGAATTAGGAATAGCTGCAAAATAAAGTAATAGAGATGTGTAAATCAATCACAAAATATGCAGAGAAATGTTTTACTCTGAAACAAAGACTGAATGGCGCCCATTCAGTCAGTGTCTTCCTCTGTAATTTCTTCCATGTTTTTTCTACATTTCTGCTTGGCCCTAATTAAAGCAATATACTATATTGTTATATTGTTTACATTGCACAATATCAGTGTCATAAGAACTGCTTGGGTTGGGTAATGTACAATGCATGTATAAGTTGATAAATTTGCTTAGTCGAATCGAGTCACTGCAGCAGATGCTCACACTTAGTTTAGATGACGGCAACAAAGAAAGCAAAGCTCACAGAGAGCAATAAAACAATCTGATAACAAAAAACAGCATGAGCGAGGAAAATATGAATTTATCAGCCAATATCATCATTGCAGGATTAATTACATGCCTTCCTAGTACCTTGCAGTCATAATGCTTTTTTTTACTTTATAGGGGAGAACTGTACAAAATTTGTAAGATATAAAGTTTAAAGTTCTTAAAATGTATAGTAGAGCTGAAAAATTATGACATTTAGTTTTTTAATTAACTTGATGCTTGTTTTTCATTCATATTTTTTTTTCTATGTCATCTTATTCAAAGTCTTCTGAGCCACAACCAAACAAATGTGTGACTTTACAGAACCCTTACAGAATATGGAATATTTTTCCCCCCAAGAAACATGATTTATCTGACTTATATAGAGAAATCAGTCTTTTATAGGGCAATAGAAGGAAGTGTTTTTTCCCTCTGTTAATTAAATAACATCCATCCATCCATCTTCTTCCGCTTATCCGGGGTCGGGTCGCAGGGGTAGCAGCTTCAGAAGGGAGGCCCAGACTTCCCTCTCCCCGGCCACTTCTTCCAGCTCTTCCAGGGGAATCCCAAGGCGTTCCCAGGCCAGCCGAGAGACATAGTCCCTCCAGCGTGTCCTGGGTCTTCCCCGGGGCCTTCTCCTGGTGGGACGTGGCCGGAACACCTCACCAGGCAGGCGTCCAGGAGGCATCCTGACCAGATGTCCGAGCCACTTCAACTGGCTCCTCTCGATGTGAAGGAGCAGTGGCTGTGAAGGACCAGACTCTGACACCGGTCATACAGGGACCTGACAGCCCGTATCAAATGGCCCGGTGCGCCATACTCCTGGAGAACTCCCCACAGGGCTCCCCCTGAGGGACACGGTCGAACGCCTTCTCCAAGTCCACAAAACACATGTAGACCGGTTGGGCGAACTCCCATGCACCCTCCAGGACCCTGCCGAGGGTGTAGAGCTGGTCCAGTGTTCCATGACCAGGACGAAAACCACACCGCTCTTGTGTTGGTGCCATACTGCTCCCCCCCCCCCCCCCGAGACGCCGGATGGTCAACCAGAATCGCCTCGAAGCCGTACAGAAGTCTTTCTCCATGGCCTCTCCAAACTCCTCCCACGCCCGAGTTTTTGCCTCAGTAACCACCCGAGCCGCATGCTGCTTTACCCGCTGGGACCCATCAGCTGCTTCCAGAGTCCTACAGGCCAAAAAGGGCCCGGTAGGACTCCTTCAGCCTGACGGCATCCCTTACCGAAGGTGTCCACCAACGGGTTCGAGGGTTGCCGCCGCGACAGGCACCGACAACCTTGCGGCCACAGCTCCGATCGGCCGCCTCGACAATGGAGGCATGGAACATGGTCCACTCAGACTCCATGTCCCCCATCTCCCCCGGGACGTGTTCGAAGTTTTGCCGGAGATGGGAGTTAAAGCTCCGTCTCACAGGGGATTCCGCCAGACGTTCCCAGCAGACCCTCACAACACATTTGGGCCTGCCAGGTCTGACCGACTTCCTCCCCCACCACCGGAGCCAACTCACCACCAGGTAGTGGTCAGTGGACAGCTCCGCACCTCTCTTCACTTGAGTGTCCAAGACATATGGCCGCAGATCCGATGAAATGATGACAAAGCCGATCATCGAACTGCGGCCTAGGGTGTCCTGGTGCCAAGTGCACATATGGACACCCTTATGCTTGAACATGGTGTTCGTTATGGACAATCCATTACGAGCACAAAGTCCAAGAACAGAACACCGCTCGAGTTCAGATGGGGGGGCCGTTCCTTCCAACCACGCCCCTCCAGGTCTCACTGTCATTGCCCATGTGAGCGTACAAGTCCCCCAGCAGAACAAGGGAGTCCCCAGGAGGAGCACTCTCCAGTACCCCCTCTAAGGACTCCAAAAAGGGTGGGTAATCTGAACTGTCATTCGGCCCGTAAGCACAAACGACAGTCAGGACCCATCCCCCCACCCGTAGGCGGAGGGAGGCTACCCTCTCGTTCACCGGGGTAAACCCCAACATACAGGAGCCGAGATGGGGAGCAACAAGTATACCCACTCTTGCCCGACCCCTCTCACCTTGGGCAACTCTAGAGTGGAAGTATGTCCAGCCCCTCTCAAGGAGACTGGTTCCAGAACCAGAGCCGTGCGTCGAGGTGAGACAGACTATTTCTAGCCGGAACCTCTCGACCTCACACACTAGCTCCGGCTCCTCCCCCACCAGAGAGGTGACATTCCACGTCCCAAGAGCCAGTTTCTGCAACCGAGGATCGGACCAGAAGGGTCCCCTCCCCCGGCCGCCACCCATCACACAATGCACCCGACCCCTTTGGCCCCTCTCACGGGTGGTGGGTCCATGGGAGGGGGGACCCATGTTTCCTCTTCGGGATAAGCCCGGCCGGGCTCCATGGGAAAAAGCCCGGCCACCAGACGCACGCCGTCATGCCCCCCTCCAGGCCTGGCTCCAGAGTGGGGCCCCGGTGACCCTCGTCCAGGCGAGGGAACACGAAGTCCAATGGTGCCGTTCATCATTGGGGTCTTCGGGCTGCGCTTTGTCTGGTCCCTCACCTAGGACCTGTGTGCCTTGGGTGACCCTACCAGGGGCGTGAAGCCCCAGACAGCATAACTCCTAGGATCATTGGGGCACTCAAACCCCTCCACCACGATAAGGTGGCAGCCCAAGGAGAGGATTAAATACCTAATCCAAAATAATTCAATTTACAAAATTCAGTGTGGCTGGTTCACACTGCTCTCTTTCCTATATGTTTTGGTTGCTCTCTTTCTGTCCATCTTCATCTGTCTCCTTATTTCTCTCCATCCCTCTCAGGCTGTAGCAACTTTTTTGGAGTTCAAAGTCTGTCAAACTGAGCTGGAATTGCCATTTATTGGGTGTTCTGTGTGTCTCTCGCTTCGACTTACTCACACTCATGTTTATCCAACATTATCCCCCCTCTGCACAAGGCTGTCTTGTTTGGGATTCCATTTTGACTGACTAGATTTTTCCTGGCACCTCATAATAAAGGGAGGTTTGAGTTTGTTTACTCAATTTACCAACTTATCCATCAGACTCATATTGGATTAGCCTTTATTTTTGGGATGGGTTTGCTTTTCTCCCATCAATCTCAGTCTTGCTCCATTCATGTCATATTCATGCACATCACTGTCACTATTTTCCTTTCTGTTTTATTGTTGGGTCTTCATGTTTTTATTTGGTGGATCACAGATGGGCCTGAGCCAAAGCTAAGAGTTACCCGCTGCTGTTATATGAAACTCTACGGGGTTTTAATTTTATATTTAAGTCAAAATGTGCATATTTTTGACTGTGTTTTTCTCTGGCTTCAAGACACTACTAATATGTTTCAAAAATATGTGCTAGGGTCATTTCAGAAACACATCAAACCTTGCAATACTGGGAGGCCACATCACTCATGACTGGTAAGCGGTGAGGTGTGGAATTAGACTGAACACTGCTGGACTTAATGTGAAATATAATGCCACCAGGGACAACACATGTAAATGGGATTTATTTCCATAAGAAGGTCATTAGGTTCAATGTTTTCTTTTAATGATCTCTTGTATAATGGAGAGAAGTGTTTGTGTTTATTATTATCTTGGTGTGAAAGGAATTGGCTTATGTATTTATTCAATGTTACTTCAAAACTGATGCCTTATCAGGCAGGTATTTATAGATAATAACTGAAACTTAACTACTTGGCTAGTATTTTCCCGATAATCAAGTGGTGCCCTGACCTTGTAATATTAATCCAAATCAAAAGTTTAAATATTATTTTATTAATCAAATCAAAACATATCTGTATACTGCCAAATTACATCAATGTGTCTTCACGTGAAATATCTAATTTAAAGAAGTACTGATCGAATGAAGAGATGTATATTAATTCATATTTTAACAGCTTGTTAATGGGTAACTTTATCAATACATTCTTTCACAACCAGCTCTTTGTAGACATTTGTGATCTTGATATGGCCCAAAGTAAAAATGAGTTTGACACTCCTGTCTAATGCATCTGATAATGTTGTATATTCTATTTTAGTTCCAAGTGAGTCAAGGTAAAAATTAGTGATGTTACGTGATGTGCCGAGGCTTCGAGGCGTGTGTCGAGTAATGGAGGGGGCGTTTCCGTAAAGCGCATATCGAGGCTTGCTTCATTTAGGGGAGGAGCCGAAAACGATGACGTCCGAAGCCTCGCTGCCTGGCTGTACCACGTGACTGCTTCGGGAAGTGGCTCAGATGTTGGCGCGGGGTTTGACAGCTTTAGAAACCCCACAGGCTGCATTCAAAATGTGGGTTGTTGTAGGCGAGTTGCGGTCAGTTGAGAGAGTGGATAGAGTTTTGATAGTTTGGATAGCAGAGTTTGGATAGTGGTTATTTAGTTTGAGACAGTTAGTTTGGTGTTTGGAGAGTTTAGGAGAGAGATAGATAGATAGGAGATTTAGGAGCGCGAGGACAGGATAGGAGTAGGATGGAACCGGCGAGAAAGAGGAGGATTTCCCCTATGTGGGAACATTTTGATTTGATAAGCCCTAACAAGGTAAGGTGAACTGAACATTTGCAGATGCATTAGGTTTGCTTATGAGGAACTGTATTTTTCACTGTTTCTTATTTTCTGTAAAGGTGAGGTGTTTATTGTGCTCCAAGGAGTTGGGGTACAATAATAACACATCATCCATGTAGTGTCAAAAAAGAGAAATCGTTTGAAACCAAAAACTGTGGAGAAATTGTTGTTTCTTAATAAAAATGCATGAAATCATCCAAGTTACACAAGCATTAGCCTATTCACTGCCCCCTCCCTAGTTCCACAAGCACTTTCACTGTCCTCTGCCTGATTAAGCCCAGGCCATTTTTCTAGAGTCACAGAAAAACTTTAATACACAACATGCCATATCACATGACACTACTATTTTGGGAATAATTACACACAGAGGATACATTCAAACAATATTTTATTATACACATATATGTATACATAATTTATGTAGACAAATGATTTCGTCCTACACCTTTTGTGAAGTCATTCCCAAGAGCCATAATAGACAAAAATTCAATGCATCACACGTGTTAAGATATAGCTGGCTGTGATTATACACCTGGCCAGTAGGTGGTTTCGTGTGCACATGAAGCCTCAAGAAATGAACCCTTTCTCGAACCAGTTGGCTCAAGTGGTTCAATGCCTCATGAGGCTTCATCTCACCATCACTAGTAAAAATTATTTATTTGGACACAACAGTACAAGTGCAAAATGAGGTACAGATTCCAAATGCTGAAACAATTCAATGCTAAAAATTCACTCATCTGCGCGGGGTGAGCGCTCGATGAGTTGCTTAAAATGATGATAATAATGGCATCGGTGTCAATAAAAGAAACAAAAGCAGCTTTAAAGATGAAAGACAACATCACCCATTCTTAGGCAAACATTACGCATTATAAAAAGTGGAAAATGAAAATACGTAAGTCATCAAAATGATGAAAATAGAACTCAAAAAACAGCACATGCAAGAGAGGCCAACCAATTTAGAGATTTTTGTTTAAGTAAAAGACTGGGAGAGTTTACCACAGCTGTGGTGGAGAATGTTGCTGACAGGTCCTGCAAGAAACATTTTCCTGCAAAAAACATTTTCCTGCAACTTTCCAATTTTCATTTTTTTTCATCGCCATCCCCCAAACGATTCATGTCATTTTGTGTTTTGCAAATAAAATATATTTTTTAATTTGTTAACACAGCTCTACTTGTGATAAAGTTTGATCAAAAATAAGCAGACCCTTTGGGATTTTAGGCAACATTAAAAATTGCAGAGAAGACTCGTAATCAGGAACTGTTGATTTACATGAATATTTAGTGCTGCAGTTACACAATATTTTTTAATCCTTTAGTGCAGCTTTCAAAATGCTGGTGTCACCCTTTGTATTGATTTCCTGGAAATTCCTCTCAGAAAATGCCGTGTTAAAGACCGTCAGCTGCACATTCTTATGGCTGTCTCTTCCTCTTGCAGCTCAGCATCACACTCTTCACTTGTATCATGACATTAACTCTTTCTCCTACATGATCCACTGGGTATTAGCATGTTTATATTTATGACTGTTTATTTTTGTTGTTTCCCTCTCTGCGAGGGCAAGCCCAGACCGTAAGCCTTATCAAACATTCTGTCTGATCAAAATCTATGAATTATAAATAGGGAGAGCAAACAAATGCATATGTGTGTGTGTGTGGCAGTATGTGTGTTGAGGTGGTTTATAGTGTGTCTCTGCGTATCTGTTAGAGTCAAAGTGTACCAGTGAGACCAAGAAGAGGAAGACGAAAAAAAAAATATTGTGTATAAGCTACTTGGACTGAGTCTGATCAGGATTAATGAGTTATAATGAGAACAAACAATTGTTTGATAGTAGACAAGGAAGCCCTGCAGTTATTCTCAGCTGTATGCTTCAGACAGAGACACAGTGCTAAAGCGAAACAGAAGGTAAATGTTTAATGCACTTTCTTTCCTCAGAAAGTTAGATGATCCAGCTGTGCTGCAAGTCTCAGGCTTGTCCTTTTTTTCTATCTTCGAAACGCATTTATTAAGTTGCAACCTGTGTATTTTGGGTTTGCTTTGGTTTTATGATGATATATAGTAGTACTTGATTCTTGGATTCTACTTTTTGGGACATGCGAAAAATATCTTCACATAATTATGGAAACGTTAAACAAAATATTTTATTTATTAACAATGTGTGTGTGTTTAGTTTTGTGAACCAACATTTATTATTCACATTCTTAGTAAGTTTATCTTCCTTTGAAAAATGGAAAGTGTCAAATGAGTGCAGGAGAGGTATGTATAAAATATGCTTCAAATTTCATTTAGCTGGAGAAAATAGATTTTCTCTCATTTTGCCTGTGGCTTTTCAAAAGCACCCTTAACACTGAAAATATTGAAAATATTCACAGCTGAGTGATACAATGGTGAACTTAACACCAAATCCCAACATGTCAAATAATAAATCAGACAAAAAAACATGATCAATTCCCCTTGCTATTCTGTAATATATTACCCTAATACACATGTACAACCAAAGACAAAAAAAAAAAAAATCCAATTATTGTTTCTTGTTTTCAGTTATGAGTGCAGCATGTCTACCTACTTGACAGAAATACTCTTGATACTTTCTGGAAGAAAATAGGAGCCCATTACATGTTTTATTTACATCTCTGTCAAAGTATAACAAAGGAATTACTACTTTGCCTAAAGGCCCAGTAGATTACATTTCGTAAAGTTTAGAATCCACAAAATGCAAACAAATAAAAATGGACTGTTTCCTTTTAGATGCTGCATGCTCTAAGCCTTCATTTAGTCTCCTATGTAGAGTGAGAAGAGCAGAGGCCAGGATAGGATTCTTGTGGCCATATAATTATCAACAATAATTAATTATTGCCCCATTACAGATTTCTTACTTTTGTTCTTTTTCTCAAATGAGCCACAGATTTGTATACCACGCCAAGATAAATACATAAAATTAATAATAAATAAAAATTAAATACAAAAAGGCATTTTCAAGGAATGATTCAATTTTTTAAGGGGAAAACAAATTACCCCAACCAAACTGGCTCTATATGAACAAAACATTTTCCCCTCTTTATCAACAAATGGAGAAACTTTCTAGGAATGTCCAATCTACCAAAATTATTTCAGCAGCACATTGACAACTCATCCCAATGGTCAACAACTATAAGCAAGAGCAACAGTAAAGGCTTTTAGCAGTCACTTTCCTGAGCAAAGGTCATTGTTTATGATTAAACAACAGGAAATAGACGGGGGCAAATGTTGTGTCCATGAGGGACTTCCAAGGTAAAAACTACTGCTGACCAAAATTAAAACCAAAGCCAGTTACACAATTTGCCAGATCACATCTTGATGATTCCTCAAGACTTTTGGGAAATTAGTGCATAGTTTTGAAAGAGTTTTTATAATCTTTGTACTTTTTTGGTACCAGCAATAAATAGATTGCTGTAGATCTCCAGAAGCTTTGGAACATGATTCTGTTTCCACCTTGCATTTAAATGTCTCCCTTTGAAATTAATGCAAATTGTATCCATCTGCCCAGGCCCTCCGCCTCCCACACATCAGGATGACCAGCTGGTCCTCCCGTCAGGTGCAGTGCAACGCTAAATGGACACACACACAAGCTCAAAGTTCTCCTTGACGGCTGCTGTTTGTGTTACATCACGGACGTTGCTGTTCTCTTAAAAGAGGAACAGACTAGCCTTCTGTTCAGGTTTGATATCGATTTTACTTCTCCTCCTCTGATTTTCAACATCCTTCTTTGCTTCCTTTCTTTTCAATCTGGCCTTCAAAGAGTTTTTTTTTTATTATTTCACTTAGAGAAGGCAAACAAAGCATGAGAGGGTTAGGTTAGAATTACCCAATGCCCAGAAAAAACGATCTTTTCAAGTGTTTTCATAGGCACTTTAAATGTTAGTGTTTACACAGAGAAATTTTGCGCATGCTCACAATGCTGGAGGACAAACAGACGATTCTTTTACTTGTCATTCATAGCCACACAATGGTGGTAGAACAATTGTGGTAAGAAAATTTAACTTGGAGATGCAGGTGTTATTAATTTAGATGGTCTTTTTCAGAGGATCACAAAAAGTATCACAATATATTATTGTCCCCTTGAGAAATTTTTTTCTTGCAGCAAGGTGGGAGAAAAATAAAATTGAAACACAAACACAGAAACAATCACACAAAAAAAATGACAAATCAATACAAAGTCTATGTCTGTATAGCATATTGATCCATAATGCATGATGGTGCCAGGACAAGAGCAGAACTGAATTCAGAGAAGGAAATTTGCTGATGAAATCAGTGATTCAACTCTTCTTGATTTTTCTGTTTTCCACACAAGTCAACCTCAGCAGCACATTAAAGACTTCTCTGATTGTCCGTAGGAATACGGCAACATTTAGACAGCCCTGCATAATGGAACAGTTGTTGCTTGAGCTGACTTTTAAAATATTGATACATTTTAAAAGTGTTGCTGCTGTGGCAGGACATCAAGGTAGAAGCACTGATGTCATAGCTTGTCATGCTTACTCAGGCATACAAACTTTATTCAGTAGGCATCACTAAAAGTGCAACTTTTAGTCTACACTCTGCACAAGATGTTAAAGTTTTCTTTTTAAGATTTCATTGGTATTGCATTATATTCACCAGTTTTCTTATGCATTACAAGCATCAGCGTTATGGTCACTGATCTCCAGGGATCCCCTTCATGAGAGAGCGTTCTCCTGAGTTTCACTTTTGCCTGACTGCCACAGGTGAGATATATTGGAGCTCATCAGCCGCTGCATAAAGAGCTCACTCTCAAAGTATCAAGTTCTCATGTTGAAGTAGCCTGTTAGAAATGTTTCTGACCAATTATGGTAGCACTAGGGAATTTATTAACTTTTTTTAACCCTCAAAGAGTTGCTAGGTTGACTGTGCATTCATTGTTATGTTGAAGAGGC
This sequence comes from Xiphophorus hellerii, assembly GCF_003331165.1. Classification (NCBI taxonomy): domain Eukaryota; kingdom Metazoa; phylum Chordata; class Actinopteri; order Cyprinodontiformes; family Poeciliidae; genus Xiphophorus; species Xiphophorus hellerii. The sequence goes on along the minus strand of NC_045689.1, from coordinate 17,673,207 downwards.
CACCAAGCAAAGACCTCACCATAAGGTCACAGATTATTTTAACTGAAAATGTTAAAGGTACAATTCGTGAAAAAGAAATGTACAGTTCATTTCAATAAAAGGAAAAAAAACAACAGACAAAAATGACTACTGTAAAAACACTGCTGTAATTCTCTTGATATTCAGTAAGATCTTCGGGTAGAGATTGCATTCTACCACAAGCGCAATCTCTAACCCTCTTCTTCTGTCTTCTGTTCTTCCTGTGAAGCTGATTTCTGTAATGGTACAGCAGATCATGTTGCATCAACACTTGCAAATAATTACCGGTAGTTCAACAAGCTACAATATGAGTGGAACTCCCAGAACTCTTATCAGGATGTTTGTTTTGGTTGTGGTACTCCAGCTGTCCTTCTTGTTATGCCAGGGGCCTTCATCCTACAAACTGCAACCTAAAAGATGCTGAGCAGACACTTGAGGTGGATGAAGAAAAGTGTAATTTGGAACATCCTACGTGGAAAAAGGAGCGTTATCACAGATCCTTCCTTGCAGCAACTTTGAGACTTTATAATCATTATTGCTCCCAACAAACTCAAACATTATAAAGGTTTGCATCCTTGCTGTATCTTGCAGATGTTTTTCCTTTTCTGTATACAGAATTTCACATGTAAGTATTGGCCGATCACCAATCTCCCAAAATTACGGAAATCATCTGGCCTATAAATCATCATGCCGATAAAAGAGTGCACCTTTACTGTTCACTGCTAAAGTGGCTTTTCTTAGACAGAACATTATGTTCCTGTGCCATTGTTTCTTACATCAATTATGTCCCTCCTATGCCATCTGCTGTCGTTAAGAGTTTTATCCGTTTTCTCACGCTCTGCGTTAAGCTAAGCTCACACACATACACACATAATTATTCAAATAGTTGAAGTTCATACAAACATACGTTCCTGTTCCATCAATGTGGCCTGTCTGCTGTGATGCCAGATGCAGTCTCGATTTATTAAAGTCTATCGCAGTTAGGACACCATCTTGAAATATCTTTTTCGTAAAGCAAAATTGCCCTGGCATATAGAGGCAGTAAGAATCTCCATATGGTGTGCTTGAAATGACAAGAAAGGACTCAAGGGGAAAAATAAAAAAAAGATTTTATAGCTCATTACTGAGTCTGTTTATGCACAACACATTTTCCAAAACATTTAACCATCAAATAAAACATCAGATTTACATTTTGACATGTAAACAATCAATATTTAAAGTTATGACTAATTGTGGATTTTTTTTTTCTAAATTTACTTTCAGTAACCTTCTCAATTACCAAAATAAAATTATTTGAAAACCTTCAACTTGACATATATTGACAGCTTCACACCTCAGGGTCATATGCCTTTTGTTTTTTGAAGATCTTGGATCACCAAGATGGGTGGAATAAAAGGTTATTTTGACAGGAAATATGGTCGAGCAAAGAAAAGCATGAAGGGACCTGGACTGTGACAAGTTAAATATGAGGTTCCTCAAGTTAACCACATAGGTTAACCCAATGACATGCGTCACTGAAATGACAGCACGTCATTTCACTGACGTGCGGTGAGGTTCATAGCTGAAGAGGCACTGACTTAATCATAATCAGATTTACAAATATAGACCCCCTGCATGTTATTGTTTACATGAGGAAATTTCGCACATGCGGACAACGCTGGAGGGCAAAAAGACTATTCTTATACATGTCATCCATAGCCGCGCTGCCGCCGTAGAAAAATTCCTTTAACTCAATCAAACTTGGACATATTATAATATGTCCAAGTTATTATATGTCCAAGTAATATTTTTTAGCCATTTTATTGGCGACGTGCAGACAGGAGGAACATCCTCTCATAGAATGGCAGCCAGTGCAGTTAGCGAGAGGTTGCGCAATCCCAGGTGAGGCTCAGCTCGCTGCTGCCTCACCGGCTTCGCTTCCGAGCATTTGAAAGGGAAAATGCGAAAATTCAGTGATTTTGAAGAAAAAATAATCAGAATTGGTTAAACTAAATGAAAAATAGGTACTTTATACAAACCACAGGGTGAAACTAGTAATATAAATTATCTTATTATTTTTCAAGGAAAGGCTCTGCCTCACCTGCCTCCCCTCACTGCACGTCACTGCTACATTTGTTTTCAGTTTATGCACTGAAGTCTCATGTTCAAAGTTGCCAACATGGCATTAAAAAAAGTACATTTACATTAAATTCAGTCATTCACTCACTGTTGGTGGCAAGCTACTGCATAGTAGCCACAGCTTCCCTGCATCAAGGGCCCTCTGACCACTACCAGCAGGAAAGGTGGGTGAAGTATCTTGCGGATGGAGCGGGAATCAAACCAACAACATACTGATTTATAGACAAACTCTTGCCACCTTCCTCACCATCGTCTTAAGGACAAGCTGTGATTAGGTTGTACCTCTGAATATCATGCAGTGAGGAGGTTAGCTGGAACTGAGAGGCTATTCTGATATGGATTAATAAATAAATCACAAAGCTATAGTGGTTCATCAGAGTTTATAAGTAAAAGTCATATATTTCTACAAATGCTAAAATGAAGAAGGAATAAAACAGTCTGTAATCCAAGAAGGCCTGTTTAGAGACTCTATTGCAATCCTGATGCAATGTTTTCAGTGGCAGGAGAACAAACACGCATATGATGTTATACTCCTCTTGAACGCCTGCTCTATTGTCTGAGCCTGTAACTACAAACTATGACACTAACAACAGAAGAAGATGTTTCCACAGCATAATCTGTACAGCTTCAATGATGTGCAATGCACATCAAATGCGACTTATTTTGTCAGACTTATATCAATAACTTCTGTCATGTGAAACAACATGGCAAAATTGTTTAATATATTACTTGGCAGCATTTGTAATAGCATTCCTAATTTGTCACACCGTCACATAAAAAATTCAGGCATGTAATTTATTTTAACTTAGTGGGTTTTTTTGTGGCATTTAAAGCTTGAATGGTGTAGTGTGCACATATATTCAGCTTTATTCTTTGCAAAATTACCAGTCACTGCAAATACAACTGTAAAAATCTAAGCCTCGCAACAGATTCACAATTGAATGTGGGTCTAAACTTTGGCTTTGCCATTCTGACATCAATATAGTGTAAAGGGACAGTATAATGTGTTTCACAGCCACGTAGTATTATTTATAGTACAATTAACTTACGTTTTGATGCTATATATCAAATATGTCTTAAAAGAAATTGACCTTGTAATTTAATGCCTTGAAATTGGGCCTGTATCCCTTCAGGAAGTCATCACAACATTGTTCATCCTCTATTAACACTTTATCAATAGTTGGTCTACACTCTGCACAAAATGTTAAAGCTTCATTGGAATTACATTATATTCATCAGTTTTCTTATGCATTCATCAGTGTTATGTTCACTGATCTCTAGGGATCAGAGCTTTCTCCTGAGTTTCAGGTCTGCCTGGCTGCCACAGGTGAGATAGTGAGACATATTCCACCTGTGAAATATTCAGCTCTGAGGAGGAGCTTTGTCCTTGAAACTGGGGCTCCATCCACCCAGGCGTTTTGCACAGCTCAATGGTTGCCACAGAAGATTCAAGAATTTCTCAAGCCTGCATGAAAGAATCAAAGAATCAAAGCAACACTCCAGGTATGTTCTTAACAAGAGAATACAATTGATATGATATAATTTGTCAATTTTAATATAGAAAAAAAGTCGATCTTTCATAATATTGCCCCTTTAACGTCAACCAGTCCGTTGTAGCTGTGGTTGTATATTGAATGATTGTCCTTGAGCCTCACCCTCACTGGCATGGCCCTGAAATTATCACTATCCATCCTCTCAATAGTCTTTGATCCTACAGAAGAAACAATCCAGCACCATGATTTTGTGTTCTGCCACATACTGCTTTTACTGCTTTTACAAGATATTTCACTTTGGTGTTTTCTAATCTGAGTATATTTTTCCACATTTCTTGTGGCACTCTACAAACATAACTACTATGTAGGTCTTGCTGTGAACAGCATCTTTCTTGTTGCCACTCTTGTATAAAAGCCAAATTTAATGAAACCAGCACATCTAACAGTTGTCCAGTCAAAAACTGAAGATTTCTGCAGGTCCTCCTGAATTATGATGGAAAATTATTAAAGAGGTACGAAAACCTTTTCAAGGAACTGTACCTGTAGCCAGTGATATAAATCCTGCTCATGAAAAAGGGTTTTAAATTGAGTGTTTGTCTTCTCTGATCTGGTATTTTATGTTATAACACAATCATGCTATGTCAAAACTGTGACTGTGTTTAAAGTTACAAATAGAACTACCAAAGCAAAACCATACATGCAAAGCAAAACCATACATGCAAAGCAGACGTGGGTTTCAAACAGGAGATTCTGATCTAAATAAAACCCACATTTTTGGTGACAGTGAGTGAACTTTTAACTTTTGTGCAAAACAAGATAAAAGACCATTATGATCTTTTAGTCAGTTTATCAGTCTTGAAATGCTCAGACAAAGAAACGAGCTGGATTTGAAAGTACTGAAACAGAGACAAGTGGGATTCTGAGAGATGAAGAAAATACAGAGCAGGACAAAGTGGTTTAGACTGAGTAGTTTGGGCCACTCTGAGGGAAAAGCATTCACAAGGCTGGGAAAAGATGCAAGTTGGAGTCAAGCTCAGGCGGTTTGTTTTGTGCAAAAAGGCAAAAAAGTGATGTAAGGCAATGTAATGCAGATATCCACCCACACAGCAGCACACAAACCCATAAATTATTTACTTATGTCCATATCTTCGGCAAAACATCAAGTCTAAAGATCACAGATAGGAAATGTCTGCAAAATGCTGCAGTTTCTGCAGTGGCACATGCCAATATCTGTTTAATACAGCCGAACACATACTAACCAACACTGACACTACTCAATCAGAATCACAATCAATCTTTCTCTCATCCTACACACATTCCAATATTGCCAAACTATCTACTATAAACAGCTGTTTAGGCCTCAGTGTTATCAGATCTGCTTTAAAGAGTGCCTGCATCATTTAGGAGGTAAGTCAGTTAAAGTCCCCGGCTTCCGCTTTGAGGTTTATGACCCAATACTAACTATGTCTGTCAAACAGAAAAGACAGATTTCTCTAAGAGATAAAAGAGAAGTTGCTTCATCTGTGGAAATATGTGCCTACCTCTGTTTCTCCAAGAGAAAAGCAAAACTTTCCATTGCTTTCTGATATCCTAATCTCACATTTAAAAATCATAACTTTATTAAAATAGACAAATGACCCTCTCTTTTAATTTGGCAAAAAGTTTTTTACTGTAATAGATCTCTATATCGGTCACTTTAGATTCATGCAAAATGTATTATAATTTTAGATACATTACAGGTTTGATGTATCTAAAAACTAAAGAGAAATGTAGAACTGTGAGTGTTGTTTGTTTACCTTAAGCTAATCAAGATACCTCTTCATAAGGTGAAGAGATGAAAACGAAGGAGAAGGAAACATGAAGGCAAATGTCACACAGAGTCAAGGAAAATCTTCTCAAGCTAGTGCTGTGGCGTAATAAACTCTCCCAAAGATATCCAAATACCATGCCTTAATTATCTTATCAACATATGCCTCGAACATCAAAGTGAGCTTTTCATTAAAACGAGAAGCACACTCATGGCCTTTTTGCCTGTCTCCTGTTCAGGAGTGGTCTAATCAGCTAACTTTCATGAAGATTTTGCTCCTCCATAAACTTGGGGCAAAACTGGAAACTTTCCTTGTGGACACTTGTTTACCATTAAAATAAGAGGTGCATGTAGAGGATAAGACATTCAAAACCATTTATTCATAGTGCCATATGAAGTAGGAGAAGACAAAAGACATGTTACTCAGTAAAGTACGATTAGTCGATTGGAGTAAACAGTGTAAAATTAAACCCAGTTGTATATCTTTCAATTAATCCAACAATGTCTTTCTGATGTCATACAGCAATTATCATATCAACTACCAACATGATAATTTTAATCAAAATTACAAAGTAAGTAAGAAAATGTAATTTATGTAGCACCTTTCTCAAACAGTTGTCACAAAGTGCTTCACAGTAAAAACAGCAAAAAACAGTAAAAACACAATGAAAGAAACATTTTGGAAACGCTAACGTGCTAAACTGAGTGTGAGGCACAATAAGTAGCTGCTGCTCTGAAGATCTCAGAGAACAAGCTGGAAACTAATGCTGAATCAAATCACAGATATAGAGAGGCGCCTGCTCATGCTGAGCTCTGAATGTCAAAACCGGGATTTTATAGTTCATGTAATATACTGCAGGAAGGTAGTGAGAAGATTTTAAGACAGGCGTATAATGTGAGCTCTCATGTGCTTCAGGATTCTCATACTGACTTTGCTAATAATTACCTGTGGCACTTGGTAATAGTTATCCAAGCCTATTTTTACATTACAGTTACCTTTGTCATCCTTTGAAGAGTTTCAGACTCTTCACATAAACTGCAGTTTCTATAGTCTAAATTCCAAAATACCAGTTCTTGATGATATTATATACTCAATCTGTGTTGCTAATAATATAAATAGTGCAAGAAAGGTAAGTATTGTACCCCATGCTGGACACGTGCCCCCAAAACAACTGCATACATGAAAGCTTTTCCATATCAGTGACAAAGAAAAATGCATACACTTGGACAGTTTTCAATTTGAAGCCTCCAGACACCACTCTCATGCAGAGTAAAACTCTCTTTATAGATAAATGTAATTTGTCAAAGGCAGATGAATTTATGAGTAAGCTAACTGCGTCATTAACGGCAGAAGTTTTAGTTGTACCTTTTTGTGACTCTTTGAAAAAGAGACAATTGCTTACACTGTCACAAGATGGTTGTGTGCAGTTCCGCTAGAAAGCAATTTGCTGTCAAAAATTGGTTCATTTGAATAAAATTTCTAGCCCAAACAGACAAATTAATATGTTAAAAAACTCCAGAATTAGCATAATGCTGAGAGGGAAAAACTCTGTTTTTCTTCTTATTGTCTCATTAATCACTTTATCACCTTTCAAAGTTGTCTTGCCAACTCTCAGAGGTCATAACCTTGAGGCTGCAAACTGCATTTTAGAGTAGAAGGAATAAGCAGATTTTACACACGCACAATAAAAATAAAAGGTCTGCTCTTCACTAAATGTTTCCAATGTTATTCTGAACATCTATAATTTTGACAAAATTGACAAGACCATAAAAACTTTAATCCAATTTGTCTTTTGCTTTAAATTCTGAATGTTACGTTTCTTATTAATAGGTCAGTTATTGATCTTTGGCGAAGCTAAAAAAAAACAAAAAAAACCTCAAATGGCAACTTCTGTTTGAGTTTCTCCTCTGCAAGGTTAGGCCTTTGATTTACAATGCACCCTGTCCCTTCCGCCGTACATTCAAATAAGAAGGCTTACTGTTTGTGTGATGTTTTTATTAATGAGGCATGTTTGTCGGCGTGTGTGCGTGTGTGTGTCACTGTTAGACAGCTGATGGGCTTCCTCACAGACAGGGAGAAACTGTGACAGTGACTGAGAGGAACGTCTTTAGGCATGCAGCTCTTTGTCTCCTGTCGGATTCCTGAAATAATTCATTCCCTATATGTCCTGTAGAGGTCCCTGTTGCACTACCTCACTAAACACATCCATGAGATTGCATTTCCTCTTCAAGGCTACTCTGGCAAGGTGATATTTTAGGTTTTTTATTGGGAACAAAGGCACGTTTTAGGCTCAAGGAGATAAAGAAACAATGACTAAAGTTTTAAATGAGTTAACTGACCCAAACCTCTGAATTTCAAATTTGTAAGTGCTGTTGGAGAAAATGGGGTTTCAAGGCTCAAATTTCTGCTAGGGAAGGATATTTATTTTAAAAAGACTTAGTTTCATGATCCTTCTATGCCTACTCAGATATAATAATGTGCTTAGTAGCAGAGCTACTGAGGTTGCCACTAACAATATTTTTTTTACCTATCTAACTGATTGACTTTCAAATTAAGCAATTAAATTACTAGTTAAAAAGTGATTTTATTTTATCTTAAACAATTTTAACTGAAATAAATCACTATTAATATTATCAATGTTATTTATGTACTTAGCCCCAGTATTACAATTTTTTTATATTATAAGACTGATTTAGATAGAAGTGCACATCAATTATTCACTGTATTTCCAATTACATTATTGGGATGAAAAAGCCAACTTACAATAAATAACAAAACAAAGGAAATTTAAAAAAAAATATATGTTAATTAATGGGGATGTAGTTAGAAAATATGGTAACACCTAAAAACAAAAAGAACAGATCAACACAAATACTCTTTTATTTGTTCACAAAAAAAGGTAAAGGTAAAATAGGAACAAGCTTGTTTTGAAAAAAACATGCTTTGTCTTACAATTTTGAAAGCCCTATTTCAGTTTATAAAGCTGCCACCAAGAAACAGAACGCTACATGGAATTATCTACAAGTTTTGCTAATTAGTATTTATGTGACTTCTTCCCTTATTGTTGTTCTCACAATACTTAATGCAAACACTGACCAAGAAGATTACCACTTTTGCAGAGAGTCTGCATTGGTTGTTAGCTAAAAAAACAAAAACAAAACCAAAACATAAAATTACCACACAATGTTGACATGTGCAAATGTTTAAGCCAGATCTTGTGGAGAAGTCCGAGTCATGCAAAGTCTCTGAACCATTTCTGAACTTTTCCCTTGGTGCTTCTGATCCTGTCTAAACTTTCACAGTTTCCCTTCTTGGGCATTTCTTAATGATTTGTTAGACCGTGGAAATTACAAGCAAGAGGTGCTTTGATATCTTTTCACAGCTTTATAGCCTCTACTTCCTTTAGATCCTCAGTTACTTGCTCAAAGCAGCCCGGTTTTTGAGTGTGACCATCAGAAGAAATGGATTTAGCAGGCAAAGAGACTCTTCAGAAAGACCTGATCAGTCAATTATAAATAGTTATTGACATTTTAAGATTTTAATGGATTATTTACTATTTTTTTGTACACTCTGTTTTTATTTAACAAAAGATTGATGTTAAGATTTGCTAAAGTGATTAAACATGCCAGTTTTGAACTTAAAAATCAACAAATACACCAAATACCTTGCTGCAAATCTAACATGTACATAACCCCTTAAGAAAAATGTCGTGACAATGTCAGGTTTTTTTTGTTGTGACAATTGTCTTGACAAAAAATAAATCCTACATGCAGAACTCTTGCAGGATAAATATTTAGGGATATGCAGAATTTGTTCAGCTTCGAGGTGTCTTGGGATTTGACCTTGCTGAGAAAACACTAAGTTTAGCAAAGATGAGGTGGGAAAGTAATATTCACAACTTCCCTCAGGACAAGGAAAGCTCAGAGCCTGCAGGTGTTTGCATGAATGGCTTATGAACTACTAAATATGACCTGGCAATAGCAAGAGTAAAGACATTTGTTGTCACTATATGTTATTCAAAAAGATTTATAATTGTAGCAGAATAAAGTTGTAACCAATAACCCTTTGTGTATGGTAAACATTTTTCAGTCTTCTTTTTCACTTTACAAATGCATACTACAACAGTTTTATATACTTTACGGTTTGAAAGTATAGAATAGGTCTAGCTGAAGTGCTTTTGTAAAGCTTTCTCACACCAAACTGAACAGCATGTATTCTGTTCTGTTTTCCATAATGTCTTCTTGTACAAGTTCTCTGTCATGCTGGATCCCCACGAACCCACTGATAGGTCTAAAATAGGTCTGCCTCCACATGATACACCATGTGGGTGATGAAAGCCCAACTAAGCACACAGGGTGCCAGAATCGCATCTTTTCTAATGCACGAACACGAGATAAGCAGTCATGATCAGGAACAAATCTTCAGGCAGAGCCAAAATTTCATAATTTCTTTTAAATATCTATTAAGTGCAATCATGAATTACAAAAGGGTCCACTGTAGACTTGCTAAAATTTCAGTTTGGCTTACAAAAATTAAAACCAACTGAGTCTTAGAATTTCTTGTGCTTTCTCTGTGACTATTTCCTTATATTCATTTAGAGTTAATGTTTTTATTATTTGATAAGTACAATACATCATAAACATCCCAACTTGATAGACTCTCCGATAAAGATATAAAAAGCACATATCTTTTGTTTTGTATCGCTTCATGGGGCAATGACTGTGAGAGTTCCTCTAGTTTCCTTGAGCCGACATTGTGACTTTTGGCAAGAGACTTCATCTGCCTTGCCTGCTGGTGGTAGGCCGCCATACCATCCGTGTGCGAATGCATGTGTGAATGGGAGACTGAACATAGTGTAAAGTGCTTTGGATTCCTCTACACTAAGAATCTAGTCAGAACATGGGTGTGAGATATCAGCTTATTCTGATACCCTTGAATAAAATCAATTTCAACTAATGCCTTCAAAAGTAACATGATCAGTAGATAAAATTCACATGTGTTTGATATAATCTAAACATACATTAAACCACTCTATGAAGGCATCAAAGGTCTGTTTAGAGAACCTCAGTGAACTTAAGTAACATCCTCATGAAGGTCACGGAAAAAGATGGAGAAATTTAAAGCCCATTAGGTTGTGAAACAGGAACAGTAAGCCGTGAACATGTGGGACATTGGAACGAGTGTGGCAAAACTGCAAACTTTATAAATGGTGATGGTATCCAACTATAAGAGTGAGTTCCCTCAGACTGTATGAGTTTTTAGAGAGGAATAACTTACAAACTACTTGTCCTCTAGCTTTCACATGCTATCCAATGACTGTTTATCATTGAAATGAAATAAAACACATGTGCTGACCTAATTCATAACTTAACATGGAAGACAGTTAGATTAGACATGGAGAAAGGGACTTCAGGGTCAGTGAATGACAGCAGGATGGAGTCGGATTAGAGTGCGGACAAGGGAAGAATCCTGGAAGAAGTTGAGGAAGAGAAGAGTGATTGAGGACATTATGACAGATATGTAAATGATGGAGAAAAGGAATGCTGAGAGTGGATGCTTAGGGTGGTGGAAGAGGAAATGTCTATCTGATGACATGTGCATTAGCATCTTGTCAGTGGCAGAGGGCCATGACATTGAGGGGAAGAGACATAGTGGGATGTGAAGTGGCTGAGTAAACCACTATAAGGTTATTTCTTGTCTCTCACCCTCTGTTTCTTTCATATAGTTTGTCAACTTTCCTTTCCTCATGATGCCCTATTTTCTCTGACTGAAGTTTCTCCTTCTGATGACATCCTCATACTGTTTGTAATGTATTTTTGATGTGGCGTTATCCTCTTTATGACCCCGCTCTTCACAAAAAGGGGAAAATAGCATGGAAACCATGGATTAGTAATTAAATGAATCACTTTTCAGTGGCCAAAACATGGTTTAAAATACCAAAACAAAGGCAAACCTTCAAAAAATGTCTTTTAGTTGAATAAGACTGGCTGCAAACCCATGAGAAGAATGTGAGTGTACAACAAGATATAGATGACCTAAATGTCAGGGTTTCTACATAATATTAAAAGGCCTGGGAAAATATAACATTTTTTTACGTGTTTTCTAGGTATGGATTAGAATAGAAAAGGGAATATTAGTTTTGATTCATCCATCCTTTATAAGTGTACCTAAAGCTGACTATGACATTTAGTTATCTGAGTCTTAAATATGTAGATGTGTTGGAGACTATTGCCCATCAGCCAGACCAGGAGTTACCATGGCAACTGAATGCAGGCTCACAGACAAACTTGCTGACCAAGGAGTGTGATGTATGACGCGACTCTATTAATATGTACCGGACAAGAGAATTTCATTTTGTCATATGTTTTGCATATTTCTGATAAAATAAAAAAATTACTACTTTTTTATTTAAATACTAACTTTTTAGATTGCATAATGTGTTTTTAAAAAATAGAAACTGACACAGTATGCAAGATGGAAATGTTCTCATTTACAATGCTGTCTGTGAACAGTAATATTAGTGCACTAATCCAAGTACGAATGCTGTCTTTTTTGTATTGCATTACTGAATTGCAAATTAAGACTGAACAGTAATAGATATTATATCAGAGCAACCAAAATGTTTGTTGTCTTTTATGTCTGCATGTCGTGTGTTGGGGGCGTCTTAAGCAAATGCCCAGGCAGCATGGCTCAGCCTGTTTTTGTCTGCCCACAAAACAGGCACCATATTGACACACTAATTTAGCGCAGCCATAGTCATGATGATTCATAATGAAATTTGTAATGTATAATATAATTGATTTATCACAGAACCATGCATGTCTTTATTTGCACCACATGCTTTTTTGCGAGTATCAAAAGGAGTAAATGCTGTTGTTTTCTGACTGCAACTAAGGGTATTTTTGTATCACATAGTTGAAACATCAAAGCATCGAAGGTCATTTAGAGAAAAGTTAGAGCACACTCACACACCAAAAGGAAACATATATACCGCTGAGGAGGCAGGCAAACCCCGTGTGGTTATCATGAATGAATTGCATTTATTTCTTTTTTCCCCCATGCTCCTTATTCCCTCCACCACAGCTGGAAAAGCAAATGTCAGTGAGTTGTTAATTGCTGCTGCTCCGTCTCTCAAGCCCATGTGCCCTAAAAAGCACATGAGGATGTCCACTTTGCATGTGTGTGTGTGTGACCTTGAACTTGAGACAATGTAAGGACCGTTTTTCCAACAGATACTACGCTGTAAGGACCTTCTGCTCCTTATAGGGTCCAAAGCCCAGGCAGCGGTGCTGTTCTTGGGTTAAGTGTAAAGTTTAGGACTAAGGTGTGAATTGAGTTTAAGTTACCGTATGTTTAGGGTTAGGTATGTACTGGTAATGGTTTAGGGCAAGGGTCAAGGTTAGGCTATAGAAATGAATGAATGAATGGAAGACAATGCAAAGGCCCTGTGAGGATGGAACAACATGGGGTGTGTAGGTGTGTGTGCGTGATCTGGGCATAAAAGGCAAAGATGACTAAGTGCATGTTTTGTTATGTAACTAATGTCGGTATGATTCAGAGCTCCAATAACACTTTAGACAGTACATTCAGAAATTGTTCAAAAACAGCATATTACTGTGTTTTAAAGGCACGACAAGACATACCTACTGGCCACATAAATAGAAAACAGGCACAACAGTTAAAGGTAAAAAGACTAAAAAAAAATATGACCTTTTGCAGACATGTGACGCTTTGATCCGAACTTGCCATTAAAATATGGCAAATGCGCAAATCAATTTTTTCTTTCTTTTTTTTCACGAATGATGTTAGAACCACAATAAGAAATATTTGACCTGATTAAAAACTAAGAAAGTAAGACAGTAAATAAAAACAAAAAAAGATAAAAGCATTTTCCCAATAAAGGTAATCCAAAAATTTAAGAGTTCAAACATAGGTTCCAGTTTTAAAATTTCACTGCAACAGGCAGGAATGATTCCTTCTACAGCCCAATTTTTATGTTGTGGCCATCTGAATAACCAACAGATTCAACAATCAATCCATTGATCCGTTGGTGATGCAAGGGATGTGAAGAAAAGTTCTACATTGTCCTGATTTTGGACAACATTCTCCTCTCCAGCATCATGTCCAAGGAATGTACTGGCTTTCCTAATGATTTTGTTGACCTTGTTGATGTCCTTGACTCTGAAGCCCTATTTATGATGATAAACATCTTCAGTTCTACTTAAACCCCAGCCAAGTTGGACTCATTGCTGCTTCTTTTAGCTTACATAGTGTTAAGAAAAAGTGATTGATTTTAATGCTTAATACAGTTGGTCTTGCGACATGTGTAAAGGGATGGCCAACGCTCTTGTTTGGAACAGTTTTCTGTTGAGCATGGGGAAGCAGGGCCTTTTTCCTCCCCCGCTGACACACAGAGCAATAAAATTTACAGGCCGATAGGGGTTAGAGACTTCTTGGCGCCTCGGCCCGTATCAGGCGGAGATGAGCGCGAAGTGGTCCGCCCTTTGACTTAGATAAAAAGCAGACACCTTTGCCATAATGAGGGGAGTTTCCAAGTTTTTCTGAGTCCCTGAGGGAGTTTCTAATTGGTCAAAGAACGGAACGCCTTGACTGCATACATTAAATAGGGAAACACCTATTTGGTATAAAATTACGTACACGGAGCACGCCGAGAGAGAGAGCGGCCGCTATTTTTTGCCTTTTTGTATTTGTTTTGTGTTTGTCTGTCTTCCCCCTTGTGTGTCTTTATTTTTATGAGAAAATGCATATCTCTGTTCCTCTGCAGCTTTGTTGTTCATTGCTTTGTATGAATTAAACTCTGTGATCTGTGACGTCAACACGCTTTGTTGTTGTTTCGTTTTAGCAGCACGCCGTCGCTGCACGTCGCCCACGGAGAACGTCACTCGCCGGTCCCGGGCAAAATTAAAAGAGGAAGAAGGAGCCAAACGTTTTGTCCAAAGCTAGCATTAAATGATCCTCTTTTTAATAATAGCCAAGATCTGTTCCTACAATCAGCCAGGGAAGGAAACAAGGTAATCCTACCCATTGCATAGTCCAGGACTTGTCCTACACATTACATAGGAAAATTATGAGCCCGTGTACTGTATAGGACAAAACAGACAGATAGGCAATGGGTCGCACACTGTAATAGGCAAACTTGAGAAGTCCGAGTCTGAATACATACTTATTTTTTCTTCTCACTTATTTGTTCTGCTGTTGTTTACAACTTTGTGACTGCAACAATGTATCCCTCTCGTCATTGTAGAAGTGTCATCCTCCACTGTTTACCTATGTGTGAGTGACAGTAAGTAAGGCTTGATGCGTTTCAGTCTCAGCTAAGTTTAAAAGCAAAAGGTGACAGCACCCAGCCCAGTATGAAGCTTGACACACATTCTGACAAATATTGCTCCCAAAATCCTTCCAAAGGTTCAAGACTCAGCGAGAGTAGAGCAGTATAAAAAAAGATAAGATGGCTTTTGGGGTAATGTTGTATGTGAAATCTTTGCTTCTGCCTTGGAATGCAGGATGAGGAGAGAGAAGTAAGCATAACAGAGACAAAGAGAGACAGAAAACAAATCGAGGCAAACGCAGGGAGACAAGGTACAGGCAAAGAGTGAGCATGAAAGAGGATCTGTCTCTACACCCTTATCCACAAGAGAGAGTGATAGCAAAAGACAGGGAGATGGAGGAAAAAGAGGCCAAAAGTGGAAGCAATGTTCTTCCTCTAGGTTAAGTGGTAAGCTTATCTATGGTTACTCCTCAGACTCTGAGCCTGAAGGAGAGCATTTTTCATCAGCTTGTCCCACTGACTGGGTGGAACAGATGAAACCGATCCTGTTTGTTGAGGGAATGCTAACTTCATGTCGCTGCTTCTTGTTCTGCTTTCTCCGGGTTTCTGTTTTGTCGAAACAGAGATAATGGGAACTTTGCCCCCTCTGGTACTGTCCCATTTTCATATTCCCAATTTGCTCATCAGCATGTGTGTGTATCCTTTTCCATGCATGTGAGTCAGCAATCTGATTTATAACATATTTGGGGAAAATACATTTCAAAATAGAGGATTAGAGTTTATAGAAAGTAGTAACTGAAATTGAATGGAAAAAAACTTCATCCTGATAATCAGTTAAAGAAAACTAAGAAACAAAATACACAGAAAAGGGTGTGCTGTGGTGGCGCACACATATATGGAGGCCTTGGTCCTTGACGCGGCCGACACAGGTTCGATTCCCGGCCTGGCGACCTTTGCCGCATGTCTTTCCCTTCTCTCATTACCCACTTTCCTGTCAATTAACTATCAAATAAAGGCCACTAGAGCCAACAAAACCTTAAAAAAATAAACTGCAAAATGTGAAATCCTCACACAAAAATTGTGAAGGTTAAATCCAAGATTATGATAATTGTGGAAAACAATGAATGTCAGTAATTATTGTTGTCATGCCTTTATGAATGATTTGTTCTTGACCCTTGTTTGCTGATATATCTTTGTCAACTCTGTTATTCGTAGATACACACTTCTTTTTTGGGTGATACCTGTTCAGTTGTCAAGTTTCAGATGATCACATGATTGTCAGTGCATTTAGGCGAGTGTGGTGAAGACAACTTAAGTTCAAACCAAGCAGCAGAATGAGAAGAATTGAAGGTCTTTGAAAATGACATCACCAAATGAATTTGTCTGAAAAACTGCTGAACTACTTAGATTTTTCACACACAACCACATCTTCGGTTTACAGAAAACTATATCCAAGGAGCAGCAGATGTGTGGATAGAAATGGCTTATTAGTATCATAAGTTTTAAACAATGGGCAGATGTAATTGAGATTATACAAAAGCAACAGTTGCTTAAATAACCACTTGCTACAACCATTGTATGAAGACTGCCCTCTCTGAATGCACACATTTCAGAGAGGTGAAGTAGATGAACACAGAATTAGATGAAGCACAACGCTATAACAGGTGCCTCTCCTATCAGCTAGGAACAGGAGCCTAAGGCTAAAATCTGCACAGGCTCACCAAAATTATATAGTAACAGCTTGGAAAATGTTGCCTGGTTTGATGAGATTCAAGTTTATTTGCCATTTTCTGATGATAGTGTTTGAATATTGCATAAGCACCATGAAAGCATGAATCCTCCCATCCCTGTTTCTAGCTGACTGTGAGTGACAGTGTATTAGAGTAGGATCTTTTTTTCAATAATAACAACACAGCCTCATTGAAAATGTGCAGTATGTCAAAATATTTATGACCACAGTGAACCTGTATTCTGATGGCAAGATTCAGAAAGCACTGGATCAAGAATTTCCATACGTTTTTTAGTATTACAATAAGGTTCCTGTAATCTAGGATCAGGAATCTCTACTGTCACAAAATATTAATCTGAATGTGCAACCATCAAGTCCTTAAGATTAGGTAATTCCTGAGGGAATTACAATGTAGCTTCTTGTTACATATACATAAGACAATTCTAGTAATTGTGTGATGATATGAAGCAAAACCTCTGATAAATATTTTAACTCAACTGTACTCTATTTAGATTTAAAGAAATTCTGAAAGCAAACGTCAGTCCAAATCTGTATTGACAAGGTGTAAAAAAAAACCTGACTCGTGAGTCTGAAGTTTATTCATATTTTCAGAATTTCCTTTATTTATTTATTTTTTGATGTCATGAACATATGTCAACTACTGACTGCAAGAGGAAAATATTTTGGAGTTTTAGAGAGATGTTTAAAGATCAAGCCCATGAGCTTGTTCATTGTTGTAATGCAAGACACAGCAACAGTGATGCAAGATCAACAGCAAAATGCTGAAGATAATGTCAAAGTGTTGTAGTGATTGCTGAGTGCTTTGAAATGGTAGATCTGACAACCATTATGAGCACAATAGGTGACTGATGACAATAATGGATGAGTAAACACCGCTGTAACACATTTTACGTCTGGACAGCAACATGTTAATACCCATTAAACTGCTATCAATTTAATGGGTGAATTTTCCTTTCAAAAAAGAACTTAGTCTTTGGCTTAATAAGATAAAAGTTATATTTCAGTGTAATGATTTACTGAGGCCACTAGCACAGTCATTAAAAAGCAGCACAGACAGAGCCTTGTCAACAAACACAATTGTGTGAAATTTCCCTCCCAACCAAGGTGAAATTGGATATTAGCTATTGTTATTCCCCACAGGCTATTTCTGGTCACTCAGTGGGTGCTGTCACCAGGTGTGCCCGGATGAGCAGTGGCCTGCCAAGGAAAATGTGAAAAGCACCCAGTTAGCATTTGGAAGCTGTCGTGGCTTAAATGCTTCAGTTAGCTCACTGTCTTCTCTCTTGTCTGTTTTTCACCACTAAAACCATCATTTGACTGCTTAGAAATTGGGAAGCCTCATCTTTACCTGCTGCCTGAATGCATGACGCAAACAAAAAAGCTAGAAAGATCCAATATTAGGAAGGATACTTACCAAATCATCCAATTTTTTGTTGCTATTTGAATGGGTTTTGTTTCTCAAAATCTGTTCAAAATAAAAATACCACTTTGAAATCTCACCAAGCTGTAATTAATTCACAGACTCACAACTTTTCCAAGAATCCACTTGCCACCTGGAAACCCACAGCAGTCCTACTGTGTTTGAGTAGATGTTTGTGCTTGTGTGGCTGTACTTATTGTCCACATCATTAGAATCAAAGCACATGTTTGCTTGGTTCTGACAATATTTGTAGAGATCCTGTGTGTGCACACAATGGTGTCCTCACTGACCCTCAAGAGGACGAGACTAAATTTGCAACAAGCATAACTGATGAATGCATTTCTATATCCTTGTCAATTATGTTCAAACTTCTTAAATTGATGTGTTTGTATTTGTGCTCATGTGCTTGTAGTTTCACCATAACATTGTATTTCAAGTTGTCCTTCAGTAATGCCAATAACATCCAAAGTCATTGTGGCATATTACTTTTTATTTTAAAAACCTGACAGGGCAATCAATGATACAAGTTTTTGAAGAAAACAATCAAATAGAAATCATTTTATTTAGTTAGTACTATTTTGTACATTCCAGTAAATCACTTCTGTCTTACTATATTATAAAAAAAATAGTAAGTAGGTATGATCTGATTAGCAAATCTTGTTCCTGACCTTGTCACTTAGAATTAGCCATTTTGCTTTCACCAAGTTCAAGATTAATACATCATAAAAAAAATCCCATGTATGATCATGACAACTTTACCTTTATAGATCTGTAAAATAAGACACTGACTTACCACTGACAGTAAGGATGCAACAGAATCTGTTTTTCTTTTGCTGCTTCATGTGGAGCAGATTAGTGAAATGGTATGCTAATGCTAAAACTTTGAGTTGGTATAGTTTGTTAATAATTTTGGTTTCAACATATGAATGATTTATATGGTTCTAGCAGCAGCCAGCATGGTCTCTTTTTCCCAGTGAATGCCATTGTCAAATGGAGACTTGCAAGCTACATTCACACAGCAAATCTTAATCTTCCAATTTTTTGCTAAAATTCGATTTTATTTCTTGGTCATTCATCCTAATTAACTGTGATCACAATTAGACTTGTGTGTGAATGGTTATTGACCCCAAAGTGACCCGCATGTGCAGAAGAAGAGCATAGACATCAAACAATTGTTTATGGGAGTAATAATAGATGCCACCATCTAGGAATCGATTTTAACGTTAATTCAGAAATGGCAGAACTAGTAGCAACATCCTTTTGAGGTGCATTGACTGCAACTTCTGTACATCTCCAAATCCACATCTAGATGTGCATTTAGAGTCAAGAGTGGTGGGACTGCGATGTGCTTCACTGACATGTGCTTCTTTCATAATTTCAGAACATTGAGGACGACCTTTAATTTAATCTATCAGTGCCTCTCGTTAAGACTCTCTCAACCAGAACACTTTCTCTGATGACGTAAAAGTCAGACGTAAAATGTGACATGACCATTCATTCATTTGTCACATTTCGATGTGTCATTCAGGAACACTATTTTCATTTCATTTTGCATTCCATTAGATTTTATTTATAAATACACTCTAAAAGCAACCACAGCTGACACAAAATGATGAACACTCCCTAAAAGAACACTTTTTTAGATTATAACTGCTTATGATATAAAAACATGTCAAAGAGTCAAAAAGTAAGTAAATAAAAAAGTTAGTGTTTAAGTGAATTAATGATTAAATAAATATTGGCTATGGATATTATTATGAGTTGTTTGAGCTTAAAAAATCAAATATATATGAAATATAAAAATGTGCAATGCCTGTATAGAATATAATGAATGAGTTTATTTGGTAATGCTAATAGATGTAATGGCAGAATTTTCTACTATGCAAATCACTGAATTTAAGAGGCAGCAGTTGTGTTTCACCTGACAGTTGAAACAAAATCTCAATAACCTGCACAGATGAACATAATGTGAATGTGAATTTATGCAAACATTTATATGCACTTATGCTGTTAGTGTTGTGCTGGATGAAAAGTTTTAGCAGTTTTCCAGAGCCCTGAATGATGTTTTTTTTTTAAATTTTAAAGATTTTTAGCAGAACTCGCCAGTTACAGATTCTGGCACCAAGATCATTACATCAGTAGTTCAATCAGTGTTGCAGTTTGGTTTTTTTTTTTACAAAAACTCACATCACATTCAACCTCTAATAGTCTTGCTTAAATAGATGCAGACAATAACACTGAACAGTGTATTTCTAAATAATGCTATACAATCAAGCACTTTTTTTACATATTAAAATCTATTTTACATAGACAATTTACATCACACTACAAACTTTTAAATATACAAAAACTAAGTCATATAAAACTAATTCTTCAGTCCACTTCCACTCTCATCTCGAGTCCAATTGTCTGCACCAATGAGGTGGATGATTAGAGAATTAGGCTGTCATGTGTGCACCCCATGAATCCTGGCTTCTGGAAGTTGACCTCAAAGAGAGACTGGTTAGTGGTCATCAAACTAAAAGCATTACAAAACCACAAAATTTACCATGTTTGTGTGGACCCTTTTTAAAGTTTCCCAAAATTTTGCCAAATACTCTTTCTTGCTTTAAGGTCGAATTACAATAAGGCATTTAGTGAGAAGGGGAAAAAAAGTTTTGTTATGGATCTTGCCTCCCTTGATTTGCAGCTAAGCTGACCACAACATTTTTTTAAGAAGAAAAGTCAATGTAAAAAAAACAGTGGGTTTTTTTGTGGCAGACCTAGCTGCTAGAAAACAGAGATTAAACAGAAAAAGCAGCTGGACCTGTAATTTCTTTAATTATTTAATCCATCTTTTTTTGTGTACAAAATGGAACCAGGTAAAAAAAAATCAAAAAGGATTGTTTCTTTAAATATTAGCCAGTCAAAGAGGAAATGGGTAGAAACATGACACAGCTGGAGGCACACTACGCATGAGGACCTGCTTAAATCTGCTCTTGAGATGTGAAGACTGCTCTTGGCTCCCTTGGGTACTTTTACAGCCTTCATTCTGTCAAAAGATGGCACTAGTACCACACCTGGTATTTTGTTAAACAATAAGAAGGAAGAAAAGGTAGAGGGAAAAAAGAGAGACAGATAATGGAGAAGCTCAGCCATTGAAAATACTAAGATAAAGTATGCAAGTGTATAAAGGATAAAAAAGCTGAATTAAAATTGCACATAGTAAGAAAAAAGGAAAGAGGTGAGTTGCATAACAGCCTGATCTTGCTAGCAGTATAATTTATTTAGCACAGCAGATTGGGCCTAAATCTGGACCTGTTTTTCATGCAGGAACTAATCAGTGACTGCTCATGGGGAAAGAGTGATCATTTTAAGGCGCTGCTCTCCTTGGACTCAACCTAAAAATCAGATGTGACTCCTACTCCTGTGAGCCACAGCAGTAGTGTAAAGAAGCACAGTTCTTCACGCCATAAGTGCTTGTCACAGTCACTTAGTATGCTATTGTTGCAGGACAGTAAGTGGAAGAGGAGAAGATGCTCATTCTGACAGATGGAGTCCCTGATTGCTTTCGCTTATCATATTTGATAGACTGACAACCTCTAGAATACCAAAAACATGCAAATACACAAGCGTTCAGTTCAATTTGACTTTCAAGCAAGTTTATTCTTCAGTTTCTTTAAAGAAAGTTCTATTCTACAACAAAACACATGCATGTTGATATCTTCATTTTTGACACAAAATATTAAAAGTGATGAGTGTGCATTATTACTTTCAGAAAAAGAAAAAAAAGCACATCAGATCCACAAACATATGCACAATGTTTGACAAGAAAGTTGGTGAGTGTTTTTTGAGTCACTCAATTGTCTTTCTGTCTCCTTAATTCAAGCATTCCTGATGAAAAGATGTGGTCAAGTTGTAGCTTTAAAGACAAGTGTTCTTATCTCAAACTATTTTTATTTAAAGACTGTCAATGCTGAATTTAGGGGTTTTCAGTGGTGAACAGAGCAGCTTATTTCTTCTAAAACTGTCATGGCTCAATCATTTTAAGATCCCTCACTGTCTGGCGCCTCCTAATTGACTGCCTTCCTAATTGTTGGTGAAACAGCTTCCGGTTGGGAACAAACCATATTCTATCTTCTATATACAATCAATTAGTATCTTTGCTTCTAAAAAAAACCAAAAACAAAACAAACAAAAAAACTTAACCTTAGCCTTCAACTATACCAACAGGAGCTAAAAATAACTATATTTTCCTGCATTATACATACAACTGGTCTCAAACAATTCTCTGAAGTACATATCATTGTTACCTTAAATATCTGAAACTGTTCTTCCACCCAGAAGTCAAGAAAATCCTGTAACTTCATTGTCTAGCCTAAGGGGCCCCTTTAATTCACTACCCAACTTGTTTTAATAGCCCACATCCAAAATGTTGTTTTCTAGCTGCAGCTTGCTCTGTTCTGATTCAGACACTGAAGATGTGAGTCATCTGCTTTTTTTTTGCATGCCACTACCAGACTTTCAAAAGTTATTTTTAAAGTTTATTGATAAGAAGTCAACAAACACATTATCCACCATTAACAGTTTCAAAGTTTGAGGGCTTTAGCTTCTGGGGATCATTTGACTGGTGTCCCTGCAGAAACAACATGATCAGAATACACTGTTGTTTAAATGAAAGAGAGAGAGAGATTAAATGGTATCTCTGTCTGTTGTCATTATAATAATAATAATAATGACAATTTAATGACTGTGATAATGATGATCTAATTTGATGACACATTTTTTTGTGCCTTAGAGACATATCTTTTTTTCATTTCTTGTCTCCAAGGTCTTCTTGGCACTGTATTGAAGAAGAACAACCTTTCAAGCAGTATTCCTCAAACTTTAGTTTTGACTTTTCTCTTATGACTGTTTTCCTTCAACTTGCCTAACTTGTTCTTCTTTTACATAGTTTAAGTGAAGAAAGAGGAGTGCACACTACTATAGTCAGAAAGCAGTGAGTTCTCCACTACCTCAGCCACAACCCCAAATTTGATGCATCTTAGACATTTATAGAAACATTTCATATTACCACAGATTCAAATGCGGGTAATGGGTTCCAGGGGCTCGGTCTGGTCCTTTTCGCTTACATGCCAGCGACTGAGTTGTCGGCATTGACTGGAGATGGTAACAAGAAAGTTGCTCAAAAGGGTAGATTTGTGCAGGGACACTCATAGCTCTCTTAACCTACTTCTTCTTCCTGTCACACCCCAATCTGTGTCTCCTTTCCTGGAGGTTCGATTCAAATCAATGGTCTTTGATATAATAATTTGCTGGTTTCTGACAGAAAACAAACAGTTTATAGATTCATATCAAGATAGAACACATGTCTTTTTGTATCACATCAACAGCTTTCTTAAACCTTGTTTTATAGAAATCAGATAATTTTTGTTCCAGGTACCTGCTCATTACCCATTGGAGCAATATGGTTTTGTGAACGTGACTCAGTGAATAGTAATGGTGCCTGCAGGTGACCGTCATTAGAAACAGAAAGTAATAGGTGCTGTGCAATCCAGTGGTATACCCCCCTTTTTCCCACCCAGCAAAAAAACAGAACCCCAAAGTTTTGAGTTTGTTACATGGCCATCTTGCCTACATTTAATCTTTGAATTTGCTTTTAACTTGTCCATTTGTCTTGTCTTCCTTTCTGCTATTCAGATACGTCTCATCAAAAATAATAAGGCCAGTGAAATACAACTTCTTTTTCTTTGCTCTACTGTCATTCATTCTTTATTTCTTTTCTTTTTGTACTGCATGGCTTTTTCTCTCTTCTTTTCTCCCTAGATTTTTCTTAACCTTGTTATATAATTTTTCTCCAAAATTCATCCTTCTTAATGAGATCTCACCAAAATAACTGGCTGTTGCAGTGTCTGACATTCAACCCAGATTTTCTCAGTCTTTCATTTCAACTATGTATTTTTGATAATATATTCAGTAACAATACAGTAATTTACAGGTGGAATATTACTGTAAAATGTGGGTCACTACAAGGCATAAAAATGGCACAAGTTATCTAAGAATATCCATCCATCCATCCATTTTCTGTTCACCCTTTGTCCCTAATGGTCAAACCAATATCAGAGATTTCAAATACATGTATTGTGCATGTTGATGTCTCATATCTCTTGCAGTTGGGTTACCACTGCTGAATGGCAAATTAAGAGTTCAAAAACACAACAAACTGACAAAGAAATGGCAAAAAAATAAGGTCTAACATTAGAACTTTAGTCTTGTTTAAGCAGAAAAGTTATGTAGTTACTTAATAACTTAGTTACTTAATAAAGTGGAGTTGAAGAGAAAAGCAAATACAAATTTGGAGATAGTACTGAGGCTTGCTTTTGATCAACTTATGAGGATGGGTAGAAAGGCAGAACTGTTAGTGGTATGAAAAATAAATGGCCTGGTTATGTCCTCACGTTGTTGATTAATTATTGTTCTCTCGTTCATAATATTTCTGCAAAGTTCACCACATGCTTGAATTCCCAAACTACTGCACAATTATGTAACAACCAGCATAATTGCTTATATTAAGTGGGGCTTTTGCTTTGACAATTACCAGATGAAAATCTGATTTTAATGACTAATTGATGCCTGCCAGTGCAGAGACATATACTTGATTACCTAGGACATTTTTGCTTTTGTTTTTTTAAGTATATATCTGAACACACAAATGACATTTTAAAAAGTACTGACTTTTGTTTTGGAGATAAAAGACTCAGTGTATTTGTAAACATATGCTGTCTTTCCTCAGTTCTTCTTTTGCCTCTGTCATATCCTCAATGTCTTTAAGGGGGTCATGATCGATGTGCGAATCTACCAGACCATAACAAGGTTAGGAACTCTGCCCTGTGAATATTTGTGTGTAGGTGTGTAATAAACCCAGCTCTTGATTTCAGGGTGTGCACTCCTTCACAAGTAGGATGCACATGTACTCTGCAGGAAGGAATTTATCTGAAGTCAACCTGACTGTGAAGGACGCATGTTGAAGAGTGTTTATTTTTTTCTGTGTATATTCCTGTTTGTGACTGTGTGTGTACAGAGTGTTTGTAACTGTCAAGATAATGATTCCACCACTCAGTTTCTTGCTGCTCTAGCAGTGAACTGAATCAATAACTATGACAAACCTTGAGTCCATTTTTGTCTTGCTGTGTGCGCACACATACACACACAACACTCAAAGCTACCATACTTGTGCTCTCTGTGTTTGAAGCTGGCATATTGATTGTTCTGCTATTGAAACTCCTATAAGGAGTTTGCCATAGATTTTAGTACATTGCTTCCACCTCTGACAGCTTAAAATGCTGCAGGCTTTTGTTTCCGCTAGCTGAGGGGAACATTCACTAAAAGGAAGCACACACATGTACTACCCTAATGTACATTTGCATTTTGCTGTATTTAGTTGTTTCCCAGGTCTTCACGTTGCAGTTCTTTGTGTTTTTATTTAGAGACTTTATTCTGTTTTGCACCATGCAAAGAGAAAAGTTACTGATTGTTACCCTATTTCCATATTTTTCTTTGATAAAACTGCTCCTCATAACACAAAGAGGACTGAAAACAGAGTGGCAATGATAAAATATCGAAGGATCACTTATCATATTTAATGTGAAAGTCACTCTGGTCTCTGTCAGGTCTGTCCCGGCTGAGTAAACCCACTAGCGAAGGATGAACTTGCTTTGGGTTCTGGCTGTCTGAGCATTCCTGCATTTGCCACTTTGCTTGAGTTAACTTCTCCATCTTACTGACAGAGCTGGATGGGAGTCAAATAACATGTGCACTTTGTTTACAGCCAAAGTCACACATCTGCCATGTAGAATATGTAGTCAAGTTACTGAAGGTTAATCTTATAATTACTCAGTTGTTGTGTATGTAAAACAAAGCAGTGTGAGCACATAGTTTAGGCTCATAGTTCACTAAGTTAATCATTTCATTGTCCAAAATAAAATATATGTGTAAAATGAGCAAAAGATAATCCAATGCAGTTGACGACACAGGTGAAATTTGCCAGTGACCATGTATTTCCTGACTTGCAAAAGCAATTTTAGCACAGTCTTTAATTTGATTCTGAGATCATACAATGAAAACTGCAAGCTGCCCAGTGAGGAGAAGAAAGATAACAGGTAACCTATCCAGGGGTCTAAGTCACGTTCAATGGGAAATTCATTCTGCCTGTTGGAACCAACACAAGCAACACAGGCACATCATAGAGCCTGATGTTCCTGTTTAAACTTTAGGTTAAACATTTAAACTAAACTTAATCATGTTGATAGAAAAAGTTCTAACAATGTCCTTTATCTGTCACACCAATAAGCTGCACCTTTGTTTAAAGATCTTATTTAAATCAATAA
Source organism: Xiphophorus hellerii (assembly GCF_003331165.1). Classification (NCBI taxonomy): domain Eukaryota; kingdom Metazoa; phylum Chordata; class Actinopteri; order Cyprinodontiformes; family Poeciliidae; genus Xiphophorus; species Xiphophorus hellerii. Next base: position 17,646,945 of record NC_045689.1, on the reverse strand, counting down.
AAACTATCCTCTATCTAAAGCCACAAGAAATGACAGGTTAGTGGACCTGATTCAAAAGCATGTTTTAAAATTACATATGTTTTGATAGGCTGATGTTGCTGCAGTAATGGTTCTTATATCCTATATTTATCCATTTTCTGGCCCCTAATTTGTGAAAATTACTTTCCACAGTTTGTAAATTAGCTTTGTCTTTCTTATTCTCGAGTTTTTGAGGTGCTAAAGCTAAATAATAATTATCGAAATGATAAGGTAAAAGTTACTGCAGAGAATTTTCCATGGCACATATTCCATACAATGTTTAGTGGGTAAGGACAATAGTTCAAGTGTTTGAACCCATCTCACAAAAATTGTAGCTTAACTCAGCTGTCTGGTATAACATCCAAAACTAGATCTCACTTTTAGTGTGAGCCAGGTATTTGTGGGCTTGAGCAGAGAAAGCTACATTTATATGAAAGGGATATCATGAACCAATCGAAAACAATAAATAAAGACATCATGATCTCAGACACCCTTCCTTTTAGTAACAAGTTACCATGGAGATAGTGTCTGAAATTGTGATGCAATACAATATACTGATAATGACAGGCAAAAAGGGAGATGACACTGATTTTGAGGTAATAAATTCCCCCAATTTTTTTTCTAGAATTTGTAATTATTAATCATTTTTTCTTTAACCATCTTGCAGGTTTTTTTTCTTTTTTGGAGATTTTGTGGTATCCAGCTTTACAGAAATGTTACCTGTCATGGTAACAAGTTCTTCACTAATATGTTGAAGGACACTTCAGCAGGGAAAATGCTTAGTGGCACAGAACAGAGCAGCAGCACATCAGGATCAGTGGCGCAAAAAGTGGGTATGCACTGTATGCAACGCATAGGGGCGCTGCACTAGAGAGGGCGCCAAAAAGGGACTTTTTTTTTTTTCTAGTAGGAATATTCTGTATTTAATGGTTGTTTACGAATGTATGAAATGATCAATAACAGAGGGACGGCACTGATTAAGGGCCCTCTGCTCCTTCACCTCCCCTCCCACACAGGTCGTTTGGGCATGTGCCCCTTCGAGAACGAGCTCAGGCTAGTTCTTTTCTTTATTTTAAATTTTAATCGTCTTATCTAGTGCACTTGACCAGGTAAAGATGGAGCAATAGGGGGAAAAAAGCTATCAGTGGTACAATAAAACAGAAAATGGAAGAGGAAGGGGGATAAAGATGTTGGAGGGACGAAGAAAAGCTTTTCAAAATGACTGAAAGACACTAACATTACTTACCTATAGGTTATGTATATATTTATACACACACACACACACACACTATATATATATATATATATATATATATATATATATATATATATATATACTGTATATACATACACACACAATTGCAACCAATATAGAGTTGTTTGCAATTTTAGAATCAGAGATAAAGATTATAACAGATGAACATGGATGTTGGACTGAATGGGGGAAGCCGGAGCACCCAGAGGGAACCCATGCATACACAGAGACACTGTGCCACCGTGCAGCCCTTACTTTTTTAGAAATAACTACTACTAATACTACAATTAAAACTAAACAATATTTAACTAATAATAACTAATAAAAAGGAGCAAATACAAACTAATCAAAACCACTTGAACTAGACAAACAAGTCACTACTAAATAAAGCTAGATTATAATAACAAACCCAAACTAACTATGGAGGCCCAGACTTCTCACCCAGCCCCCAACTCTCTGATAAATTAAAATCACAGAGCCCCATGTTAAAGTTCACTGTGGCTGTTTTCCTCTCTATTTTTATGCTGCCACAGACATGACAGAATGACAGCTTTTTAAAATCTCCTCCACAGTGAAATCTTTTCTACTGGGCTACTCTCTTCTTCAGAGTTGTTGTCCTGCTCAGAACTGGACAACTACTTTTGGTGTTTCTGATCCCTGAGGGGAAACAATTTTTATTTCATCCATGCCTCCAGAAAATCTTACATTGGTGACTGTTTGAGGCTCAGGGACGGTTTCCATTTGTGACTTCCTACTTCCTGATTCTTCAGATTGTAAGTCTTCTCCTTCCTGGCTGGATTTCTCTTTGGTTGTAGAGTCTTTTTCTGCTTCACTAAATTTCTGTGTTTTTTTCCTCCTGATTGCTCAGCACTTCAGAGGAAGCTGCAAGTTGTGTCTCCTTTTGCTCAAACACTGTCTGGAGGTTCTCTGTTTTTATTTCTAAAACAGTTTGTGGTGCCGGAGTCTTGGGTTCTTTACCAGAGTTTTGAGTTTCAGAAGTGTCCATCTTGATTTGGTTTATGAGAGCTTCCAGTTCAGCGGCAGCTTTCAATGCTGCCGTTCCCCTTTTCTCATATTCAGATTTCCTAGATAGCTCTTTCTCCACTTTCTGATCCTCATCTTGTTGAGTTTCAGACGTCTTCTCTTCTTCAGTGGTCTGGTGTAATTCAGAGAATTTTTAGGTCCTTGGTTCTGATGCTGCTGCCCCAACAGGTGATGGCTGAAGAGATGACGCTCTCAACAACAGACTTATAGAAGATCTGCAGCAGGTTTAGCTTCTTCACAAAGTCTAGTCTGATTGTCTATTCACAATCGCCAAGAGAAAACACTTTGATTTTAAAAAGGGCTATAAATCTCCATAAGGCTTGAAGTTGAGAAGTCGTTTGAAGAAAATTTAAGCACGTATTGCTAAATGCTTAATTTCCCATACGATTATATGATTTTAAACAAACAAAAAAAATATCAGGTTCTAGTTTTTTTGTTTGGTTGTTTATTTGGTTATTTTTTGCTATCTGGTGTTTATAACCAATATGAATCACCTTAAACCTGTTGCTAGGCAACATTCAAACAGGGCATCCATTTCTTGGGTTCTTTTGGGTTTACTTCTGTTCTGTGTGTGTTCTCTCTGATGTTTCTCAGTGTTTAGGCTCGATACTCTCACCCAGCTCATCCACATCCATCAGACTCACTGGTTTTTGGAAACTCATCAAAACATACCTTCGTTCAAATATGAGCAATGATCGCTTGTCCCAGTTAGCAGTGATCTCTACTGAAAACAGTGTGGCACGGTCCATTTCATTTGATGCTATACTTGACAAATGGGCAAGTGCAAAGTCACGGAATGTAACAGTCTAAATGTCATAAATGTTAAAACTCTGACATGGAGTGCAGGCTGTTAAGATTTCATATTTCCGCTACAGAAAATGTTGAGCACTGAGTGCCACTACTGTTATATTTTTGTACTTTATTAAATTTCTTATTTGCTTATGATTGAAATGATCACCTAATATAATATGTGACATTAAAAAAAATCCATAATATGACTACTGTATTTTGTAAGTGCATGACTAAGGGAGGAAAGCTATACGAGACGGGTAGTGGCGAGGGGGCGATGATGTGTTTGCATCCACCTCAAAAATATGTAGTTGCGCCCCTGATCAGAATCATTTAAAGGTTAAAGGTCTTAAGGTTAAAGGTCTTTCAATACATTGGAGCACCATCCCCACTCACATTCAAAACAGGACATAAATACCATCACCATGCATCTATTCCCTTAAATTAATGAGTTATTACTCTTGCTTGTATTACAACAATGATAAAATTATGATTCTATGCAGGTCAAGCTGCAATCAAAGTGGACATCCATCTATTACATAATAAATTAATTAAAAATATATATACATATAAAAATAATTATTATTGGATATTATGATAGAAATATATTAACATTTGTAACACTTATGATTTTTCCTAAGCTTGTGTTCAAACCATGCGTTCATTGTTGCTCTACCTATTCAGAGAGAGAGAACATTCCTTAAGCAGTGACGTGTTCTCTGGTGTGTAAGAGACTGAAGTACACACAAGAAGTAATGAAGAATCTGAGTGTAGAATAGTTTTATTACTTCTCTTAAAATATGTGTTGGTTGTTCAACACCAACACATATTTACTATGTAATTATATTAGTTCCTTGACAAAGACCATAGAGTGAATATTAGCAGGAGTGTGTGTGACGAGAACTTTTTTTTTTTTTTTACCCCTCCAGGGGGTCTTTTTTTTTTTTTGTGGGCTCTAGTGTCCCTTATATGACAGTAGGCTGACAGGAAACGGGGAAGGAGAGGGGGGAAGACATGCAGCAAATATCGTCGGGTCCGGGAGTCGAACCCGCGACGGCCGCGTCGAGGACTCAAGGCCTCCAAATATGGGTCGCGCTAACCACTACGCCACCGCGGCACGCCCGTGACGAGAAAATTTTGACTAAAAGTTATAAGCTAATCTTGACTCCAACGGGGCCGGGGCAGACACCCTGGTGCAGGAAAGTTGCTGCAGAGGCATACAAGACGTTAAAGTTTGTCAAGCTCATGAATAACATTCATGGAGTGCTTTGCATGGCTCATATTGTTTCATGAATTCAGATTGCATCACAGCAGGAAGAGTTCATGCTTGGCGTCAGTTCATTCTGCATGGTTCTTTGCCTGTCAATGATGAGCTGCGCTTCCTTGTGTCTGTTTGACATGTAGATCTGAAACAGAAATTCAAATTTCTATTTGGATAAGAATGAATAATCTGACCTCTGCCTGGTAATCAGAGATGTGTCCTGGTTCCCAGGAGTGCACTATTGCAGAGTGTGCTGCAAAAGACTGTTGGGGAATATATATATTATTTTCTTGTGCCTTTTTAACATGGATTTAAATTGTTTTTCTCCACATTGTTTTGTGATTGATTACACAGTATGAATCACAATGTAGAACTGACAAGTAAAGCAAGTGGGAAGTGTGCATGAGAAAGTTATTCCTTTAATTTGGAGTCATGTAAAATGCAGAAGCATTTATGTGTGTAACATGTGTCACAACATCAGGGCATACACTTCTCAGCAGATCTTTATCGCTATTTGAGGTAATTAGATCTTGGGATATTATGTTATGGTGGGTATGTTGCGTGCAATATTTTTTTCTATTCTCCAGTATGAACCATATGAATTATGTCAATCTGTTTTGTGTTATGTGTATTGCTTAAAAAATATTTTCTTAAATATGACAAATCTTTATTAGCTTAATCTCTCAATGTTTTTCGTAAAGTTATCGTGCAACAATTGTGAAAAGTTAATCCATTAATTAAGAATGTGTGTCAATTAGCATTGATTGAGTGATAATCCCTTTTTCCATTACTTTTTGCATTTTGTGGCATTTAAAAAGCAATGTCCTGAAATATGAGTCAAAGTAAAACATTTGGCCTTGATGTTGGTAGGTCTGTTCTTGGTCTTGGAAGAACCGGTCTTGACTCAATCCCAGATCTCCACTGACACGGGTAGGGAAAGTAAAACATATTCACACAATTTTCTAGTTTTGGTTTGCGTATCATGATATCCAAATGTCTCCCATGGCTGGATCTAAATCTAAAACAGACCTGTCAACTCCTCAGTAGTGTGTAATGAAATATTAAAATAACTGATGACAACTTAAATTTTCAAAACAAATCAGCTTAGAATTTGTCCAGATATTAAACTAGTTACGTAAGTCCAAGATTTAAAATGGGTGGTGAAATTTTTTGTTGCTGCAGACACCTTAATAGGAGATGATGCAACTCTGGCATTTGTAAGTTTCTTATTAGAGGGGGAAGGCAGCGACATCCAGAAATCATCACTGCAACACCATTATGTATCGTGGATAATAACTTCAAATACTCACTGATTTGTTTGGGGGTTTCATATTTAGCAATTACTTTCTCAGAATAGGTGTCACATTTCATTACTAGTGGTTATCTCCTGTGAAATCAAAGTCTTCAATTACACAGCACTTCAAACTGACATACTTTATTATACTGTACACTTCTAATTGCTTCAATTCATTTTTATCTCCTCATTAACTCACAAATTGCTCCTTTCTTCTATTTTTAAAGCTATTTCAAACCATGCCACGAACATGAATAAATAGCTAAATAATGTACGGCTTTTTCAAATGAATTAATTTAAAAATACAATTTTTCCACATCCATGTCAGGCTAGAGTAGGTTCATGACAATAACCAGCACCTTTGCTGTGATTTTAAAGAACCATGCACGCTGAAGCTTCAGCAACTTTTAGGGGGATGCATTATGTAAAATTGAATTTCTTTTAGCTTTATATTATGTTACAATGTTATTTCCTTATCAAAAACCTGGAGTGCTGCTTTGATTCCTTCATGCGTGTTTGAGAAATCCTTTTAATCTGCTGTGTACACACACCTAAGAATGGTTGTAAATCAGAGGTCTCAAACTCCAGTCCTCGAGGGCCGCTGTCCTGCAGTTTTTAGATGTGCCACAGGTACAAAGCGCCAGAATGAAATGGCTTAATTACCTCCTCCTTGTGTAGATCAGTTCTCCAGAGCCTTGCTAATGACCTAATTATTTCTATTCAGGTGTGGTGCAGCAGAGGCACATCTAAAAGTTGCAGGACAGCGGCCCTCGAGGACTGGAGTTTGAGACCCCTGTGTAAATGGTATAATGAAGGAGCATTGTTGTGATGATGCAAAAGGCAGAATTGGAAAGAGTATGAGTTTCTTAAAGATACAAAGGCCCAATTTCAAGGTGCCAAATTGTTTGCGATATAAAATTTTTGTAACAACTGAAGGTAACACAGTCACTTGATTTTTTAGCAAAATCAAATGGAAAATACATAAAACTGCCCCTATGACATGGAAACTGTGCTTTGTTGCTATTAACAAAATAAAACTGCTAGATGAATTTGGACATTTGTCTCCTTTTAATCAGCAAGCAAAATAAAGACAAGGATCAAACACAACAAACATAAAAAACTGCTGCCTCAGTTCAGAAAACTGTGGTATAACTTTGGAATTTTCTACATGTTTATATAGGTTTAGTTCAAAGCTTTGCTCACAGTTTGACACTGATAAGTTTGGGGAATCAAAAGAAAATACAACACAGGAAGTGAAGGAATGATGATCATATAATCATGTAGAAAGCAATAACATTCAGCAATGCCGTCATCACTGCATTCAAGTGTCACAAAAATCACCCCTGTTATTTATATCTCCCAGTAAAGTAATAACAAAAGTAAACTAAGAAAAATTGCATATCCCACGCTTCATCCAGGTCGTGCATAATTTTGTGACTGTCAACGAAGTTTTGGCAGAAATTCTCAACACTGATCTTTTAATAATATTGTGGTCAGAACCCTGAGGGGTTCCGAAAAATCCAGGAGCACTGCATCAAAAGAAAATGCAATAAAATAAAATTCTGTTCGATCAGTTTTTTTCTGATGTCTTTTCTTTTACCAAAGGTAATTGTGATTTGATAATAAATGAAGAAAAAATATAACTTCATTAAAAACCTCAATCGAATAACTGGCTTGACAACATAAGAATAGCAAATACGTTGCAGTTCTCCCAAGTGAATAACCTGTCACCTAAATAAATAAATAGCTTACAGTTTATCGCAATATCTTAAAAGCAGATTTGATTCATATTTGTTCAAAATATATCAACAGCAAAAACACATCAACATGGCGGACAGACTCTTCCACTGTTGTCAATTTTAGCAGAGTTGCTGGAGCCAGCTGCTCACCCTCGAGAGATGTCCACCACAGGTACTTTTCCAACAACTTTTGTCAAATGAACTCGAAAGGTCTTTCAGTCTTCACTGCTTTCTCTACAACATCTTTACAACAGAGCCGCTAATAATATCTAAGGTATTTGTTTGTTGAACCATTCTCACTACATTTTTCTGTGTTGGTTTGGAAAATGTTGTAATATTATGTAATGTAACTGAAAATTATCTAGTATTATTGTTGCAGGACAGTGACTATGGCCTGTCCACTATGAGGGGAGTCAAGAGACAGGAAGCAAACAAGGACCGGCTGCAAACAACAACAATGTCTCTTCAAGGCTATATTAGCAGCTACTTACTGGTAGCTGCAAGCACCTCAGGTCACAGAATGCACTGAAGATGTCTGCGCACGACTCGGACTTGTGAAAACAACAATAGATGGTATGAGGTGAAAAAGGAAGGACTTGCTCTGAGTGCCACTCTTCCCATAACCACAACTGCATGCAATCAATGAATAAGCTGGAAAAAAGAAGCAAGTCTCAAGTAAGCAACAGTTATGTTTTTGTTTGTGTGCCGAACATCTTGTCAGGTTTTTCTCCAACAGGAGAAAGTGTTGATGTCACCATTATATGGTGACAGGCTGAGAATCATGGCGCACTATGTTTTCTGATTCTACAGCAGATGGTACCCATGCCTTATAAATGATAAAGTCTGCAGAAGAAGAGTTTTTGAGATCAAACGTTTAGCTGAATCAACATCTGCTAAAGATTCCACACACACAAATTTGTGCACATGCATAAAGGAAGAATATTATTGCTATCCTCTCTGTCTTGATCCATAAATCCTGGAGGCTTGTCAGCAGCAAACAGAGCTTATATAAAAGGCTTTTACGGTTTTAGATAACTACTGAAAGAGTGTAATAGATTTCCACTGTGTATGTGCATGTTTTTTATGTGTCTTCTCACATAAGCAGATACTTTCACTAGGTATTCTCTTTTAACTTTAAGAAAACTATTTCTTTCCAATTCAGACAGGCTATCAGTAATGTTTTTTGTTGAAATCATAGATATTAAAAAGAAAATCTCAATTATTTTTTTATGGTTTTACTGGGAGCAATATTTTAAGGAAGGTTCAACACTTTCCAAAATAAACTTTTTTTCTGTTCTGTAAAGTATGTTAGGGATTTTTTAAAACAGGACTGGATTGTAGCCTCATCTTTGCATCTATACATCTAAAAACATAGATAAAGTAGCATCACTCTAAAGTGAAATTTAAAATGATTAGGGTTAGGGTTAGGGTTTTGCTACATTTCTATGTTATTTGGATGTGCTTCATACTTAATTTTACTGTAATTATGGATAACGTATTAATTTCATTTGTAAGTCCTGCCATTTCTCTAAAATGTTATTTCATTTTAATATTTAATGTCTCTGCAGATGAATTTCAACAGAGAATAGTCAAGTCAAGTTTATTTGTATAGCACATTTCAGCAAGATGGCAGTTTAAAGTGCTTAACACCATAAAAACATAATGCACTAATTATGAAACAAGCAATAAACCTTACATTTTGTCAAATGCCATCACCAAAATCAAGATGAATAAACAGGTAATAATTAGTCCAGCTGGCTTCTGACTCAATGTATTCTTTTTCTCATTCATCAGCTTCTTCTGAATATCTTCTTTCTCTTCCTGTGACTCTGAAGCTTTCTCATCTTTACCTCTTACACTAACATAATTTCAATTATCTTCATTATTTTTTCCACCCTGTTGCTCTTTCAGTGACCTTCTTCATCTGTGATCTTCCTGTTTTTTATTAAAATACCCCCTCTTCAGTTTTTGTTTTCACTTCTTTGTCTGAATGCCTGCCAAGGGGATTCAAAGATTTCTCAAACATGCATGAACGATGTACTGTATGTCCAGGTATGTTTATGATGAGGGGATAATATTATAACACAATATAAAACTCAAAAAGTTGATAAATCCTCCCCAGATCCCCTTTAAAGCATGGGTTGGTTTCTTTTTGACTTCAACCAGTAAACAATACAGTTCAATACACAGCTGTGAAAAAGTGACAGGAACAATGGCACAAGAAGTCCCATCTACAGTTTTTCACCAGTTATGTTGAACACATAAAACACAGAGAAGAAGATGCTCTATGCAGATGAGACTAAACTCAAAACATTTTGACTTAAATGCTTAACACAAAACACGCCATGTTAACTCTTCCCCCCAATGTCGTTTTGGCAAAGTTGCCCACAATGCCAACATAAAACCGTTCCCCTAAAATGATTCAGAAATCTGTGATGACTGTCATCTATCAGCAACTCAATGTTCCTCTGATTTCTGGGAAATTAATTATGTTATGTCTTTTAAGTCAGATTCTTTAATTAGAGAAAAGCTCATTGGTTTTAAATGTGTTCTCTTAAGGTTATGTGAATTATATTTGCAATTATATTTAAATGAACTTTTTCGCATTTCTATTTCCCCATTCTGTTTATTTTTATATAAAAGAAAACAAATCACTTGTCCAAATATAATTTTTGGTCTTGCGTTCCTATCCTTTTCTCTTTTGTTACCATCATATGTTCCCTTCTACATGTCTCTTCACTCTTCGTCTTTCTTGCCTTTTTTCTCTCCTTTCCCTTCAGTCTGGGCCGTCATCCAAACAAATAGTATGAGGTTCTGTCTCAGGCACTAATTGACCATGACAGGACATTTATCACTAGTCACAATGTCCAAAGCTGTGTTGCTGTTGGGTGTTTCATTTCTGCTCTGGAACAATGACAGAAGCGTATACACACACAACACACAAAAAGTAACCTATCACAAAAAAATAAGAAATGCTGCAAAGTTTCCCAAAACAGGAATACAGACCTGAAAATGATGCATTTTTAAATACAAACAGACACATGCAAGTAATGCCAAATATATATATATATATATAAATATAAACTGGCACAGGCAGTTTGACTTCATTATGCAGATTTTTTGAATTGAGCACTTTTCCAGAGAACCCATCAGTAGGAATTAAATCCATCAAACCTAAATTCAGTGCCGCTTCATCTAAGCTTCCTTTGGTGTGGATCGTTGGCTGTATTCGCTAGTCAGAGCTGTTTGTCTTCTCGATTCATCCCTCGTACTTATTATTCACTTTAGGATGCTGGTGCCTAATTAATTTGCACTGCATATTTTGATGCCAATTTCTAATTTGTGCTTTAAAAAATACACAAGAATAAAACAGATGGAAGGCACATGTTTTAACACTTGGATAAATCTTTATAGCATATGTTCTAAACACAAACTTAAACTCCTCTACATATACTGTATGTATTATGACATTCATGAAGCAAATGGGTTTAATCGCAATTGTTTAACTACAAGCCCAGTTAAACAATACAATACTACAAGCCCAAAGAAACTGAATTACTGAATAGTGATTTCATACATTTACAATAAGAACTTACTCAACAAAGAGGATCGAGAACAGTTCACTACCACCTCATGCCCTCCTCTAATTTCTAGTGAGCAATACAGTACGATTCCTGCTAAGCCTTCCAGCTTGGATCAGTGTGCTGCTTGTCTTATGATCATGAACAGATAGTTGGACAGCCTCCTTCAGGATTTTCTGGCAGAGAGCAGAATTATGTCTTCAATTAGTTACAGAAAGTTGTCTAGGTTCGGAATTAGCAGAGCAGACCCAGAACATCACACCACCATCACCTTTACTGAAGGCGTAATATGTTCGATTACACCAGATGTAACTGTTTCATTGCCAGTTCACCAGATACGTTTCCAAAAGTCTTGGAGCTCGTTAAGATAGTTTTGGGATGTGCGAGACGGGGTTTTGTGTTCTTGTTTTAGTCAGCAGTGGTTTTGCTCTTTGAACTCTCCACTACATGTCCTTTCTCCTCATGACAAGAGACACATTGTATGTTTAAAATCAGAGGCCTCTTTTCAAACTTTTTTTTTCCAGTTTTGCTGACACCTAACTTAAACGAAAGGCTGAAACCACATGCAATCTAAGCCTTTTTGAGTAATTGAATTTCTGAAAGAAACCGGGTATAAGATATTCAGTTGGTGGTGAAATGGAGACTGAGCGATGAAAGATAAAGTATTTGGGTCAAGTATTCATGGAGGATTCTTACCTTAATGTAAGATCCTACGACTTTTAATAGAATACACATTTTTTTCACTTTCCGCTGAACAGACAATAGAAAAGGCAATAGTGAAAAATGTATAAGCGTAAAAAAGGAAGAGAGGGACTCAGAATCTAATCAAAGAAGGGACACTCTGCTGATTGCCTCTTCAAAAACAATAGGGGGAAAATTGGTTTGGTTTGCTCCTGTCAAGAAAGCAGGAGACAACTGATGCTAAAATGGGTAAAATGTTGCTGGGAAGTAACAAAAGGAGCTTAAAGTAAAATGACTAAATTACTTGTTCATGAACCTCAGTGGGGAAATGGGTAATCTCAGGCACCAATTCTATTCCCCAGTCTCTTGCATCAGTACTTTTCTCCATCTGACAATTACAGAGCTTTTCTAAATTGATTCTTCTCCTCTCCTCTTTATCCTCAACATTTATTGTTGTATTTATATTCATATAAAAAGGCATAGAAATGGAAGTCATCATACAACAATTTTTCTTTAAGTATGTCCTGCTATGTGACCATTGAGGTGTATATTTCACCCTGCTAGACAAACTACATACACAACAACAACATTAATTTACAAATTTAGGTTTACACCTCCTTTTGGGATTAAATGCCTGCAAACCTGCATTTGAGAAGTGATGAATTTCATATTTACCTCATTTCAGCTTTGCTGTAAGCTTACAGCTGTAAGCAATGTAAAGCTTACAAATCCAACTGTAAGCTTTACATTGCTTACAGTTGGATTTGTTGAATTAATTACAGTAAATAAAGTCTAGACTCCAATTGGGATCTAGCATATAGGACAGCACCTAGTCTACACCATATTAACATTAGACTGTGCTCAGCTGAGGCAATAGCCTATGCAGGAAAGATCTGAGCAAAACAATTATTGTTATGTTTAAACTGCAAAGAAAACGTGTCACTGACCAATTAACAAGTAATGTCGAACGAAGGGGAAGCAGATTTACACTTAAGCAAATGTCCCACTGTGGAAGATCTTCAGCACTGCAAGATGTGAATGTACTGAAGACTTTTTGAAGATGTCTCTAGCTAAGTCAGATTGTCCTTCAGATATGATGTAAAAGCTTACATGTATTTTAGATAAAGTATCAGTACAACACTGTAAAAGCTTTCTCAAACCCAGTTAACAATATGTTAGTAGAAGAACAGTTTATTCTGAAAAACCACAAGATCAAAATACTGGTTGTTGTGAAAAAAAAAAGGATCCAAAACTTGATTATAGGTGAGTAAGTCAGATAAAGCCAATCATCAATCATGTAATAGGATTTAAGTTTCTCTTTGTTGCCTTTTCTTCACGTTGATCCCTTCTACCAATCTTAAAACAAGAAGCATGTTTTCACGTGCTGATATGGCCACTCTGCCATGTAGCTCCTTTATTTACATTTCAACATCGCATTTCACTTGAAAGTGAAACATAAATATGTCTCAAAAGTCCCAAAATATTTTAATGTAAATGTTTCTTACAACCATTTAAGGCTTATGAAAATAAGTGTGGATTTTAAACATGTCAAAAAAAATTTTAAAACATTTTTTTTATCTTTTAAATGAACCATGTGTGCTATTATTTATAGGAAAGAAATCATACTTAAAAATTCCCAATATGCAGGGAGATTGTTAAGAGATTCGGAAAACAATCATTAAATTATTTAAAATACATTTTTATTATTGTAAACAAATGTGTTTCCTTTGTAAAACATGAAATTACACAGATTTAAAACAACAAAAAATTTCATAGGGCCTTAGGTTGCTTTCAATACATTTCACCTCATTTTCATCAGTTAGTGTCTTGTTGCACTTTTTTGTTTAATTTAATTATCTGTGTAACAAAAGGCTCCTTATTTTTGAGAGAGCAAATAAATGTAACAGTTCTACATACAATTATAGCACATAATTTTTACTCTTATAGACTAGAGACATTTAGGGTCACAAATAGTGGTATTTTTTAAGCAAACTTGGTGACAAATCTTTGCTCATCATTTTTAAAGTCTATATAAACATGTCTTCAACATGCATTTGAATGGTCAATCAGGTTTAGGTCGTCAAAAATTAGGCTGTATGTGTGTACCTAAGCCCTGAATGTCAACTGAGAGGCTAGATTGCCTCTTGAATATGCCATGTTCAGCCAAGTGCAACAACCAAGCAAACATCAGCTCCATTAGCTACAACAGTAACTACCTACATCAGTATGGGGACAATGTCATCAGTGCAAAGGGTGGTGTCACCTAATTAAAACACAAGTAAATAGCAACTTAATGAGTTGTAATAATAGCTAATTGGCGAGTAGTTGATGAATCAGGTCTAATTGGCTTGTATGGCTGAGATAATAAAAAAAGTTTGATTACTTTATGCTAAACATGTTAGCCAGGTAGCAGGTGTTGTTTCAAGGAGCTGTCATGAGTAATCCATTACCTTACATCTCAATCTCATCACCCACCTCCACAGAGAAGGAGAGGGCATGGCTTCCTCAGGAGTGGGTTTCCTAAGACTTTAATTATACAATGAGCTAAAGGCGCTGGCTTTGCTCTCCTTTCATCCCAGGTAAAACTCTTTCTGGAGTGCAAGAAACTTGAGAGTGGAAGTTGTCATGACTGTGCAACTGTGACATGTTAATTTCTCAAATCTTTGACATTGATTTCAAAAGAATCAATTGTCAAGTTATTCTACAACAAAGCCAGCTTCTCGGTCAAGAAGCATCAAGCTTAGATTTACAGGTTTTGCTCTTTGTAGTTTTGATCTGTCAAGGTTCATCCTGGGATTTAATTATCAAAACACTGTCTTCTCTTCCCTTTTGATCTCCTTTCATCCTTTCATTGTCTCTGAAAAAGCCAAAATCAATTATCTTCAAACCTTATCTATATGCCTGCCTATGGTCCTAGGGATGAATAATATTCAAAGCTTGTCATCTTAAAGCTAACAAAACTTTTGATACATTAACTCTATCTATCTATCTATCTATCTATCTATCTATCGGTTGTGAGCTTCTAAGATCAACTAAACCATAACTTTCTCAAAGAAATCAAATCAGATAAAAAATATCTGTTTAGCAATGAAGAGCATATTTGTGCAAACATGCTAAAGCTGAACTTGTTTCCTATATATTGTTTACCAGCACTTATATTCTGATCTGTTAACCTGTGAAGCTGCTGCACATGAATTTACAGGCAAATTCAGAACATCTTTCATCAGCATTAATGAGATGGGTGGTGATGTCGTATCCCTGGTGGAATGATCTTGCTGCTGATAAGGCTGATTATGGGTCTTCTCTACAGCCTTGGGGAGGAATATGTAGTGCCTCTTATCGATGGTTCTATCAAAGCCAGGCTGCACACCTTTGATAACTACCTGAACTCTGATTCACCGATTGACACAGATGTGTGAAGATTATATAAATAAAATATTTTTTTAACCTTCAGACAGCAGATTGGAAAGATAACAGAAGCAAGCGTGAATTTCATGAATATGCAGCACTAATGCAAAGTTTTTAGGCTTACAGAAACTTGAACAGCACACAGCATCAGCACACGTATATTACCTTGAAACTTTCAGTGACTTATAGATAATAGCATAAACCTGATTAGCTTTCCTCTCTGTGTTCACTTTGCTCATATACTGCATGGTGTTGCATAATATAGTCTCATTTCCTTCCTCACACTGCAAACATAATTTTACAGTTTTCATCCTTGGGAAAAAAAACAATCTAAGGGTGGAGAGTGTAAAACGCTGTATAGGGAAAAAACAATGTGAAAAATTGTGGATGGAACAGAAAACTACAGCAAACTGTTTAATTTTTTCCGCTCTGCCCACTGTCTCTTGCCATTATTCCCCTCCATTTCCCCTCACTTGCCTCACTGCTTGGTCAGGTCATTGAATTTGAGTGGTGAGTTGGGGTTCTGCTCTCTTTGAACTTCCTGGAAGGTCATGGGTGGCAGGGCAACACCGTGTCACAGCTAATCTGTCCCTGGACTACTCTAAGAAAGACAGGAGAAATGACACTGCGTGTGCGTGTAAGTGAGATGGTGAGTAACATAAGGGTCATCGTTTCTCGGTAGTTTTGGTATTGTTGAATCGCGAGAAGAAGATAGGGACAGGAGACAGACAGAGATGATCTGCCTAAGTAATGTATGAAGAAGTGACCCTGAAAAAGTCTCCCCCCACAGACTCGAGCCAATGAAGCGTAAACTTACTCACTCACATTTACCCACCATGCTCATATTCTCAAGTAACAGAAAAGGTCTTAAAAGTGACTTGATACTGAAAGATGATATGAGAATCAAACTTAATTGATTTTCATTCCTCTCCACCTTTTACTACACTACAGACTTCTCAATGAACTCCCCAGGCTGCCATCTTGGAAAGCTCTCTGACAACTCTGCCACTGTTGGCCTTATCAAAAGTGAGAGTGACTCAGAGTACAGAGAGTGGACACAAGACTTTGTGGACTGGCAGCAACGGAACAATCTTCTGATCAATGTGGTGAAATCCACCATCCAGGAGCTGGACTTCCACATGCACAGACCCATCACACTGACACTGGTGAACATCCAGACAGGAGACATAGAGATAGTGGACACTTATAAGTACCTGAACCTGAACAATAAACTGGACTGGATTCATAACACTGATGATCTTTACAGGAAGTATCAGAGCAGACTCTACCTGCTGAGGAGGCTGAGGTCTTTTGGAGTGCAGAGGGCGCTCCTTAAGACATTCTCTGACTCTGAAGTGGCATCAGCCATTTTCTTTGATGTATTATGTTTGAGCAGCAAACATAATTCTCAGCTTATCTACAGCTGAGAAGAAGTGGTTAGATAAGCTCATCAGGAAGGCCAGCTCTGGGGAGACCCTACATCCAAGTGCAAGTGGTCGGAGGCAGAAGACCTATCTTCTGCCTCCGACAGAAGATAGGAGGCACTTCACTACAGACTTCTCAATGAACTCCCCAGGCTGCCATCTTGGAAAGCTCTCTGACAGCTTTCAGTCAGAGAGCTTTCCGCCACTGGACAATGTCTCCTACCCCAGTGGCGGTTGTTGAACTGGACAGCTCCTTCAGTCACAGACTACTGCATTTTAGGTGAATAAAGGATCCTTATCACAGATTCTTCCTCCAAGCAGCTGTAAGACTTTTAAACCACCACTGCTCCAAACAAACTCAAGAAGTGCTTAATTCCTGCTGTTATTTGCAGTTTTTTTTTCCATTTCTTAAATAAACCGAAACCGAAAGTCATGTATCTATGCCTACAACACACCTGTGCTCTACATATTGATAGGGGGTTAATACAGAAGTATTATCATACTTTAAGATTTCTAATTATAGAAAAAAGTAGAATTTTTGTAAGTTTTTCCTTAAGATCCTACTAAAATAGAATAAAGAAATTGTGTCTTGGGTGCAACAAAACAGAAAAAGGAAGTGGTAGGAATAGTTTTGCAAAGGCACTTCACAAACTAAAGTTTTAAGAATATAAGTTAACTCAAATGTTTTGAAGAGGCATTCATAGCATCTAATTTGCAGTCTTCCCCCCTCAGCTCAGTAGTCTTCAGCTTCAGTCCCCTGGAAATCTGATGAGGATATACCAGGCATGTAGAGTTTGTGAAATTATGCTGATGAATAATTTAGGTTATTAGTTAACAGATATGGACAGCAATTATTTGACATATTTATTGTAAAAGTTGTTTAAAATAACAGAAAATGCCTGGCTCCCTGTAAAACTGGCTTTCAGTAATAAGGTACATATTTAATAATTTGGTGCTCATGCATAAAAACATCAGAGTTTTTTTTATAAAGCTCAACATCTTGCTCTTGACAAACATCATGTTATTTTTGTTTTTTGAATTTGGAGATTAATTTAGATAACATGTGCTAATTTTGTACCGAGTACTGATATTTGGGAAATCCCGTAGAAGTTTTTTTTTTTTTTTTAAAGCAATATTCCTATTCATTCCTTTCCCAAACAAGGTTTCATCTTGACACAACACCAAAGCCCCAAGATTTGTTTTGGTACATACTGGATGTGCCCCTGCTTTTGTGTGTGTCTTATTAAAAACTGAGCATAATATTTAGGAAGGCTCAAGAGATTTATCATGCTAATGAAAATTATTCAGAGGAAGGGGGGGAGAGCACAAGGTTCTGGGCTAGAGAGAGTTTATGAGAAATCTGACTGAAATAAAAGAGAAGCGGAAAAAACTTGTACAGAATAGCACTCGAGAGGAGAGGATGAACACAAACATAAATTGTTAACATTTTATAGGAGATAGTCACAAGTCACCAGCTGTGTTTTCATTGTGAATATGCCCAAATCTTTGTCTATAGCCCACTAATGTCAAAAAGAAGAGCTATAAATTCGACACATTTGAATGACACACAACTTTTAATGACCGGGATGCTGTGAAAGCTCTGGTGGAGCCACTGTAATGCACTGTCCAAATGAAACGCACGGTGTTTCACCTTGTGGTCGGTGCGCCAGGGTGGTCCACCCCTATGAACATGACTAATCAATTTGACTGTGTTATCAGTACACAATGAAAACAAGGACTTGTTCATTGACACAGATATTTAATTTTAAGAGACTGACTAAGGATTGTGAGAAAGAAACTGAATTTTTCATGGTGTCTTGCTGTTTGTACAGATTGTTTTAAGAAATGCACTTGCTGTTTTGCAAATGTCAAATGATTGGAGAAATGCACCAACACAACTAAGAAAAACTGTAATGCAGCAAATGGGATAGATTTAACATGATGAGCTACTTTTCACAAGCTGAAATTAAAAACCTCAAAAGCAAAAATAAAAAAGTGAGTGGTATTGAAGGGATTTGCTTTTTAGCCTGTGGCATTTGAATCATACTGGACAATTTAGCATAATAGCACTCAACTGGCACTCTGCCGTAATTGAAGTGATTCATTAACATAAACTCTGTGTCTTGCATCTTTCAGATGAATAAACTTCAATAAACAGAAGTGGAACATCTTCACATTTTATAATAGAAACTGAAAAACAATTTATATATAATTCAAACAATAATGTTGACTGACTGATAGGCAACCTTGGAAAGTTCATAAAGGCTTTGCAGTAATATATGGATGGGTAAATATTGTGGCAATTTCTCTAATTATTATAGTAATTACAATGGGTTACAATCTGAAGGGATAAATAAGTGTCCAAATCACTTTAAACTACAAAATACAATTTTGTTCATGGAGTATAATGATAGCCCACACCATCTCACTCTCATTATTTGTCTGGTTGCTGTTATTGCCATTGTATAATAAGTACAACACTCAGACCTTAGTTTTTCCCAATAAACACATTGGCATTTGGAATTTTCAATGTTGATGTATGAGAAACGTCCAGTTTATTTGCTGTCACAATGTGACTGCTAAATTATTTTTTTCTAATTGATCCTCAAGGGAATAAGGAGGTGCAATTCATTATCCATGTCTGTGGTGAGGCATCATCAGCAAGCAAAACAAAGTACTGATCTTCTCTTGGAGTGCAGGCTACACTATAAATGATACTCCTTCCATTTATTGTGCCTCAATGAAAGTGCCATATGATAAAGACAATGAAATTACTCTCTGTTCTGTGGAATTTCACTTTGTCTTACACTGAAAGCACTCATGGGAAACCTGGTTTATGTTGTATAATTACAGGTTCAATCTGATCCTTGTATGTGTAATCCTCAGCGTAGCTTTTATTTTACCGTTCCTTCCCAACACAGATAAAATACTGCAAGTAAGCAATCTACCACTGCCGCCAACAGATATGGTAATAAAATGTTCATCACTTGTGGCATTAGTATGCTATAAAAAGCAAAGGAACTGTACAAAAGTGGAAGCACAAAAATACAGCAACTAAGATATAAATAGACATGAAATTGTGCATTTTTTTTGTTTTGTTTTGTTCATTAAGACAATGCTGGAGAATTTTGATTGAGGCTGTGTGTTTATTTTCCTTCCATTTTCTGCAGTTTATCTTCCATTTCCTCTGTCTGCGCCGTCATGTATCTTCAGGTGTCTGAGCTAGATGAGAAGTGACTGTGGTGTCTCCAGATGTCATTGATGGAAACGGGGTGATGACTCTTCTTAATAGACAGCCTGCAGCAACTTTCATCCAGACGCTCATTTGTATTCAAATTCACAACTTGTTTGGCTAAATGTGCCTGTGTGTATGAGTTCATCATCAGGTTGTTTTTTTTTCCATGTGTTATCTTGTACGTTGTATGCAGTACACGTGTTCCTTTTGCCGCTAATGTGTCCTATGTAAGGGAACATAATGTGTTCTTCGTGGTATATGGTTGTGAAAATGCAAACAAGTGTGGACATTTATCATCACACACATACAGGCACACACACGCACACGCACCCCGATATCACCAGGTGTCAGTCTGAAAATTGGTTTCTCTCCTCTGGGCTGACAGAGTTGACAAGCCCTTTATGAGAGGCATAAAGAGGGCTGCCTTGCCACCCTCCCAATTCATTTTGTCTTTTTAACTTAAAGTTTACAATTTCCTTCTAAATCAATGAAGCCAATGATTTTCTAAGCATCCACCATTCATTTGTAGCACGTTTAAAATTGATCAGATTACACTTAATTCCTGTTTGTGTTTGACGTGAATGTTATGTGTGACCTCTAAGTAGATGTACAAATAAGTTGCTCATGGGGTTCTTGGTTGTAAAGGCTTTTAGGATTCTATTACACAGTGGGTTGACATGGAGTGACAGAGTTAACGAATGCGTATATAAAACAGAAAATAATGTTGTAAAGTTTCAAAATGACCATAAGAACACAAGTACTATGACAAAAATAGTAATAATAATTCAACCTCTTATGTCAAGAGCAGGGAAGGTCCTTCAGGCTTTTATGCCTTTGGGACATGCATATAGTTTCATTGACTAATAAAATTCACTGAGACTTACAATAATTAACATTATGAGCATACCGAAAGTTAAATGATCATGCCCAATAATTTTATCATATCTCAGCTGCATGAGTGAGATTCATAATATTCAGAGTTCTTCACATTTGTTGGCACCAGTATATAAAAGTGAAGAGCAATACATGTACAACCAGCACTAAAAACTGAAAGGCATTAAACAATATAAACTTGGAGAACTTTTTCTATTCTTTTAGTTTGTGTATATATATACTGCTCAAAAAAATAAAGGGAACACTTTAAGTGTTAAACACCTGTTTAAGTGTTCCCTTTATTTTTTTTGAGCAGTGTATATTCAGTGACAGGGACAAGGGACCAGTTTTTAAGAAGCAAGTACAGAATGGGAGAATCCGATTACTTGGTTATCACAGTAATTGATTACAAATACTAAAATAATTGTTCACAACAGCCCTAACTGTAATCACCTTATTCAATAAGACACATACAAGAACAAGGGAGATCTTGTTTGCATTCAAAATCTTTATTATATGAATTTATAATACCACCATCTAAGTCGTATCCCTTATGCAATAATTTGCCAATTAATAGTGTAAATTAATTCATCATACTTGCAGAAAGAGAGATAGAGGGTGAATGAAGGTACATCAGAATGGCAAGAAAAGACATAGGGGAGAGAAAAAAAGAGAGGAAGTGAACGAATTTGATTTTTAGAGCGAGGGCAGCTAAATGAAGCCATCGAATGTAGTGCAAATGGAGAATGGCTTCAGACACAAGGTAATTATTTCCTGGCTGGTGGAATAGAAAGAGCAAAGGCTCCTTCAT
This sequence comes from Xiphophorus hellerii, assembly GCF_003331165.1. NCBI lineage: Eukaryota > Metazoa > Chordata > Actinopteri > Cyprinodontiformes > Poeciliidae > Xiphophorus > Xiphophorus hellerii. Next base: position 17,625,532 of record NC_045689.1, on the reverse strand, counting down.
TAACTGGCTGTTCATTACTGATGGATAGAGGGATGGGCACACATACACTGGAGTTCATAAGCACGAGTGCTCATGATTTGCACACACATCCTCTGATGCTCATTTAGATTCGCAACCCTTAAGTCAGCCAAAAATGTTGTTTTAAAAGTAAGCTTGTGCATGATAATTTGGTACTCCAGACACTGAAAAAATGTAGATACACAATTTTCTTCGAATAGCTTCTTGGGTCAGATTTAAGGTTATGTAATTAAAGTCAAATTCTGTTAGGTGAGGATTTGTGTCTTTTTATTTTAAAATGTATGTTCAAGATATTGTACTTAGTTTACCTCTGTTTTATATATATACAGTATATATATACTGTATATACATATATATATATATATATATACACACACATATATTCCTGTATTATTACAACTTTATTCTGGTAATGAGTTTATTCTAGTATTTATTAGACTTTGTCATCCAACCATTTTGCTCACAATATCATGATTTTATTCTTGTAATTGCATTTTTCTTCTAATGACTAACACTGCATTGCGGATATGGCATTTAGAACAGCGAATATAATTATCTGATTTATAATAAAATAACCAATGAAATTACCAGAAGAAACTAACACTTCTGGAGTCGTGTTGCCACAGTTGTTGGGTGACTGAAGAGGTCTGAACCCAAGAGATGCCCTAACTGACAGATTTGGAGTATTTTTGCCAAACATTTCAACAAGGATGTGAAGCGTTTTTTATATCCTCTATGCTTGTGCAGTTCACATCTGTTTACATTTGTACAATATTTATCAAGTCTGTGGTCAAGTCTGTAAGACTTCTATAGCTTGCCTGGAGACATTGTTATATTAATTTCTGTTCATGTTTTTTATTTAACAAAGGTGAAGTTAAAAATGATTTGTTTTCTTATCTCAATAATCAAAGGAACAAATGTATTTGCATTGCAGCAGACAAACCTGTATTATAATTGCTGACCAACGTTTTGGATGTTCACACTAGTATTTTGATTATTTTTGTTGAGAACATTTCTTTATTTTGGAAAGCCTTTTTCTATAACCCTGAATCCAATCTTTTACCTTCAAGCAAATAGTATATTTTCATTAAGCTCTCTTTTCTAATTCAAACTCTTTTTTAATGCATCTCACGTAGTATTATAGTTTTCCTAAAAATAAAATGTCCTGTTTTTAGTAGCTGTAAGCGGAAAATTATAATTTGAAGACGTCAAGGCTTGAACGCATCAGATTGTGTGCAATTAATCTGCGTTTTATTTAATGAATTGAGTTACTAGAACAAAGGTTTTTCAATAATGGTTCAAGTTATTGAATGCGAGTGTATACAGTTACCATGGATTTAGAAACAGTTTGCAGCATGGTGTTGCTGAGCTTACCATTCACATTGTTGTGCTGTAATGTTATTTTATGCTCTTTCAGCTCAAGTTTTTTGTCTGTTTCTCTTCCATGCCATTTTGACTGCCTCAGACCTTTGGCAGCAGAAATGCAATTTCTGATAACTCAGTTTTGTGTTCAAAATGGCATGTAATGGGATCAATCAAAGGTCAAAAACCATGGACTGAGCAAATTTTCTCAGCTTTCATCGAGTTTAAAAAACAGTTCCCTGCACACGCCAATTGCAAAGAATGTTTTTTTAATCCTTTTCCAGGCCACACTGACTGCTTTCTATTCTGAACTAACATAATGGTGAATCATTTGAAGGACAAATGACATTAAATCCTCATTTATACATGGTGTTGAAATCATAAATGGATGAAAGACGTGCAAAACACCGACAAATGAAATTAGAGATCAAACTGCTTTTTCTTTATTGTTTTCAATGCAGTTTAGCACAATCTATGTTTTTCCACAATAGTTCATAATGTTTAATATTGTTCAGATTATTTTATTAATAGTTAAGAATTCCTTTCTCCATTTTAATTATCTAGATTCTATTTTCTCTAATTGCTATTAATTACAGATTAAAGATTAATCACAGGGGGAAAAAAATCTACTTTGCAAAGAGTTTTTTTAATGCCGGTATCAGACTATTTAACAGCGATCAGAGAGGTGCAAAAAAGACATTAGGACAAAGATATTCAACACTTCATATTTTTACGCGAATCAAAAAAAGTTACGGATATTTGGCTTTGAGATGAAATCTGACAATAAATGCAAGACACACCATACATCATGATTTGTAGATTGTTGATCAAAGTGCACCTTTGCATTTTTATAACAACTGAAGGTAACATAATGACTTGATTGTGCTATGGAAAATACTAAGCATTCACATTCAGATCTTGGTTATACACCTTAGGATGATGTCAAACAAAATTAGAAAATGTGTTAGTTCTAAATAGAGACGTCACTGGTAAATAGAATAGCCCATGACATTAGAGGCGGGTGTCCTAAATATATACCTCATTGACACATTTCATTATCAATTTACTTTGTCTGGGCACTGTATTGAATAATATGCACTTGGGTAGTCATTTTCTCTCTGCGTGTGCTGGAGTGTGTGTGGGGGTGGAGACAGATAAGCCAAACAGTTATCTCTTGAATTCCTGTTCAGTCTGCAGCTGTAGTGTGTTTAAGGCAAGTACACTTGCAACATGGCATTATTAGCTCTGCATCAGGAGGGTGTGGGTTTCCAGCAATGGTAAAGCTGTGTTTCTCAGCTCTCAAATGGTCATCCACGGCAAGGGACCACCATCGACGAGGTTATATTGCTCAGATCTGGACAAGCAAGGCGGCATGGGCAGGCATTTGGAGCATTACCTGTTCACAAAGTCAGCTTCCCGTGGAATAATTTTATTATTATTATTTCTATTTTATAACTTTCTATTATTCCTGTTTTGATTTGATACAGTAGAGTCTCCCACACTTTCCATATTTGTGTCCTCCATCTCCCGCACTTTTTTCAGCCATTACAAATGTTTAATCCTTTGGTAATATGTCGATGTGTTTTTCCGAGCCGCCTTTAAACGCAACATGAGTCCTAAGTTCATCACACTAGTTTTACACCTGTGCTGCAGCACAGGAGACATGATGCTGTGCTGAGCTGCACCGGTGTGTGTTAAAATCATGGCAGTAAACCAGAAAAAGACAAAGAACTTTCCACAATTGTTTCCTAAAAATTAACCGAGTGAGTTGAGTAATGCTGTTGGATACAGGTAATGTTAGATAAATGATGACTAGCCAATGTCAATATATTACTTTAAGCTTGTTAACAAGAATAGGCTTAACAAGCCTATCCACCCCCAGAAAAATAACCAGTGGTCCTCCAGCTAAATTCCTCTGAAGCCAGGGTTGGCTCTGGAGGACATCTGAATTGGCTGTTTCCTCTTCTGGCTTTCAGAGGTGTCAGCTAGCGTAGGGTTGTCGATACCAATCTTGAGAACTTATATTTTGGATCTAAACCTCCTGGAGTTTTAGAAGTGGGCTCTCTCTGCCTGCAGAGGAAGGGGGAGGGAGTTTGCACACTTTGTCCTTGGATACAAGAGGGGTTTCTCCTCTCTAGATGCAGCTCTGCTGCAGAAAAGGCAGTTTTGTCCTATTCCTGGGGTTTAAAGGTCCCTGTGACCTCACAGTTTCCTTCCTGAAACTCCTCTTCCTGTTGCCGGATCCAGAGTGGGTTAAAATGAAGTTGTATGGTGGTTTTATACCAGACAGGCTGTTAATGTGCTCAACTAACTTTCTCCTCTGTTAGTTCTGTTGCCTGGCCTCCGCATTCAGAGAGTTCTTACACTGCCACTAGCCCACTCCCTTCACTATCAGCCATGCAGCTACTTTTCCACTACAAGCCATCCATCATCCTCTTTACATCACAAAAGGCCATCTATCACTCCATTGGAAGCCTAAGAAAATCCTTGGTGGCAAGGTACAAAATAAAAAATGCAACATGATTTTCCTGAAATGTAGGTGCAAACATGTGGGCAGCCATGTTCTACTAAAATGGAAGGCATAAAAAAAGTAGAACAAATCTGGTACTATTTAAGTGAGTTATGTTTTTTCTTTTGTTTTAAATAAAAAAGTAAAAGAAAATCACATTTCTTCCTTCTCTTTTCCATTGCATGTTCTCTGGCTTTTTGCTGCCTGTTTGTGTTGAGTAACATCCAGTTGCCTTTGTGTTTTACATTGCAAATGGCTGACACCAACATTTCACCACTTAATGGTAAGTTAAGTAACATGAGGTGCAACAACCTGGCCATTGCCAGTAACTTGCAAGTCAGCTAAAAAAAGTAAAAAATAAATAAAATAAAATAAAAATCTCGCTTACAGCCCAGTCTGGGCTTTGTACCCTTGACCCAGGTTATCTCCAGTCGACTTTTGTCTGGACATGTAAGCGAACAGAAGGAGAAGTTGTGAACGATGTCAATTTTCTATGGCGTTTCAGAATTGTAGTCTGCCTATAGTTTTAGCAACTGCAGTAAAAGAAATGAACGTCATTCCGTCCATGTTGGCCATGATTCCAAATACTGAAATAACATTAGCAGCCGCCTCGGTCAGATTGGCACTTCTTTCTTTGCGGTGGAAGATCTTTGTTTACAGCGCAGGCGATTTCTGGTAAGCTTCTTGGCATCAAACTGACGCATTACATATGTTACAGGCAAACGCTAGTGATTGAGTAAAATTTTAACCTCAACAGACTCCACGCCTCCAGGAAGCAATAATTTCTCAATAGCCAAGAGCCCAGACCCTCTGTATGAATGAAGCAAACGTAGGAAAAGGGGTTATTTTTTACCTGGCTTCTGTCTTCCTACCTATCTAAACAAAGAGAGGGTGAATGCTGGAATAATTTCCAATTCTGAAGTCAAAAGTGGTGCCATCCAATCAGCGAGACCTTTTTTATTTTGTTGTGTTTTCTTAACATGTGGTTGTGCTTACTTAATGTTGTATTTTCTCAATTTGTAAGTGTCTTTAGTGATTTGTTGAAGTGCCTTCCACTGTACATTTTACATTTGTTTTTTCTTAGGAAGATGTATGTGCTGTTGTTTTTGGTTAGTGTGTTCAGAGGACTTTGTGTTTCCTTCCAAATGTTGGGTCATTAATTAAAATCCTTGTCAACACATGGTATCGTTTTGGAGGACTGCCTTCTGTCTTTTAAATGAATGAGCAGCCTTCCTTCTCATGAACTTCACAGTTAATTGAACATTCATTGGAAAGGTCAGTGAACTGTTTTTCTTTTTTGTTTTTTTTTAAGAATACGACGAGACAGCATCTCAATAAGTTGAAATGACATCACTTCCTCTGCTCTGCTACAATAGTTAGATTACCTAAAATGCCAACTGGGTATTTGTGTGTAAAAAATATTTAATTAAACTTTCAAAAGAAAGATTTTGAACATTATTGTCTACATGGTGTTAATCTGTAACTGCTAGCATATTTTTATTAGACATGCATAATTTTCCCATTTCATTTTATTTATTTAGGGTGATGCTTCTATTTTCAGCTCCAGATCACCCTCAAACCTGAAAACTAGAGAGCCACATTCTCTTAATCTCCATCCGGATTACAGCTTTTCTCGATTGCTATGACCTGCTTACAGAAATTTGGGTCCACTTGGTTGTCATCATCACTAGCTCAGCATAGCAGAACACACCTCTTGGAAATGTATGCACCATTTTTTATTGGTTTGACACATTTCCTTTACCCTTTTGCAAAACAGTTAACACACATATGCTAACACACAACTATGACAGACAAAAATAACCTGGTCCTAACTATTAGAAGCTATCTACTAGAGTTTGACCGATACAGGTTTTTTAAGACCAATGCCCACACCGATTATTTTGGGTCAATTCTTGAAGACAAAGTTGCCGTTTCTTCCTCTATTTACATGATAGAAATCACACAATGATAACAAATGCCACATATGTATCAATTTAAAATGGATGTGAGAATATAGAAAGAGGAAAAATTTACTCTCACTTAAGAAAGTGAGTAAATAAAAAATATAGAATATAAAAAAATAAATAAATGAAATGTCACAATAAATAAAAATATTGCATGAAATAAATCCTGTATATGAAAAACAAAGAACAAATAATTGGAAAAGAAAAAAAACAGATTGGAGAATGAATTAAGAATAGTGATGATGTGTCAATAATGCTATTAAGAATGACAAACTTAATATTACTTTGTCACATTGTGTAATTCAAGAAGTCTGGAAAGTTCTTTTTAGAGCCAATGTTTGTCACATTAATTACATTATCAAGCAATTTATTTTTCTAGTTATTAGCAATATTGGCAGGATCTGCCCTGCACCCATCCGTCCTTCCACTTTGTCTGTGTATCTTCAGTAGGTTAACCTACAGGTCAGTGAATCTCTGCATGAATGAGTGAATGACTGAATGTAGCATTATAAGAGCAGGACATTTACCACTTCTTGCTAAATTTGCTTCCCACTTTCTGTTGGCCGTTGCAGAATAAGAACCATCTGAGCTACAGAGCGAAGTTTATATTTAATAAAATAGACTAGTTTTTCCAAATGGAGCTGCTGATTTCACCACTGCTGTTTAAGCCACATCTGAAGCAGATGTTTCACTTGACTTTCCAAAAACCTTTAGATGGTAATCAGTCTGCAGGCCTTAAAATATGACATGTATTTGTTGTCTGTTACCAGTATGGACCGTATCAATAGTGAGAATTTATTTTTACTGTAACAGAAGGTTTTTTAAATTTTTTTTTTACTTTATTTTTTGTTTATATTTACAACAGTTTGTCCAATATTTACAGTATTTCAGTTTTTGGTCACATTTAAAAAAAAGAAAATTGCCATGCACACATTAAAATTTGCATCAGCAATCAAGGCAAACTGTAGAGAGTTGTAGTTATGTTGTAGGGTTAAGTGTGTGCGAAATCACTGAACTAAGAAATACAGCTTTCCCGATGGCTTTGATGCAGTTGTCAAGACTCCACATTTTTCAAAACAGTTAACACACAGACCTTTACATAGGCACTCATGGTCAAAGTGACAAATTTTGTGATATTTTTTTAACAATAGCTCAGGAGGATTATGCTTAATTTCTTCATAGCACAAAGTTTTTGGTTCTACTTTTGAATAATTAGCTACGCTAACCTGACACCTGTCACCGATAATATGTTTTTAACACAGAAAATCAACAAGATTTATCCTGGATATCCAATGAACTACAAGCCACCAGCATTAAAGTCATTTGACTTCCAAAAACTGACTGGCTATGTGGAGTTGTTACAGACATTTCAGTCTTCCTAATTGGACTGCTCTTTCATCCCTCTACCTCCCTCCCTCTCATCAGGTAACCAGTCTGCAGTTTCCAAAATAACTGCTGGCTGTCAGTGGACAGATTTCAGCCTTATAAAGTGCAGTGCTTAAGAAGGTCTCAATTTGCCTCGTCTCTCTCTACATCAAGCTCAGTTTCAGTACTTCTCTGCCTTTCAGTCTCACAAATGTTGTGATGGTAAAGGGTTCACCAGAGTGACAGTCTCAAAGAGGATGTTGGAGAAACGAATGTCTGAGAGCTCCCCTGTCTTTTCTCCACTTACGTTTTTTGATGTCTGTACATTTTCCAGCCAAAAATAAAATCATTTTGGAAAAAGGAGACACATATGAGGAATCACAGTTAGAGCTAACAACACAAGAAGCTTTGGTGTAGCCCTGTCTCTGGCACATTCTCTACCAGCTTGTCAACGAAAGCTACATGTTAAGACGGATGATAATTTACAGCTCATTGGCTCAAAGGGGAAAGTAACAATGTGATACCTGCAAGATGAAAATTGATTTTACTTAGATTTGTCCCTATAATTGTTTGCATTTATCAATGTAAACATTGTTGAATCTGAAATAATTCAACAATGCCTGTAGTCCAGCAGATTATGGAGTTTTATAGCTCAGCCAAGATGAATGCAAATTTAAACAGCTGGTACCAGGAAATGTACGCCTTCATATCTTAGAGTGTACATTGTGTTGACCTTTTATCATGCAGCACATTATTTTATCATACATTTAATGATGTAAAATTTAATGCATATGATTAACAACTAAATATTCCTGCCTGCTCTTGTTTGGTTTTTTTGCATGAGAAAAGATTTGGTGCATTCAGGTGTCTGATTAGGTCTTCTTATATTTCTTGATCTGAACAATAGAATTTAAGAGATTCAGTTTACATAAATTATATATTAATATGCTTACTTTATGTTATATGGTTCTGTCTTTGTCATCTCACATCTCACATGACAAAGATTGTCCAGCAGTTGTCCTGTTCAGAGAATGAGTCCAAAAAAAAAAAAAAAAAACACATGCAGATGTGCAAAAGGCACATATATTTGTAGTGTTGAAACCAAACAATTTGCTGTGACAGATTTTTGTTAGTGGTCAGAATGGTGAGAATTAGCAACCCAAACTGCCTGTGTTGATTACCCTCAGAGATATGGGAATACAAATAACAGTACTTAATCTTGTTTAGGGAACACAAATTCATTGTGACAGGTCGGCTGCTTCGGCCCTGTTGTGTTGGAGTATGATTTGAATGGGCTGATTGTAAAAGAAAAGAAAAAGTGAAGTGCTACTAAGTTTTTGTAAAAACCAGAAAAACTATTTGGGGTTTATTTCATAGTGAGAGCAAAGTCTGAGCATTGTTTAACTTAACATTTGAAGTACTACAGACAAATGAAAACTTTGGATGTAATTGTGCCTTGGCTAAAATGTTAAGAGGGTCACGGTATGTTTGGGCACAGTATTATCATGCCATTTTTCATAGTTAACTAATAAACCCAGAGATATTGGACCCATTTAAAACTTCTCAGCTTAAGGAAGGAAGAAAAATAAAATAAATACATCAACAACTTGCAAAGTACTCACACATATAGACAAATGTTGTATTGGAGCTGGACAGTAATTTGAACATATTCCCATTTAGTCTTTCTAGTTAATTTCTACAGAGTTACAGAAATAAAAATAACAGGCAGAAAGGAAAGAGCAAGAATTGCCTGACAAATTGCTGTAATGATTAACAGGGTCACAGAGGACCAAAGATGTCAGTAAAAACTTCACCCTGAGGGCAGTCCACAATATATATATAATTTTGGTGAAACTGAGGCAGATCAGTGGGGTAGTGCAATAAAAGAGATAGTTAATCATATATGTTGCAATAATGTGGTTCGCTGTGAAGCCAGATAAAGGAAGCGGAATAGCCGAATAGTCCTCCCAGGGAAAATCATTGAAAAATAACACAAAGGTTTATTGTACATCTCAAAACACCCACTCACATGGCAAACACTAAAATATTATGAGGTACAAACAAGAGGAACAATAATATAGAAATGTAAACTGTAAAACAGTGCCTGTGTTTTCCTGTGTGGACTATTAAAAAAAAAAGAGGGAGAAGATTAGTTTCTTTTATTTTCAGAAGTTGGTACTAGAGACAAAAGGGTGATTTTGTTGTAAGCACACAGCAGAAAAGCTTCTCCTGTAACAAAGATCCAACAACTATTATTGTCTTACAGCTCCAATTATGCTGTCATCCTAAAACATGTTTTGTGCTGCAGGTTACCATTGTATCTCAGAGTTTGTGTTTATTGTTTCTTTTCTTTTTTTTTTGAGGGGTGTGTTTTTCCCATTTGGCCTCCAACAAAAACAATGATTTTTAGAACATTTACAATAACTTTGAAAATAGTTCTTCACAATTGTTAGCTTGCTTAATGCAGATCTGTGATGATGGTTTAAAAATCCTGCGCAGTTTTCAATCCACTTTGATTTTTTTTTTTTTTTCCCCCCATCGGAGACAGATGGCGTCAATGTCCCTATCAGGTATGTTGGAGGCAACATGGAACAGCTACTGCGCATGTTACACATCAAGTTGTTGCTACGCAACCAAAGAGTGAGTGAGCTACGATGCCATTGTCAATTTATACAGGTGGATACATACATCAAAAAAATTTTAAACTGCATCATCTGAAGAAAGGACATGCTAGATAACAAGGCAAATCTTACACTTAAATAAATAATGAATACAGGATTTTCCTTTCTAATTTATTTTGAATTTAATTAAGCATACCTCCTTGTTTTCTTGACATTAGTGTGACCACATCATAACCCTGAGTCAATAACATTCAACAGCCACCAAGGACAAAACCAGACAGGATTAGTAGTACATTTTTTAACCACATACCTAAACCAAATACAAACGTTAACTTGCCCATTCAGATCCATTTTTCCATCTACCCTTAATTGTAAACCAAGATAGTCTCACAGTCTTCAGTGTTTACTATGCTATGATCATGCATTCAGTCAGGTGATTTTGAATGTCATGGGAAATGTCTCTAAAGTGAACTCATAAAGGGAAAGAAAATCTCCACTCCCCGCTTGATCAAGGTCATCAACTGAGCCATTTGATCCCCTCAGTGATAATTCACTTAAGATAAGAAATTTAATTATGTCATGATAGCTAACAAGGTGGTTTCTCAAGAGCTGGTCAGTGTTACCTAGCTTGAAATTTATCTGCTCAGTGAACATAGCAACTCTTTTTCTTTCCAAAGAGTCCTAAAATATACTTTGTAAATTTTGTTTAGTTTTTATTTCACGTACTGGCTGTGCATATATGTTACATTAACAGGTGAAACACATCATCATATTAGCAACAGATCCACAGAACTACACTCATTCCATGACAGGTTTTCATATACGTTACATTTATCCACTAAATGCACAGATGTTACCCTTCATTAAATCTGGCTGACATTTACAGAGGCTGACAGAAAGTCCTGATGACATTAAGAGTCCAAGAGACTTGGAATATTCATCGTCTTAATGAGGTCCAAAATCAACATGATGCAAGTTATATTTAGTTCAGTTGCATTTTAACTACATTTTCACCTTCAATAACAAAACTTGCATCATTTCACTAAACTCTACCTTGTAGTTTTGACTAAAGCATGAGGACACTGAAAGTTGAGTCTTTTCATACAAACTCTTTAAATTCTAACATTGTGACTAATATGTCAGAAACATAACACTATATCACTATTAAATTAAATCAAAACTTTGCCTTCATTCTTAATTCATAGCAAAAGATTTGACAGAGCAACTACTGTAAATTTCATACTATTTAGAGGACATTTCATCCCATTCTTTAATGAATGAAGGTGTCATCCACTTCATCTCACTGAAACTCTAAAAGACATTCTCATATACAGTACAGACCAAAAGTTTGGACACACCTTCTAATTCAATGGGTTTTCTTTATTTTCATGACTATTTATAAGGCAAGAAATCCCACTTATTAACCTGACAGGGCACACCTACGAAGTGAAAACCATTTCAGGTGACTACCTCTTGAAGCTCATCAAGAAAATGCAGAGTGTGTGCAAAGTAGTAATCACAGCAAAAGGTTGCTACTTTGAAGAAACTAGAATATAAGGGGTATTTTCAGTTGTTTTACACTTTTTTGTTTAGTGCATATTTCCACATGTGTTATTCATAGTTTTGATGCCTTCAGTGTGAATCTACAATGTCAATAGTCATGAAAATAAAGGAAACTCATTGAATTAAAAGGTGTGTCCAAACTTTTGGTCTGTACTGTATGTTTGTGCTTGAATCCGTATATGTCTGCAATAGACTGTGCTTAGATAAGTATGCTTTGCCAGAGGTTGAGTACATAACTCATGCAAACCATCATGGGTTGTAGATAAAGTGGTTATCGATCCTGCTGACTCCACATCTCCTTTAGTTCATCGGCTTGATTTTTGAACGCTCTCATGGGTGGGACATAGTGGGCATTAATGGTGATTTATTAACAACCATAGCCAGCTTAGAAAGAGCTAATCTTTTTGGTCTTATGACAGAGCTGTTTCACAAAGGAGGCTGCTGGCATAATGATCCACCTAGAGACAAAAAACAAAGTACAAAAAGCTAATTTGGAACTGAAAACATAAGTAAATATATCAAAGAGGAGTATCATGGTCATAATATGGGTGACCTACCAGATGTGACAGTGTGCTATAAATTTCTAGATATAAATTTGGCCTTAAGAACAAGGAGTTTCTTGCAACACTCGGGCAGTTTGACCCCAAGTCTTACACCTTGAGAAACTAAAACAGAGGAAATGAGGCTGAGGGCTGGTGACCACCAGACCTGCTACCTAGTACAAAACAACAAAGACCATTGTTGGTCCATGAGGAAAATGCCCCTTACCAATACATTGCTAAGTTAAGACCTCGGGCAATAGAAATGCAGAAAGGAAGTGAAGGAATATTCAAGGAAATGTATTCCCCTGCTTAATATTTACACATACCGACTGAAGAAGTAGCTGGTATAAAAATAATAAATATGATTTAACTACATTTTTTATGAGTACACATCCAATGAGTCTGTCCAGGAAGAAGCTCCAACATTCATCCAGTTATTGTTTGCTGGATTCCTGGAAAATAAGAATTTCCTCAAAATAAAATGCCTTTTAATGAAATTCAAAAAGCTGACAAAGCCCTTAAGCTTCTCTCTCTAGCATTGCTCAAGAGCTTGTAACTTCAAAAAGTATTATTTTACCACCGACATCATCTCCCCAAGATATGTGTGTACTTGACAGATCAAGAAGGAAATGGAGTATACTGAGAAAGGGTTGTTTTCACACATTTGATTCCTCTAGATACCATTCACACTAGGGATCAAACACAAGCTAAAGTGATTTTCTCCAGAGCCGTGTCCTTCACAGATCATCCCCATTCAAAAAGAGCCATGTGTGACCCTTTCATCTTTCAGACAGTAAACAGTGGCATGTAAAAGATTATTTTAAAGCTGCAGCGCAGAGAACCGGTGCTATGCATAATATTGTTAGAGTGGACATTATTTAGATTGCAGGCTGGCTGAACATGTTTAATTACAAGATCAAAGTGAGGATCCCTAAGTTGAACAATGACACACACTACATGTCTCATTTACAATTTTCACTTTGAGTTTATATAACTATTGATAAGTGTAAGGAGGTTACACTGCTTGGAGGTTTTCCCCTCATGTCCTCAATAATTTCAATAGAAGTCTTCATTAATATTTGGAAGGGAACCTATGATGCAAAATTTACTTTTTGCAAATTTTGGACATCCACTTGGTTTGATACCACTTCTAGAAACTTTCCCAGTGGTGAAAAAAGAGCAGTCAGTCATTGTCTGGCAATACATTTTTTTAAGTGTCTGGAAAATGAGCCATTTAAAAAACAACACCATTATTAAGTTACAATTGGCGGGCACAGCTTTTCACCTAGCAATCCCAGCCGAGTCCAGCCTGTCACTTGGCAACCGAATTGGAGCTACTCTAACTTAATAATTGGAAGATGAGCGTGTTTGGTCAGCTGGTTTTTCCACTGTATGTGTTCTGTATGGGCTGCTGGGAAAGACAGGTGTTTGGTTGTCGACTTACTAGAAGTAAACAAGAACCACTGCTGCGTCCTCGATGACTGTGCAGAAAAATCCGCTTCTTTAGCTTATGGGTTGAACTTGGAGTCAAAGACGTACAGTCATACAATTGCACACCTGTTTGCAGCCATTTTCACGTGTAAGTGAGAATGTAAACAGTGAGTTGGAGGAAGCAGCGAGCTTAAAGCTTATTTGCATAAAAGTAACATAGCCCTATTACAGCTCAATCCTAAATATGATTATTTAATAAGCAGAACTGAGCAAGTTAAAGCTCATTATCTGAGAAGGATTTTGTGCGATAATGTGATGAATATGTTTTGTAAGGTCCACAGTGCTATCCTAACTTGTTTAAAAAGAAAACACAACTTATGGGGTAGTGTAGCAGTAGAGTGGGTCCCCCATATACTAGCAGTGAGCAGATCAATCCAAAGTATCCCTGAAATCAATACAAAATTTGTATCAGTATCAGATTAGGGCTGTCAACATTAACATATTAACTCATGCAATTTATCAGAAAATTTTAACACGTAAATCTTACATAATGCATTTTGAGAGGCTACATTACGTGCTTTCTGCTGCAATAAAACAAATAATTGCTTGGATATTAATCGGTTGGACTGCTGCAGAAAGAGGGCCTTCCCTAGTGCAAAATTCAGCAAGAATCACAACTGTGTGCAAATTTATATTTCAAGCTTACCAGTGATTAATCACAGCACCATAGTGTGATTAATCTGACTAAATGTTTTAATCGATTGATAGCAGTATATTGGATTGCAACTAGCGTGGTAAGATTGATACTTTAACTTCAGATTCTCTCAGGAGGCAAATGAACTGTGGTCACTGCAGAAAGTACTTCATACTTTTAACACTGTAAGTGACAAGGTAACTGAAGCATCATTACGTAGCTAAAGCAGGTAAACCCTATAATATCAGTGAAATGGCAACAACAAAACTTTTACTGAAATAAGAACAATAATTGGGAGAGAGTGGGGGCGTGCAGTTGTTCATTTGCTCCCGGAGGGGGTAGCTAGCTCTCCCATGTTTTGAAAGCCCCTGGTCTAGAGCCCAGATGTAGTTGTCATAATTTTTCACCACTTTTCCCCTTCTTCTTTCCTTCCTCAAGGACAGGATGACTGGGTACAGTGTGACCTGCTAACCAGCACTGTAGTGATTAGTTGACTGAAAAGACAAACAAACAAAAAAAGGAAACACTTTTTTGGCAAGAACTGCTCCTTTTCCTAAATCCTTCCTTCCTTGTCCATAATGAGGCGAGAGGGAGTGTAGAACAAAGGCATAAGCATCCCTTTGTTGGGATTAGGTGAAAAAAGGAAAGCCTCTTGTCTTTGAGGCACTGGGCACAGGTTTCTCCATCTAATTTAATAACATCTTTGTGTCTAAGAGATTGTGGCATTTTTTTTTTCAGTGCATGTTTGTTTTTAAAGTGCAAAGCAAACATGTCAAGTATTCTTTTCATGTTGATATGTTGATATCCTCTGACAGCAGATAAAATGATTTTGAAGAATCCAATCTGACCTGTGAAATGGACAGTAAATGCTTTGAAGGCACTTATTTTTCAAAGATCCCTTTATGTTACCGTATGCATGTGTTTATTTGTGATAACGTGTCGAAAAAAATTAATAGACGTGCAATATTATTTGGTTTGATTTGAAATGGCTTTGTTAATTTCAGTTTATTTTCTAAGCTTTCAAAGAAAAAAAAAAAAAATCGCTCAGCATGGAGGTTTTCTCTCAATCCACAGTTATGAAGCAGTGCGCCACAAAATAGATAGCTCTCTTAAATGGAGATGAGGTATGAATATATTACAAGTCATTTTATAATTAACAGTGAAGTTTGTTTCTCTATTTACATATCTTGCATAGCAGACATATTCACCAAACATCTATTTGCAAAAATATTTTTGTAATAAATAATTGTGAAGTGAAACTAAAAAAGGCATATGCTTTTTATTTAAAAAAAACAAGACGATAAAATACAAAAATGTATTCAGCTCACTTTGTTTTTTGCCACATACAGTGAAGTTGACCACTGCAATATCAGTTAGCAGCAAAGGTTTAAATGAACCTTAGCAGCTTCTTCTGATTCCTTACGGACAGGGTGGTGACAAATGTTGACAAAGAGAGTTAAAGTGCCTGGAAAAGGTATATATACTGCTTTAGTTTTTTTAGCATGTTGACACGCTACAACCACAAAGCAAACACCAAATCCAAACGCACATTTACACTTGCACACCAATGCATATAACCTAAAAGTTTGAGTTTTATCTACAGGTTCAACCTGTCTACTTTGATGCCAGATGAAACCCTGATTTATCAGTTAATCAAGTCAATCCAGCAATTAAGATGCTTTAAATATGTATTTTCTGTGGAGTAAACATTCCCCCAGCATATGAAACAACCAGTTTTTTCCATATGGTAAACATAATTTGACTAATCAGACTAGATTGCACACACATTTGGCCTTGCGTGTGCACGTCTACACGAGTAAAAAAAAAAAACTTCAGGGGTCTAAATGACCCGTCTCTTAAGATCACAGGAGGGTGCAAATGATTGCACAAGAAATTATGGCAGTTTTGAGGTGAACCTTCATATTAATTATATTAATAATTATTGTTTTAGGTTTATTTCCTTTGTCATTTCCTGATGTGTCTATTCTGAGTCTATTCTACAAATTTATTCAAACTTTTACCATCTTCCAAATAAACAAAAAAGAAAATGTTTTAAGGTGCCTTAAAAAAAGAAATTTGTTTTGTACTACTTAGTTGATTTTGTCCCTAAGCTTGCCTTTGACCAATGAAGGAAACTTCTTCTTTTTGTGTCTGGTTAATTTATTATCCCAGGCACTATGATTTGGTTTTATGCTGTTACTTGATGTGTAATTGTTTGCTTAGTCAAGTAATATGGAACAAATTATGTTTGCCAAGAAAGAAAGTAACTGTACAAGTATTATCACAAACTTAAACATGAGCAAGACAGTAAACAGTGAGCTGTGCATTAAATCCAGAAACTTGAGTAGATGTTTGGAAATTCTGAAAATCGGACATATTGAATAAGTTTTCCTCTCAAGCCTATAAGCTTGTGGAGCTCTGGGACATGAATGTGTTATGACACTCTCTG